>NC_133666.1:573628815-573984171 GCF_037893015.1 Macrotis lagotis
AAAGTGATTTTGTTTTGCTAGATATTTTGACTATAATTAGAGGGCATGTGCTTGCCAGGGAGAGGTATAAATGATGCAAGAAATGATTTGTCTTTCCATGATTCTTTGACTCATGAGGATTGTGTATACATGGAGGGTACCTGAAAAGAGGTACTATAAGCTGATGTGGTTTATAATCCTTTTTTTAGGTTTTTGCAAGGCAAATGGGGTTAAGTGGCTTGCCCAAGGCCACACAGCTAGGTAATTATTAAGTGTCTGAGACTGGATTTGAACCCAGGTACTTCTGACTCCAGGGCCAGTAGTGATTTATAATATTGAGAAGGATATTTGTCATGTGACAGAACAGTGGAGAGTAATTAGCGACTATGAGGCAATGCTGCTTATCAATCAATCAACTTCTAAAAATTATTCTTCTATCAAAACATATAAAAGGAGCATATTTTGTCAAAGAGGTTGTAGGTAGGTAAATACAAGACAGAGCTAAAGCAATACAGACATAAAAAGAAGGATTTTTCTAGGAGAACGTTAGGCATTAGTGGATAAAGTGATGTAGAAGCACAAGGGAGCAAATACTGAGTAAATCCCACTTTTAATTTATTTGTCCCAGAGAGGGAATAATATACATTCTCAATTAGGGAAGTGGGGGGGCAGGGAAAGAAAGAGGAAGAAGGAGCTAATAAAAAGGAAGGCAAAGGTAAAAGTTAAGTTAAAGTTAAAATCTAAAAGAAAAATCAAAGCAGAAAGGGAGCAAAACATTAGCAAGGAAGGGAAAGGAAAGGAAAGAGGAAAGTATAAATAGGCAAAGATAACATTGAGGGAAATACAGAATGAGTAACTTTAACTGTAAATGTGAATAGGATGAATTCTCCCATGAAATGGAAGCAGATGGCCAAATGAATTAAAAACCAAAATCCTGCATTACGTTGTCTACAAGAAACATATTTGAAGCAGGGTGATACACACAGATTAAAGGTAAAAGGCTAGAGCAAAATACATTTTGCTTCGATGTAAGAAAAAAAATGAGCCTTAACACTCCTGATCACAATGAAGGTCAGCTAAAAATACATCTTATTAAAAGGAATAAAGAAGGAAGCTACATCTTCTTAAAAGTCACCATAAGCAATGAAGCTATATCATTATTAAACATGTATGCATCAAGTGGTATAGCATCCAAATTCTTAGAGGAGACACGTGATAAATTACAGGGAGATATAGACTGCAAAACTGTCATAGGTTTCTTAACTTCGCTCTTTAAGTATTAGTTAAATCTAATGACAAAATAAAGAAGAAGGAAATTAAGAAGTTCAATGACATCTTAGAAAACTTGGATGTTAGAATTCTGGAGAAAACTGAATGGGGATAGAACAGATTATACTTTTTCTTTGCAGTACATGGCACTTATACCAAAATTGTTCATGTACAAGGGTTTAAAAACCTTATAATCAAAACAAGGAGAGGCAGAAATAGCAAATTAATTTTTTTTCAGATCACAAAGCAATAAAATTACAGGTAATAGTCATGGAAATATAAAATAAAATTAATTGGAACCTAAATATCCTAATTTTATAAAATTTCTGGATCAACCAACAAATCATAGAATCAGTTTACCATTTCATCCAAGAAAATGAGAACAAATGAGGTATCATACCAAAATTTATAGGATGCAGTCAAAACAGTTTTAGGGAAAATTTCATATCTCTGAATGTTTATATGAATAAAATAGAGAATGAAGAGATTATTAAATTGAAAATGCAATTAAAAACTAGAAAAAAACATAAAAATTTCCATATCAATATACATTAAAAATTCTATAAATTAAAGAAGTTAATAAATTAGAAAAACAAGAAATCCATTGATCTAATAAAGAAAACTAAGAATTGTTTTTTTTATGAAATAATCAGTGAAATAAATAAAGTTTTGGTTAATCTCATTAATGAAAAAAATAATACCAAATTAACCAGTATCAAAAAATGAAAAGCGTGAACTCAGAACCAATGAGGAGGAAATGGAAGCGATAATTTGAAACAATTTTGGTCAATTGTATGCCAATAAATTTGGCAACCTGATTGAAATGGATGAATATTTACAAATATATAAACCACTCAGATCAACAGAAGAGAAACTAAAATACATAAATAGCCCCATTTCAGAAAAAGAAATTGAAGAAACAAACAATAACCTCCCTAAGAAAAAGTCTCCAAGTTCAGATGGATTTACCTGTGAATTCTACCAAACATTTAAGTAACAATAATTCTAATTTTAGATAAACTATTTTTTTTAAAAAATAGGAAAAGAAGGAGTTCTGTCAAATTCCTTTTAAAGCACTAATCTTGTGGTGGTACCTAAACCAAGAAGAGTCAAAACAGACAAAGGAAATTATAAACCAATATCCCTAATGAACATTAATGCAAAAGTGTTAAAAATAACTTTAACAAAGAGACTACAACAAATGATAACTAGTATAAAGTGCCATGATCATATAGGATTTTTACCAGGTAGACAGAGATGGTTCAGTATTAGGAAAAACCTCAGTATTGAACCTATCAATAACAAAACCAACAGAAATCATATATTTAATTGAATAGATGCTGAAAAAGTCTCTGACAAAATACAAAATCATTCAGTTAAAAACATTAGTAAGTATAGTAATAATTGAAGTTTTCCTTTAAATATTAAGCAGTATCTAAAACATTATATATAGTGAGGACAAATGGGGTCAGTTAAAATTAATGACAAAAATACTTGAAACAATATGTAATTTTAGCAAAGTTGTAGGATATAAATTAAACCCACAGAAATAATCAGTGTTTTCATATATTACCACAAAGTACATCAGCATAGAAAGAACAATTCCATTTAAGCATCTATAAAAATAAAATACTTGGATGTCTACTTGCCAAGATAAATTCAGAAATTATATGAAAACAATAATGAAAACTTTTCACAAAAAAATGAAATCAGACCTAAATAATTGGAAAAATGTCAATTGCTCATGGATGTACTGAGCAAATATAATGAAAATGGCAATTCTCCCGAAATTAAATTATTTATTCTGTACCATACAAAAATACTAAAAATTACTTCATTAGGCTAGAAGAAATAGTAAAACAATTCATATAGAGAAACAAAATGTGAAAAATATTGAAAGGAATTAATGAAACAAGAAGTCAAAGGAAAGTAGTTTATCTATATCAATTCTAAATTTATATAAAGCAGCAGTCATCAAGAACTGCTTGGTACTGCTTAATAAATAGATTTATCACTGGAATAGATTGGACACAAAAGAAATAGTATTAATGATTATTGAAATCTGCTGTGTGATAAACAAAGAAATACCAGCATCTGAAATAGGAACTCACTCTTTGATAAAACTGCTGGGAAAACTGGAAAATAGTATGGCAGACACTAGACATAGACCAATATCTCACACCCTATACCAAGATAAGGTTAAAATGGATTCAGGATTTAGGCATAAAAGATGATATCATCTGTCAGATCTATGAAAAGGTTAACAGTACATGATCAAAGAAGAGATAGAGAATGTTATAAAATGCAAAATGAATAATTTTAATTACATTACATTTAAAAAATTATTTTTCACAAATATAATCAATGGACCCAAGATTAAAAAGAATGCAGTAAGTTGGAAAACAATTTTTATAACTAGTATTTCTGACAAAGTATTCATTTCTAAGATATGTAGAGAACTGAATTAAATTTATAAGAATGCAAGTCTCCAATTGATAAAATGGTCAAAAAGTATTTCTCAGTAAAAGAAATTAGAGCCATCTATAGTCATGGGAAAAAATACTCTACATCATTATTGATTTAGAGAAATTCAAATTAAAACCACTCTGAGCACCTCATACCTTTCAGATCTACCAATATGTAATAAAAGAAAAATAAATAATATAGGGCATGTAGAAAAACTGGAACACTGATGTATTATTGATGGAATTGTGAACTGATCCAAGCTTTTTGGAGAGCAATTTGTAACTGCACACAAAGGGCAATAAAACTGGTCATATCCTTTGATCCATCATTATCACTATTAAGTCTGTACCCCAAAGAGATAACAAGAAAGGGTAAACTAAAACCCACACATATAAAAATATTTTTACTTCCTTTTTTAGTAGTGACAAACAACAGTGGAGATGCCCATCAACTGGGAAATGACTGAACAAAGTATGGTATATGAATGTGATGGAGTACTATTGTTCTGTAAGAAATCTTGAAGGACAGGACTTCAGAAAAAACCTGGAAAGACTTGGTATGAGCCAATGCTGAGTGAAGTAAGCAAAATGAGTTTAACATTGTACATATTAATAACAATTTTGTGAGATATCAACTATGACGGATGAAGCTCCTCTCAGCAGTGAAGTGATCAAGGACAATCTTGAGTCACTTATTATAGAAAATACTATCCACCTCCATCCAGAGCATGAAATATGCAGAAAAAACGTGCTATTTTCAATATTTGAAATTTGTTTTTTAGTCCATTTTTTCCTTTATTCTATTTTTTCTTTCACAACATGATTAATGTGGAAATATATATAAATACATATATATGCATATATATACACATATAAAATAATTATAAAGTGTAATCTATAGATTATATTATATTCTGTTGGGGGAAAGGGGAAGGAAGGGAGGAAGAAAAATGTGAAACTCAAAACCTTAACAAAAGTGATTGTGGCTAGGTGGCACAGTGGATAGAGCACTGGCCCTGGAGTCAGGAGTACTTGAGTTCAAATCTGACCTCAGACACCTAATAATTACCTAGCTGTGTGGTCTTGGGCAAGCCACTTAACCCCATTTGCC
This sequence comes from Macrotis lagotis, assembly GCF_037893015.1. NCBI lineage: Eukaryota > Metazoa > Chordata > Mammalia > Peramelemorphia > Peramelidae > Macrotis > Macrotis lagotis. Next base: position 573,633,640 of record NC_133666.1, read on the forward strand.
TTGCAAAATCCTAAAAAAAGTGATTATGTAAAACTATGTTTTCACCTAGTTGGAAAAATACATTTTAAAGGAAAAAAAAAACAACTCAAATGCTAATTCTTCCCTGATACCTTCCCTGTTGCATTTACTTTGTCCCTTAGTCCTTACACAACATTTTTTTCTGCTTTCAAATTAATGTTTTATTTCTTGTCAGTTGCACTATCTGGATTCTATTCTGCTATCACTAAGTGCTTCCTTCTAAACTTCAGAAGTTCATAATCAGGAAATTCCTTATGGTGAATATTGTTTCAGCTTTGACACTCACCAACCCCATAAGTAATCTCTGACAATATGATTTGAAGAATGGAAGGAAGAGTAACAACTCTTCCCAAAGCATCTCTATGAAAAGGGCTTAGAAAACTAACAAATAATTTGCCATCTACTGCACTTTTAAAATTCTGCTATCATTAATCATGCCCCTTTGGTTAGGTGTCTTCTCAAAACTTCCACCAACTCCTGAACAATTTACCTTTCTTTTATGTGTAGTCTTTACCCATTAAAATTTAATCTCCTGGAAGGCAGGGATGACTTTTCCTATGATGAATTGTTTACTGTCTCAGGGAAAGTAGATTTGAGGTAGGATAGAAAAATTTGGAATTCAAAATTTAAATTAAAAAAAACAATGTTAAAAAGTTATTTTTCTGTGTAATTGGAGAAAAATTAAATGCTATAAAAAGAAAGAGCATTGTTTTAAAAATCACTTTTTTGTTCTATACCACTAGTATTTTTGTTAGCAATGTTTGCTAAGGTCCACTTCTCTTCATATATGTGTATTGTGTTGTATTGTATGTCTGGGGAACTATAGAAGACAATGCATAGTACTAGAAATCGGGAAGACCTGAGTTCAAATCTGATTTCAGACACTTACTGTCTGTGTGATCCTGTGCAAGTCACTTAGGCCTATTTGCCTCAGTTTCCTCATCTGAAAAAATGAATTGGAGTAGAAAATGCCAAACCACTCTAATAACTTGGCAAAATAAAATCCAAAATATGGTCACAAGAGTTGTACATGACTGAAACAACTGAATAACAACAAAACATTCACCTTGATGAGTTATACTGGATTTTAAAAAGTTAGGGTAAATATATTTCTATCACTTGGGTCAATCATATTCCAAGTTTGAGAAATAAAAAAACCATTTTTATTTACTAACAAGAATACTATACTAGTCTTCCTGTTATCATCCACAACAACTTCATTTAATTCAAATAAGGTCATATAATCTTTCTCCTTTAAGACATTATTTCATTATAGCTCATTGTTCCAGACATTACTTTAAATGAAAAGCAAGTTTACTGACAATTTTTCCCAAAAGATACAGTGACACTAAAGAGATGCACAATGGCAATCTGCCCTGGAGGCAACAGCTCTCCAAGTTCAGTCCTTCAGTTTTATCTAAGTGGTCAGGATTCCCAGAAATATTAGAGAATTCGAATTTCTGCTGAAATGTTTATTTTTTTTTCCTAAGAGCAGGCTGAACAAATGGAACTTGAATGATTGGTTCTGATCTGAAAGATTACTCTGTTATAATCAGAATGAATTGAAAATCAGTGCCCAAAATATCTATGCCTTCTTTTTTTTTCCTCCTCATGCACTCCCAGAGTTATAATTTCATCTTTGTTTAAATTCCTGAACATTGATGAAGATTGGTAACACATATGTGAATTAGAGGCTTAGTTGCCTGGGAACCTGGCTCACCCAAGAGTCACACAACAAGCTTATGTCAAAGGCAGAACTTGAGTCTACTTTTTCCTGATTGTGAATATGAACCCTATAAACAATTATATCTTGTTTCTCATCTTAAGAAAATATAAAGAGTTATTTTTTAATATTCTTTTTGGTTTAAATTGATTATTTTATAAATTAAATTAATTTTGTGAAATTTTATGTAATATTAGAAAAATATAGGTTTAGGGAAGAAGACAAGCTCAGTGGAAAACATATTTAATTTCAGATCTGTAAAGGACAGCTTCATAGAAGTGTCTACTAGACAGTAGCAGAGGTCGGAACGTAGGAGAGAGAATATAATTAAATTCTTATACTTGAGGGTCCTGTCATAAATCAATGGGAATCACCATGATGGGGTTGTACAGAGTAAAGAGTTCATAGTGACAAAAAAAAAAAGAAATCATTAATGGAAACCTGTGACAAAAAAAAAGAAAATCCAGAATAGACCATAATTCTGAGAGACTCATAGTACCAGTTATATAGTGGCAAAGAATTAATTAAATTAATAATAATTAAATGATTCCTTGGTTTTCCATAAGTTTTAATTTAGCTATTGAAATTCCAAATGAAAGTTCTTTGTTCAATGACTCAGAAGTGGGAATAATATTGAATGAAGAAAGAAAGAAAGAAAGAAAGAAAGAAAGAAAGAAAGAAAGAAAGAAAGAAAGAAAAAAAGAAAGACAGACAGACAGACAGACAGAAAGAAAGAAAGAAAGAAAGAAAGAAAGAAAGAAAGAAAGAAAGAAAGAAAGAAGGAGGAAATACAAAAGGAAGGGAAAAGGGAAGGAAGAAAATAAGAACTGAGGGAAGACTGATAATACTAGATAAAAGATCATTTAATTAGGACTATGTGCCACAAAATGTTCTAAATGCTGGGAATAAAGATAAACTATATCTTAAATAAGTAAAAAGAAGTATCATCTCCTCAAGAACTCTATATTTTAATGAGACTACTGTACAATAAAAAAAAAAGATCTGAAAAAGGAGGGTTTAGGGAAAAGTTACCTATGAGGGAGGTAGAAAAGGGAAAATTAAAAGAATTAGGAATTAATCTGGGAAAAATAAGAATCAAAGATGAATTGGACATTTATTCAAATGGAGATTTGGAGCAGAAACTCACAATTAGGAGGAGGAATCTGATGATAGGAGTGAAGTCATATCCAGAGCGAAGAGAAAACAGGTAAAATTAGGAAAGTCTGGAGAGTAAAGAAAAGAAGGCAGGAGAGAACAGAATCATATTAGCCTAAACTTTCCATTCGATTGTGAGCACTTTCCATTCGATTGAGTATAGGGGCTGATTTTTGCCACTTCTTATTTGCTTGTAACTTAAAGCAGTAATTGGAAAATAGTATGTACTTAATAAATGGTTTTTGATTTATTCTCAGTAAAGATGAAAACTAAAGAAAAGTAATTTGCATCTGAGTGGAAAAAATTATAGAATTCCCTTAGAGAGATAAATACAAGAGGCAACTTTATCCTTTGATTGAGAAGCATTGAGAAACAAAAATGCATGTATATAATGTGCATGTAGATTCACATTCACATACATATGTATATCTTTATAATTTATTTTTAACTTATGGAATAAAGCAAACAATATAATACAATAAAAAGATGATTGCACACAAAATTGCACACTTACTATTCAAAATTTGTTATTCTTTCAAATATAGAACAAAATGGTCATGTATATTTCTTCTGTTTTCTTCCTTCCCTTCTCTGTCTCTTAGAACTAGCTACCATTAAAAAGAAGTAGGGCATATTTTTGTCTATATGTGTGTATACACACATAAATATATGTAAAACTATTTTATACATCCTTCTATTTATCAGTTATTTGTCTGGATACAGATAAATCTTTCTTCAAATATCCTTTTTAGTTAATGTGGGTATTTATTTATAATAGTCAAAATAATTGATTCACTCAAAATTGTCCCTAAAATTATATTGCTATTACTGTATATAGTATTTTCTTGGCTCTGCTCATTTCACTTTTTACTATTTCATTCAAGCCTTGCCATTTTTTTATCTAAAATAATTGAAGTCTTTCATATCCAGTCTCAGACACTTAATCATCACCTAACTGTGTGACCTTGGGCAAGTCAATGAACCTCACTGCCTTGCAAAAACAAAAAAAAGCTAATAGATATATAAAATAAAATAACTGAAACTCATTTCTAAAATACAATAGTATTCCAACCCAATCATAGACCACAACTTGTTCAATCATTCCCAGCTGATAAATATCTCTGAAATTTCAACTTCTTTGCCACCATAGTTGCTATAAATATTTTAGAACTTAGAGATTAGTGTCCTTTGTTTTCTAATTATTTTTTTTAAATAGACCAAATAGTGTTATTTCTGAGTAAGGGATATAGTTTAATAATTCTTTGGGCATAATTCCAGATCTCTCTCTTTTTTTCCTTTATTTTTCAGATCTCTCCTCAAAATGATAGGATCAGTTCACAATTCCACCAACAAAGAATAAGTGTCCCAATTTTTTTACATACCTTCTAATACTTGGCACTTTCTCTTTTTATCATTTTAGGCTATCTTGTAGGTTTAAATTGATATATCAGTGAATAGCATGCTTTCACTGAAGTCAGGAGAGCCTGAGTTCAAATCCAGACTCAAACACTATTTGTGTAACCTTGGGCAAGTCACTTAACTCTGTCTGCCTCACCTGTAGGGAGATAGCTTCAGGCATTCTGATTCTTATCTGGCCACCTGACACAGATGGTAGAGTAGCCCCCCTCCCCAGTACTTAATTCCATTTAACAGACAAGTGAAGGCAGCATCTTTCATGAAGTCATGAGCATCTCAAAAAAAAAAAAAAAAAACCCAAAAGAGCAAAATTCAATGATTTAGAACTTTTTTTCATATGGTTATAAAATGTTTTGATTTCTTCATGGGAAAAACTGCTTGCTCACATCTTTTGACCATATAATCAATAGGGAAATGACATCTACTATAATTATTTTAGATTTGACAATATTCTTTACTTTTTGTATAAGACCCTGACTGATAAACTGTCTATAGAAAATTTCCCCCAGTTTTCTGCCTTCTTTCTGATACTGGCTACATTTGTTTTATTTGTACAAAAACATTTTAATATTTTATTGAATTTATCAATTTTATACCTAACTTTGCTCTCTATTTCTTGATTCCTCATAAATTGTTCATTTGTTAAGAAGTCTGATAATAAATATGCACTACATAGTTCTAATTTTCTGTAAAATGTCTCTTTATATCTAGGTCATGTATCTATTTTTACCTTATCTTTGTAAATGGTGTGAGTTATTGATCTATGCCAAGTTTCTGTCAAACTACTTTCCAGTATTCTCAATTTCACCAATAATTAATTCTTCTCCTAAAATTTAAAGTCTTTAAACTTTAAAGTACATTATTACCTTTATTTTATACTTTAAATTATATATCTACTCTATCCCATTAATCAATTTTACAATTTCTTTTTTTAAAATTTTGAAGTTTTTTCCAATTCCATGCAAAAGCTGTTTTCTATATTTATTCTTTTGTACACTTTTGAATTCCACATTGTTCTATCACCCACCCAGAAATCTGATAGAAGTTGTACATGTATATTCTTGTTTAATATCTTTCTATTTTAGTCATGATATGAAATAAGAATTAGAACTAAAGGGGAAAAAGATGAGAAAGAAGGTATAAAAGAAGATTTAAAAAGTGAACGTAGTTTATTTTGTTCTGTTTTTGGACTCTGTCATTTTTTTTTCTGTGTGTCAATATGCTTTCCAGTACAAGTCTCTCAGAAAAGTTCTTGATCACTGTATTGCTTAGAGGAGCTGCTTACATTGTAGTTGATCATCTTATATATCTTACTATTTCTTAGCCAGTGCCAGATATTAATAATTATTGACTTACAATAGTTCAAGATCCACTATAATTAAACTTCCTTCCTTTACACTTTTTTCATTATTTGTTTAGTGTTCTTAACTTCTTTGTTTTTCTAAATGAATTTTATTATTTTTTCTCATTAATATTTAAAGTTACATTTTTAATTTGTTTTTAACTACCTTATTTTTATCCTCTATTTTCCTTCTCAGATTCTTTCCATCTTATCCCAGTTACCTTATCTCTCCCCTTAGTTTAGCATCCTTTTAGAAGTCCCTCCCTTTTCTATTCATCCAGCTCCTAATCTTAATCTCTTTACTCTTTTAAATATCCCTCCCCCTTCTTTCACCTCCTTAATTTTCTCAGTCCTCTAGAAGATCAGGTTTCTAAATCTCTTGAAATGATCTACTCTTCTCTTCCACTTAGATGAGAGTGAAGTTCCAATGTCAACAAAACTCTACCCCCATGTTAACTCTTTTTCCTTTTGCTTATTTCTAGACCATATTTTCATGAGATTCCCCACCCCTTTTTAACCTTTTCCCACCTGCTTTCATTTTTTAGAATCACATCATCATTCATAACTCATTTTCAACCTTTCTTCCAGACTACTTTGGTAATGAAAACATGCATGACAAGTATATTATTACTAATAATAAGTAATACATATTTTGATGGGGAATTTGAGCATTGCTCATGTGGTGCTTATGACAAATTTATGTAAAATTATTACCCTGAAAATTACTATAGTGCGTACACTAATATCTCTAGGAAAGAATGAAGAGATTGAGAAATTCTATGAATAAATCAATAAAACATTTCAAAATAATCACCACATACTTTGACATTTAATAATATCAATGGTAAATTGTAAATTGATCTAGCAGTATGAGATTTGTTGACAAATATGTAACAGAAATAATGAACTAGAAAGGCTTGCAGGTTACATACAAGAATCTCATTTACATATAATGAATACTTTCTTTGAGAAAACTATTTTTGTCATTATATATAGAGAAATTATTAAATTTCATTGATATGTTATTTTATTTTTTAAATTACATGCAAAAATAATTTTCAAAGATTATCTTTTGCAGGCTTTTAAGTTCCACATTTTTCTACCTTTCCTTCCCCATGACAGCAAGTAATCAGATATAAATTACAGATGTACCATCATGTTTAACATATTTCCATATTTGTCTTGTTGTGAAAGAAGAATCAGAACTGAAGGGAAGAAAAAAGCATGAGAAAAAGAATAAAAAAATAAAACTTGTTGGTCTGCATTGAACTACATAGCTTTTTTTCCCCCTGGATGTTGATGATATTTTCCATCACAAATCTTATCCTTGATCACTGAACTATTGAGAGGAGCTAAGCTCATTACAGTTGATCATGTCTTGGATTTGCTGTTAATGTGTACAATGTTCTCCTTATTCTTTTCACTTCACTTAGTATCAGAGAACTGATTACATATTAAAAAATAATAACCAATTTATTACTCATGTAGGATTCCTTTTTGAATCAACAGCTTGTATGAGTCATATTATTGGCTTAAGACTTAATAGAACAAATTAGTATAAGCTAGAAGAAAAATTCAGAATGAGAAAAAATTGTCTAATTAAATCAATGCCAATCTGACTCATTTTAACTATTGGATGAAATGTAGATAAAACAAAAGACATTGATTAAAATCTACAATATTTTCAAGCTGATGTTTAATGAATTTAAATCAACAAACAGACGATGATAATAAAAGCTCCTTAGCAAACATATTCCTTATTTGCTAAGTGGTAAGATATGCCAGCTCAAGACAATTTAAGTACAAAACATAAACTGCTTTGTAAAATCCTATGGAAAATGATAATGGGAGATTTTGAGTCACATCATGTCAGAAAACAAAATCAGTGTAGGTTAATCATAATTTTGTAAAAAGAAATCTAAAGAGAAGTTATTTGTTTCTATTCCTCTTGTTTGGAGAGCTATTGTTCTTGTTGCTATTTAGTTATGTCCAAGTTTTCATGATCTCATTTTGTGTTTTCTTGGCAGAAATAAAAAAATTGATTCCATTTCCTTATCCAGTTCATTTTTCAGAGTAGAAAACTAAGGCAAACAGGATTAAGTAATTTTCTCAGGGACAAACAACTAGTAAGTCCATGAGACCATATTTTAATTCAGGAAAATGAGTCTTGTGACTCTAAGTCTGGTGCTTTATCCACTGCACCAACTTGCTGTCTAAAGTAGAATTTGATGTCAAAACAAAGAATTTCCCACAAATCCTCCATTTTAAGAGCATTTCAGGAATTCCTATTTACTTGAATTTCTTCGGCCTGGACTTCATTGCACCCACAGAAACTTTCATAATAGGAAGCATAGCATCTTGTAAGACTGCATCAGCCTTGTTACTCATATCTCATTAGTACATTCAGTCCCCACTGCCCTTTTGATTAGAAGGCTGAAAGGTGAAGCAAAAGAGTCTTCCCAAAGTTTCCATTTAAAGATTGCTCAGTTATTTAATTTCCTCCTGGATGTTTTCCTTTGGCCTAGAATCTAGTCAGGATCTTCCCCTTCCCCTTCTTCAGGTTTCTTTTCTTTCTTTCTTTCTTTCTTTCTTTCTTTCTTTCTTTCTTTCTTTCTTTCTTTCTTTCTTTCTTTCTTTCTTTCTCTTTCTTTCATTCTTTCATTCTTTCTTTCTTTCTTTCTTTTGATTCAATTATAAACTTTGAGCTTTTTCATATTTTTTCATATTTTTGATCTCCTATGATTAGTATAGTGCCTGGCATATAATATATGATTAACAAAAATTCATTCATTGGATGGTATTATTATCCCACTTGGTCATATTTCTATGTGTATGCATTTATCATAGACATATTGTAATACTAAGGAGAAAAACCAAAGAAGCCAAATTCAGCAAAGTATACAAAGATGAGAGCCATGCTGAAAGTGACACAGTTATAATAGCACTAAGGGTGTCAATTTCTTAAGCATTTAAATGTATAAAACACTTAGATCTTATTAATACCCCCCAAAATCTGAAAAAAATTAAAATTTTGATTAAATCCCTCTTTTCTGTCAACATAAATGTTATGATAATAATCTACTTTCATAAATCTTTGTTTTCCATGAGAGTATGAACAGGAAACAAGTTGGAATTTGCAAGTCATATTCTTCAGAGACTTGTAACTTTACTATCCTATTTGAGAATGCAGGATGACCAATCACAACAACCACCACTACTACGACAATTACAATGGTAACTATGGCATATATTGAACTGAAACATATACAGTATACATTCAACTTATTGTTCATTAATTAAAAAAATTGATTTCATAAATTAAAATTCCTCCTCAAAGTCATTCTTCTATCAAGGTGTATTCCATTTATTTATGAATATAAACATATAAAACTTCTCGAAAGATGAACAGGCAAAATTAAATTCAATGATCATTAATATCACAAAAGGCATCAAATAATAATAAAATATAATAATAATAATAATAACAACAACAACAACAAATTATTTTTGTCCTTCATTTTCAAAGAAGACCACACCATCAGGGAGGTGATGTCATGACAAGTGCATGAATTGGAATTGAGTGAGGGAGTGCTGTGCTAAGTCCCTAGCTTCACTTTCTCCTTCAAAGCCCTCTGAGTCCAATGGTCAGATATGGATTAGGATGACTGGAGATGGCCCTGGATGCAAGGCTATCAGGTTAAAGTGACTTGCCAAGGGTAATTAAGGAGATCGAGTGAGAAGTTCAAGTTCATGGAGGATTCCCTGTTTCACCAACCAGTGAAGTCTTCCAGATGCTCTATTTTCTGGATGACATTATATGAATTTCATGAAGACTTACAATATTGATGGAATAGACTATTGAGTAAGAGATTAGGCAACTGATCCATCCATGTGATTAGAATCAAATTCTTGAAGAAATACACTTGTCCAGATTATGACATGCAGTAAGATGTAAAACCTATTAAACATACACACACACACACACACACACACACACACACACACACACACAGAGTGTTAAACACATGTACCTCCATTTTCTAACATGTATCTTTCATAAGCGCTGCAAATGAATAGTGAATGTGGTCTACAATTAATTATTTAAAAAAGTAGGCTGGTCTGACTTTGGGATATATCTCTCTGAAATAGATATATAACATTTTATTGACAACATTCTACTACTGTTTTCACTTGGCCCTGTCTCATTTTTTTGGAAGAATTAAAAATAAGTATCATTAAAAGATGAGGTCAGTTGGTATAGGTGATAGAGAGTCTGTCATAGAATCAGGAAGTCTAGCAGTTAGTTTCACTTTTCTTTCATATTGGTTATGTGATTCTAGACAAGGAATTTAACCTCTAGGCAACCCGAGGGTACTTTCATAGGAATTTGGCATTTTACATTCATAGAATCAGCTTTCTCACCAGAGTTTCTTTTGCCTATAAAATTATAGGTTAGTCAATTAAATGAATTATTCATACAGCAATGGAGGGAAGCAAACTGACAGTTTGAACCATCTATAATACTTTCTAAGTAAGAAATTATGAAGAGCTAGAGTAGATAATTTCATAACAGAAATACAGAGTGGAAAAAAAATAATTTCCCATATATTAATGATGAAGGATAACTGACAGTTGATGTCTCTGTCATAATTCCTAGGGGAAAAAAATTTGTTGCTATAATTCCTACATGTTGGGTAAATCCCTACGGAGAACTTATATGAGAAGGTATTTAAAATAATGACACACAATGGGCAAGTATGAATGAATTAAAATTAATATCATGAAAAAGTATACTCTTCAATAAGTTCATGAATTCATATGATTATTTGAATATCTTATATTTTGCCAAAATTGTTATACATATTAGTCGTAAAAAATATAGATTTTGTCTTAAGCAATACAACTTTCAACTTTCTTGAAGCTTATTTTATCATAGCAAGGTATCAATTCTAATTGCTTTGTGGGACTTTAAACAGTCACTCTTCTACTATGCTCCATATTTTTCCCAGCTGTAAAATTTGATCACTTTACCAGATTGCAAGGTAGAGTGATGAACTTCATATAGGGAAGACTTGAATTCATATTATCCCTCAAATTTTTCCCTAGTGTGTGACTTTGGGCAATTCACTTGACCAGAGTAGAAGGAGTATTAGTGAATGATGTTGTGTTTACAGATGATTGTGCACTCAGTGAAGTGTCTCAACCTGAGAAGCAACAAAGTATGTTGTTGTGTTAATTTCAAGCTAACTATTCATATCAAGAAAGCATGGTTGTTTCATCAGCCAGCTCCATTCCATCCATAAATGAAAGCACTGGTTACAGCAAAAGAAGTTTTGAAATCAGTGGATTAAATTCACTTATCATGGTACTATACTTCTACGGAGGTGCACATTAATAATGAAGTTAACATATGCATTGCAAGAACTAACTCAGTTTGGGAAACTGAAAGAAAGTTTAGGGAAAAAAGTATTTGACTGAATACCAAACTGCAAGTCTTCACAGTTGAACTTGTTATTGTATGCTTGTGAAAACTACTAGTGCCATGCCAGAACACTGATTTTTTTTCCCATTTGAATTATCTTAGAAAGACTCTGGAAATCATTTGACAGGATATGAGAATAGATACTGAGGTACTTTCTTGAGCTAAACTTCCAAACATTAAAAATGTTACTAAAAAGAGTACAACTTTAGTGGTTTGGCCATGTTGTTCATATGTCAAATGTACATTTGCCAAAAAGAATTATTTATGGAGAACTCATATAGAGCAAGAGCTCAAAGGTGGATAAGAAAAAGCTATACAAGGAGACTTTCAAGGTCTTTCTTAAGAACTTTGGAATTGATTGTGCAGCATGGGAGTCACTGTAACAGAAGCTCCCAGCATGGTGTGCCCTCATCAGAGATGTTGCTTGCTGTACTCTAAGAGCAAGGTAGAACTGAAGGAGCTCAAAGAAAATAAGAAATGTATATGTTCAGACAAGCTATTCCAGGTGTTCACATATTTTTACCCACTGTGGTAGAACATTCCAAGCTCATTTTGGCCTTATTAGTCATAGTCAGACATGTAACTTGTTTCTAACATAGCAATGTCATTTTGGTCTTAGAAGCATCACCTCAATATTCTTGTTTTAAAATGATACCAGTTATAGAACATACCTCCCACAGTATTTGGGAAATAAATATGATATTTCTAAAGACCTTTGCAGACATTAAATCATTTTAATGATAGACATTATTTGTATAAATTATCCTTTCATCATATGAAGAATAAAATAAAGTATTTCTTTTATCTATTATAAGACACAAAAGAGATAGCATTTAAATTAAAAAGAGACACAAAGCTTAATTTTATCTATTATCTATCTCTATGACTGATCCCCATGACTGAGAGTTGTATAACAAACTAATACAAGAAGGTAATCCCTTCCCCTTTTCTTTCTCCTATTTGCTCTATATCTTAAATTGTGAGAGTGTCTTTATTAGATTTCATTAGGGATCATAGGAGCTTTGTAGTGGCAATTCATTGAGTTCTAGATATCTATGAGATTCATTGATTCTAAGACTCTAGGAGGTTAATTAATCTCATGATTAAAAAATGTTAAGAATAAAGAAGACAAAGAATAGAAATAGTCAAGTCTATATGATTTTATTAAGTATTTTTAAAATAGTATGTAGGAAAAACTAATAACTATGAAAAACTTTTACTGTGTTTCTTTGATAAAAGTCTCATTTTAATTTTTTTAGGTGTTTTTTTTTTTGCAAGGCAAATGGGGTTAAGTGGCTTGCCCAAAGCTACACAGCTGGGTTATTATTATTAAGTGTCTGAGGTCGGATTTGAACTCAGGTACTCCTGACTCCAAGGCCAGTGCTCTATCCACTGTGCCACCTAGCTGCCCCAAAAATCTCATTTTTAAATAGAGAACTGAGTCAAATTTATAAGCATAAATTCATAAGTATATTCCTGAATTGATAGATTGTTAAAGAATATGAACAGATAGTTTTCAGATGAAGAAATCAAATATATATATATATGTATGATCATATGAAAAATATTCTAAATCACTATTGTTTACAGAAAGGAAAGTTAAAATAATTCTAAGGTACCACCTATCAGATTGGCTAATATGAAAGAATGACAAATGTGGGAAAGGAAAACTAAGGAATTACTGGTGGAATTAATCCAATAATTCTATAGAGCAGTTTGGAACTATGTTGAAAGAGCTATAAAATTATTAATTCCCTTTGACCTACCAATGCCTTTAGAATGTTTATATCCCAAATATATTTTTAAAGGATGAAAGAATATGTTTGTATAATAAAATTTATAGCACCTCTTTTTGTTGACAAGAGCTGATGTAAAGTGAAATGATCAGGACCAGCAGAGCACAGGAGAAACAATATTTTACAATGATCAGTTGTGATCATAGCTGTTCTTAGCAATGATCCAAGACAATTTTGTAGGAATTAGGAAAAGAATGTATCCAGCTCCAGAGAATGCACTGATGAAGTCTGAATTCTGATCAAACTATATGGTTTTTAAATTAATTTTTCTTTTTTGTTTTTGGTTTCTGTTTTCTATTACAGAATGACTCTTATGGAAATAGGTTTTGCATGACTGCACATGTATATAACCTCCATCAAATTGTTTGCTTTCTCAAGGAGGGGATAGAGGAGGAACAGAAGAAGGGAAGAGAGAATTTGAAACTCAATTAAAAAAAGTTAAAAATTGTTTTGTACATAATTGAGAAATACAATGACAAACAATAACAATCCCATCAATCATTGAATTCAGATTCTAAAAGTGGGTAAGATAAATACTTTATGTTTTAACCATATGCACATATACTTATGTATATACCCAAGATAACTAAAGAGGAAATTGAAAACAATCTCAGAAGAAGGGTAAACATGGAAAGCTCTCTTATAGTTGGTAGGATCTAAGCTGAGACTTGAAGCAATGATGAGAAGATAAGAAGTGAAAACAAAGTAGAACAATGCTTGAAGCATGAAGGACATCCTATTTAAAGGCACAGGGTAGGGATCATTATGAATTAAAATTGAATGTTTCCCATTAATTTTCCATCTAATGTAAGTGCTCTTATATATTTATTTCTAAATGCATTCCTCTTAAATTCATTACTCTAGAAGGCAATTCATGTTTCATGATTGGGCCCACAGGAATGTACAGGTGTCAGAGATGCTTTGGGCAGAATGATGATGCTGCCCACTACAAAGGCAAACATGCCAAGAAGCTAAAGTACTGGAACCCACAAAAATAAGCAGATATCTATATCAGCCAAGACTACCTTCACTTTTATCACTACCAATGCCATTAATACCAGTTCCAACAAAACAGAAGTAGTACCACAGGAATTCCAACAGCATGGATATTGACTACTATGGAAAATGAGAAGAGTAGTGATATGCCAACAGATATAACCTCATAAGCAGAAAAGATCCATAGTACTGCCACTCCTGACCAACAACACGTGCTCTTCTTCAGAGATCCTTATTGTACACACAACTAAAGAAAAGCATATCATACTATCTACATTTTACCATACCATATTATCTCCATCTTTGTTAACAGCCAAGTACTCTCATCCTTGCCATTTCTATCATGCAGTGAACCAAATTGGAGGTAAAATGAAAAAGAAAACTGAGGCTTATCTTGTAATATAAATAAAGAAATAGTCTCTGCCCTGAACGAAGGGTGTGGTTTTAAAATGTGGGAATTTGGAGACTACAAATTGTTAATATTCGACTATAGCTTCAAGTTTGTGAAATATTTTATATCTTGACAAGGAGTTAATTTGCTTCACATTCATGTATTTATTATGTTTTAGAGTACTGGTACTTTTCAGGAGGCAGGAAGTCTGCTGCATTTGGTTAATTATAAAGTTAGTTTTCTCTTGATTTTTATAAAACCTTGAATACCTGCAAAATTCCAGAGTATCTAAACTACTAGGAGATTTTTTTCAAATGAATTTCTCAGTTTCTTGGTTTGTTTCTGATTCCCATGCATCTTCCCACACATTGTAGTTCACTTCTTGATGACAATGTCAGTGACTGATAATGGAGGATTTATCAAAAATAAAAGTATTTATGAGCCATATGGTTCTATTGTTCCTTTGATTAATTTAACATTTTGCTGTAGTGTCTGTATAATATTTTGATTTTAGGAATTGTATCATTGGTTCAGGCAATGACTATATTTTTTATATAGGATTCCAAATCTTCATTCCAAATTCTCTAACTATCCTGTTTCTTTTAGGATTCTACCCCCTTCCCCAATAGGATTAGGTATACTCAATGTATCATGCATATTGAATCCACATTAGCTTAATGTCTGAAAGATTTTCTCATTTAATTCTGTCTCCTAACTTTCCTTTTAATAAGTGAAAATCACTCACCTGAGAGCACAAGAAAGCATCCTTCCAGAAAGAGCATTTCAACTTCTTTCAGCTCCAGGCAGTAGATATGACCATCCTCATAGATTGATGCACTTCAGAGGAGTTGGGGACATTTCATCTGGCTGCATCTGTCCTAGAATTTCAAAGCACAATTTTGGCTGTAGTTTTACAGAAAACAAGATTTTTTTTTATCATATTCTAAACATGTTTGCAGCTTGATCTGTTGAAATATTATAGGAACATATGAATGGCAAGAAATCATCTATTCAATTCCCTGTTTTTACAGATAAGATGATTGGGGGGCTAAATGTTTTGTCAACCATCAAACCAGGTAGTAAGTTGCAGAACCCAAATTTTAAGCAAGCTCCTTTGCCCCAAAAATCTAGGAAGTTTTCACAGGGTTCTCATGAATGAATAAATTTGTAAATTTTAGTTTTTTCTAATAACACTCCAATAGATGAAAAAAAGACTAGTTACATTATAATTTTACAATGTTAAAAATGGTTACAATACTTAGTGGATAGAGTAGTAGACAGAGAGTTTCCTTTGTCAATGAAATCATATATAACTGGATCTGATCCCTGTTTAAGTAAAAAAAAAAAGAGAGAGGTGGCTAGGTGGCGTAGTGGATAAAGCACTGGCCTTGGAGTCAGGAGTACCTGGGTTCAAATCCGGTCTCAGACATTTAATAATTACCTAGCTGTGTGGCCTTGGGCAAGCCACTTAACCCCATTTGCCTTGCCAAAAAACCTAAAAAAAAAAGAAAAGAAAAGAAAAAAAGAGATTGTGCTTCAATGGAAAGGTATAGAATGTATCAGATTCAAAATCTGCCAACATTTTACTACAGTTTTTTGCTAATTTTCTTGCTTCCTTCCTTCCTTCCTTCCATCCTTCCTTCCTTCCTTCCTTCCTTCCTTCCTTCCTTCCTTCCTTCCTTCCTTCCTTCTTTCCTTCTTTCCTTCCTTCCTTCCTTTCTCTCTCTCTCTCTTTCCTTCTTTCTCATAAGGATTGCATAAGTATCATTATATAATTATCTGTAATGGAAGTACAATAATTCCAACCTTGGAAGACTGCTTGATGCGTAATAGAAGATCAATAAATGTTTATACCTTGATTGATTTCACTGAAGTAAATATATTCAAATTTATGGTAATGTTTGCTCTCCAATGACAATGAAGGGGACAGTGTTCAACTTGATTTAAGGAAAACTCAGTATCTCTTCAGTTAGTAAACTCATTTAAAAATGAGATCAGAGCTTTGGGTGGACTAATAATTATACAAAGATAGACCTAGAATAATTGATTTAGCCTGGGAAGGAATCAGAAATAATCTATTGACACCATCAGAGAATCACTGAATATTAGAAACCATAGAGGACTTAAAATTATATAGCATAATCCATACTTCACCAAAACTCTTTCAGAAAGATAATTTGTTAAGCAATGACTATAATGAACATTTTAGTGAGACAAATTATAGTTGAGTTGAGTAACCATGTTGTTTTTTGGAGTCAGTTTGTGAAATATGATTGTTTTCAGTATATATATATATATATGTATATATATATATATATATATATATACCTTGAGAATCAGTGAACACTACATATTGAAGCTTGATTATTATTCTGTTCATCTAAATTTAAGAAATTGATGGATAAAATAGTAATAATTTTTACTAAACTCTATAACTATTTTATATTTGCCCCTCCACCCCCACCCCAGACCAGAAATCTGTTTTTTAAGCATTTGCCTGCAAACCACTGGATTGTAGTGAAGTCTAGTTTCTTGATTAATCCTATTGTTATAGAAACTATGCGTGAATGGAAATATCTTCTATTTTATTTATAACAAGAAGTCATCTAGTTTGTGCTTGAAAAATATTTACTGAGCTTATAAATAACCTCCCAATATAACTTATTGAAGGATGGGAAGCAAGATTTTCTTTACCTCTAACCAAAATATCTCTTAGTTGAAGTTTCTATCTAAAATTCCTAGTTGCCCCTCCCTATAGGAAAAAGAATAAATTTCATTTCTCTGAAAATGGCACCCAAAGCTATCATTCTCTCTTTTGTTTATTTGATGAGACTTGCTGGTGCAATTTCAAGTTTTTCTATTCTGCTCATTATTTTTACCTTTGCATTAGTGAAATGGTGCTCTTTTAATTCTCATTTCTCTTTAAATCCACTCAGAAACTTCATGTTGTTTTTCTATGTTTTGAACTTACATAGAATCCTATGTACCATTAATTGTTAAGTGATTTATTTCATTTTGCAGTATATATTAATAGATGCTTGAACTTGTGTAATATATCCTAATATTAATTTATTAATAAAATATTATTTATTACTAATAAAGTTCCTTATTTTTTCTTTCTTGATTTTTCTAATGGTTTCTTTGTATATGTTCATGACTGAAATCTATGGTACTTTAAATTTCCTTATTGTTCAGTTCTTGTTTTGTTCCGTCTTTTCAGCCTCCTTTGACCCTAGGCAATTCGCAATTAACTAATCTGGATGTCTGCCAAAATTGACTTTGGGTGGTCAAATGCTTTGCTTTTCCTTCAGGTGGAACAGTGCACAGTTTCTTACATGTAGACTGTCCTGCCCTAGTAACATTTGCCATTTCCTTTGTTACTTAATTCTTAGTTTGACCCCAGAAATTTAGAGATTGTTTTCCCTGATATGGGCAGTCCACAATCATTGATACTTTAGAGCTTTGTAGCAAAGGCGTTTACAAGTTGCAGCCTAAGTAGGGATTTTCTCCTTAAATGCTCTGGCATAACTATTATGTTAAGGTCCAAGAAAACTCACAGTTTAGAGCTGGGGTCTTATAGCACTGGGAAACAGAGAAGGGACTGGGATTTAGGACTAGATTTTCATATAAGCTTTTGCTGTGTCCCTCAGTTGACTAATTCTGTTTTGCCACTAGTATTATACAAAGTGGGGAAGGAATATTCAGTGAGCTCAAGGTTAGTGAGCATTGGTTCTTGGGTTTTCAGATTTTTTAATTTTGTTCTGGACACCTGATATCTTTTATTATGCAAACAGCTGAAGCTCTTTTATCTTTAATGAGTAGTTCAAGTTTTGGGGACATCTGAAAGTTCTTGGGGAATCAAGGAAAATGTATAATCCCCCCATCTCATTTCTCATAAGACCAGGAAGGCAAGCAGAATATATCTACTCCTAGTTTCAAATCCATCTAATATTTGATGCCAGTTTTTATTTCTCCATGTTAACATCTCCAATTCTTCAAACTATAACTGCTAAGCATTATCTTGTATTCCTTTGCAATTCCATTCTGACCACTCTTTTCTGGTAACATTTCATTTTTATTGTACTTTCTAAAAATGTTATTCAAAGAACTGAACATCATAATTCAGATTTCTTCTGAAAAAGGAAAAGTTCAATAAAGTTCATTAATTTTTCCATTATAGACATGTTTCTTCTATTAAAAAAATTAACTTCTAACAATATAAAATTGATTATTGATTGTGAACTATTAGTCTGCTAAAGTTGCAAGATATTTTTTCTTAAGAACTTTTGTCAATTTATTAATATCCTTTATTTTGACTACAATATAGAACTTTACATTCTTTATGGTAATATATATATATATGTATATATATATAATGGTAATTTCCATACTTTCTTCATTAATCCAGCTTTTTGAAATTCTTTAGGAACCTGATTCTGATATCCAAATTATTGACTGTCTCTCTTCCATCTGCTTCTTATCAGATAAGTTTACATATATCCTGTTGATATAATTTTGGAAACCTGTGATATGTGATGAATAGGAAATAAAGAGAATTTACATGAGTATTTGATAGAAATTGTCCTCATTTTATAAAGGATAAAAATTAATTTCAATGAATTTGAATCAAGTTGCCTTAGGACATTATTAATAAAGGTGGATATTCAAAACCCATCCTAATTCAGAAAACAGAACTTTTTTCCTAAATATCATAATGTTTCTAGAGAGTTTCTTTCCTACCCCTGATCAAAATAGATTATTTAACCTGCTTTAATTTTGACCGGAATTAACTTGTCCTTCATTAGCAGCCAGATCAACTACTCTTTTAAGTATCTATATTTGTGCTGGATTTGGTGCAGATGAAAAGTTAATCTAGCACCCTACAGCTCAAAACTGCTAAATTTGGATAATCTAGCCTTGGCCTTCATGGTAGGAGAATCATAATAAAATTATTATGCCTATAGAAACCTCTCATTTTCATTTGTTCATTGTCATTTTGATAATAAGCATTAGGGGAAGGATTTAAACACAAATTCTTAGACTTCAGAAAGTATTCTTACCATTATAATTGGTATAAATAATGAATGTATGCCTTCTAGACTAATCTGGTAACTTTACTGAAAAAAATTAAAGTTGATACTGTATCATTGCATGATTTCAATGCCCATGTTGAAGAAGAAAGAATATACTTTGTTAGGTGAAGCTTTTCCTATTAGAGAAGTTATGTGTAGATAAAAATAAACTGCCTATTTGATAAAATAGTAATTCAGAAATTCATTTTTAATAGGAAAAGTATGTTACTAATCCCTAGTTCATCAATATGTGATAGTATGAAATGATTATGTTTGTATAGTTAAAATAATGGTTCACTATCCCTTCAGTGTCCTATCTTATCATGAAGGAAGCTATGAGCAACAATTCTAGGCTCTGAAAGAAGTGCATGAACTGTTCAGGAAGGATTTACTTATATGGAGAGACTTTGAATAAGGTCTTGGTGATGAGCACAATAGATAATGAGTATTGCAAATTATCAAACTCATCATTACAAACTAGCCAAGGATAGCATTGGGTTAGAATACATGCTCATTTAGAAAGTAAAAAGGGGAAATGATAAGTATTATAATAAAATGAACTCAGAAAACAGGTTGAAACATTTGATAAGAAAACTTACATGCAAAAATCTTGGCATGAACTATAGCAGTGATAATTCAATCTGAAATAATTTGTAGATAAATTCAGAAAGAGAAAAACTTTATAAGAAATAGAAGATAATTTTATCTGTTTTTTCTTTTTTGCAATTTTTCTCTTTAATTTTCATTTCCAAATCCTTTATCTCCCCTCTTCCCCCTTCTCTCTCTCTCTCTCTCTCTCTCTCTCTCTCTCTCTCTCTCTCTCTCTCTCTCTCTCTCTCTCTCTCTCTCTCTCTCCCCTTTATTGAGAAAAAAAAGAAAAAATACTCATTTCAAGAATATAGGCAAAACAAATTTCCTCCTTAGTCATGTCAAAAGAGGAAAAAAGAATGAGGATATAATGTGTTTCATTCTGAAGTAGTTGTTTTTATACATTGTCATATTTAACAAATACAGTTGGAATCTTACACTTCAGTACCTTACACATCAGGTCAGGAAGTAATAAATGATATATAATGAAATTGAAAAAAAAAAGCCTATTTCCAAACAATTATCATTATCAATCTCCTTGTGTAGTGACAATTTTAAAAGGACTCCGGAATTAATTTTGTTAATGTTATAAAGAAGCAATAATGCCTTAAGAATGGAAAAGAAAATAATGTTATTATAGAAGATAGCAAAACAATATTATCAACACTTATTCTTACACTTGTCTCAATTTAAATGGATAAAAATGAGAATCAACCATATAACTGATGGTGTCTTTAATGAAACATGATAGGTGAGTTAACATGAGACAGACTTCCACAATCATCTTTACTTCCATGCAACTTATTGAAAGAAGAGAATATAAAATTATTCATTATCTATTGTTTTATTACTTAAAAGTAAACATTTGAATCTAAAGCCAATGCATCCATAAACTTTTCCTTCAAATGATATATCAATACATATACTTAAAATATGCAAAATTTCTCAAAAAATATAATTGCTAATGCAATCTTAGATATGTGAGATAAGGGGAAAATAGTTTAGGTACGGAACTGAGTAGAAAATATTCATAGGGCTTGATTCTATTTACAAAACTTTGAAATTCTTTTAATGATTACAAGTTACTACTCAAATATTTAATTTAATATTGATAAAGTGCATCTATTCTCTTTATCATATAACCTTTAAGGAACAAGTATGAGAAAAGTTGCACGAAAGACAATACTTATAAATATGGTTGGATTTTTCATACCAGTTAACAAATGTACAATACAAATGTATTAATATTGAAATAATAATCGATATTTAAATAACCAAAAGAAAGCTTCTGCTTTATTGGGTGGATAATTTTTTGGATTTTTTGGAAGGACATAGATTAAAATATCAGAATTATATAGAAAGAGAAACTGTCTTGGAGTTGATGAGAGGTTTTGTTTTGTTTTTGGTTTTTGGTTTTTGCAAAGCAGTGGAGGTTAAGTGACTTGCCCAGGGTCACAGAGCTAGGTAATTATTAAGAGTCTGAGATGGGATTTGAACTCAGATCTTCCTGAATCCAGGGCTGGTGCTTCATCCAGTGCACCACCTAGCTGTCTCAGACAGGTGCTTCTTAATCAAAAGAAGATACAAAAAAATATTATCCATGCTTCAATGAATGAAAGGGGAACAAAACATGGAAAAGTTGTAGTTATGGATACTTCATTTTGATATCTTGAAATTCTGTAAATGTAGTCAGTCCATTTTTAATTCTACAGAATGGAACATTATTTTATTTCCCATTTTATTATAACCTGGCAAATGAGAAACAAGTATATAATATTACCTTAAATACAATTTCACTTTTGACTTCTTTCAAAATAAAATTTTACCAGGCAAAAAATAATTCCCTTCAATTAGTACTGTCACTTATATTCTTCAAATCAGTCTCAAATGGTAGTTTTTAGCTAAATAAAAATTTGAATAGGGGCAGCTAGATGGTGTAGGGGACAAAGCACCAGCCCTGGAGTCAGGAGTACCTGGGTTCAAATCCGGTCTCAGACACTTAATAATTACCTAGCTGTGTGGCCTTGGGCAAGCCACTTAACCCCTTTCACCTTGCAAAAAAAACCAAAACCAAAAAAAAACTAAAAAAAACTTTGAATAATAGAAATAGAAAAAACAAAAAAGTAATCATCTCAAGCAATATATTATCAAATTTAATATATGAAAATTAATATCTAAAAATGGCCCCTTTGAAAAAGCCAGAGTATTAACATCTTTTTCATTTTTTTTTTGTATTTTGGGAATACATTTTCTATACCTATATGTTTTGAAGGGAAGATTTAGAGTCTTTCTTAGACATTAAATATGATGCAAGCTTGCTTAAAACAGAATATTGAGAGAGATAATTACCTTTTCCGAACAGTTTTATTTTAAAAAAATGAATTGCATATTGGTGTTTATTTCTTTCACAAGAAAAGAAAATACTGGGATATTTGTCAAGTTTTGTTTTATTTTATTTCATAGACTATCATATACTAATATTCACACAATAGAAAATCTGAGTTTGAGTTAAGACAGAAAATCTGACTTTGAATTAAGACTATTACATACATATTTTCTAATAAAAATAAAAAACAAAGGATAGTATTTCTATAGTTTTATTTCAGTGTGGAATTATTAAAATCTTTCAATTATTTTGTAATGTAAACCAATTCAGCAGTATATATGCTCTTTAGTAGACTATAATAATCATGCTAGATTGCCATATTTTTCACGGTCATATATTTTTTGCCTTCATGAATTCATGATCTTCTTGGTATGAATACTTTTTCATGAAGGCAGATAATTTTTTCTCAATTGTATTTTTTCCATATTATTTGTCTTTATGTACTTATTCACTAATTTTTTAATGGGAGGGATATAAAGATGACATTTGAAGGAGTAAAACAGACTTTGAAATATGAGAAATGAGATGCTATTTTTGGAAAGAAGCATGGCAGATTAAGTAGTAGAATATTAACTAGCTCCAAATTTTAATTTAAATTTTTCAAGAAATGGAAATTTGTATGAAAGTTATTACTTAATTGGATTTCTGTGTATGCAAGTATTATAAGAACTCTCTCTAACATGTCCTTTATTGAAATTTCATAATTATTAAATTATAACAAATCCTTTTTTAGTTATTTGAAAATGGAACTGAGGGGTATAGAAATATTCATTTATTTCTTAGTTGGCTACAAGTATTACCTAAGAAGGAGTCAAATGAAATGAATTGTTTTGGTGTGAGGAGAAGGAATGATTTTAAATTTTGAAAAGTTAGAACTACCTTGATTCAAAAATTGAGCTCTTCCTTAGAAGAGTGACATCACATTCAAAGATGTTCACATTTGGCAACCCTTTAAATATAGGTAAGTTATATTTCCTCAACATTGGAGCAAATCTGGGAATCAGTCTTTCATCCCAACAAGATGAAGCATTAATAGGAACATAGCATAACAATTAGTGCCAAAAAAGAATCTAAAATTTAAATGTACTGGGTACTATTTTTAATCCTTGATTTTTTTTTTTTGTTAATCCTTTTCTCTTTCCCCATATTTGGGGAGAGAAAATTTCTCTCTGCATGTCTTTCTTTATGGTGTATCTTCTTTTTTGGTGTATGGAGTGTATGATACAATCGAGTGGTTTTGGGGGTTTAAAGATTTTTTTTTTCTAGTTGCCAAAGGAAGAAAAAGCTCATTTTTTTCTTAGATATTATGATACTTTGTGCTCCCTGATTCTCTTTGTCTTTCTGTCTCTCTATCTTTTTCTCTTATTCTGTCCCTCTGTCTATGTGTCCTACTGTCTTAGAGAGTCTGCCTCTCTTTCTCTCTTGCTCTCTCATTGCGAATTCCACGAGACTTTCCTATATTGGTATGTCAAAATTAGGTTTCAGTCTTAACCATTGTCATCTTTTTTTCAAGAAAACTATCATTTTTATATTTTTAAGATTATTGATAATAATTCACTATATATAATAATTTCACTATATATAAATTATTTTGATAGATATTTGCTTAATATTAAGCAAATATTTTCCCTCTGACATCAAATTTTTGTTTCCCATTAAATAATTCTTTTCCACAAGAATAATTATGTCTTAGCTTTGTGGAGTTCAGCTTATAGATCCTTTTAGAGTTAATGTCTACCCAGTCCTGTTCTCTAGTAGATTTGGATTCATAAATCATTTTTCATAGCAGCAAACAGTTTGTAGCCTATTGGAAAAAAAAGACTGGACAGTTAGTGTACTGAATGATCTAATAGACTATTTCTTGGGGAAAGAAATCTGTCATTTAAAATAAAAAATAACAAAGAAGAAGATGTTATCACAAAAATGTTTAGCGTCTTTCGAGCCCATAGGAGAAAAGTCTTTCAAAAGTGAGGTAAAAACATTGTGATTTTTTTCCCCTGAATTATCTAGAAGGCAAAATTGATAATATGTGCTGGCACATGGAATCACAACAATGCATTTTTCATCAATGATAGAGACTTTTGACTATCTGTAGGTAACCAGGTCTGAAATCTTCACAGCTATTAGGACTATTAAGGCTATTTCTTATTGAAAAGATTAGAATGATATTATTTTATCACTATTGAGCCAGTTGGAAAACTGAATTACAGATTGTTGAATCATATATATAAAAGAAGATTGTGAAAAAGAACCATAGGGTACTGTGGATTTCTTTTCAAACATTACATTTTGGGGGAAAATACACATCTAAGACAGACTATGAGCAATGGAAGCACTGTGATCCTTTTATATTGTTTATCTCACAGTGGTCTGGGAATAGTTGAGCAGCATATGGTTAAAGATCAAAGTAATGACTGGAAAACACAAAATTGTTTCTGGTAACCATTCAAATGTCATATTTACCTAATGGCAGCTACTGATCTGGCAATAACAAGAGGAAGTAAAATGTTGACTTTTCCTAACCTGTACTCTTTTTTTTATGTCATAAAATTGGCACCTTGGAGTAATAATACAAAGAACAAAGTGAGTTTCTTTGAAAATGTATCAACTGGGGCAGCTAGTGGTGCGGTGGATAGAGCACCAACCCTGGAGTCAGGAGGACCCAAGTTCAAATCCAGTTTCAGATACTTAATAATTGTTTAGCTGTATGACCTTGGGCAAGTCACTTAATCCCATTACCTTAAATAAAAATAAAATTAAAAAAATGTATTAGCCACTGATACTAGAAAAGTTCTAGGCCAAGAATGGGTGTTTGGGGACAAGAGCTATGAGTCACAGTAAAAAATAAATTTATTAAGAAAAAATAAATCAACAGATAATTAGAACGTTAGGTAAAGTGAATTATGCGAAAGCAACTATACTCTTCTAATGCTTTCTTTTCCCTAACATTTTACTAGAGTATGTCAATAAACATATAACTAATTTTGCCATGAAAACAACCACTATTCACAAGATAGAGAACATTTCTTGGTCTATAGCTGTTAAAGGGAAAAAATTCAAAAATAAAATTTTCATATGAGACTATCAGGTGATGAATTAACATTAAAAAAGTCTATCAATGTTTGATGTAACAACAAATTATTCATTTGTAACTTTTCTGAAATGTATCCTTTTAAAATTTGTGAAAGGTGAACAAAATTCATTCTTTCAGAGAAAGAATTGAACAACTTGATAATAAAAACAGGAACAAAAATATTCAGAATTATCCATAATATTCTAAAACTTTAGATAAGTATATTTTCATTTTTATTCTTACTATTAAGTATTCATCATGCTATATTCCAATAAATATTTAACAGTCCATTTAACTGGTATTTCTGTCCTTTGCAATTCAAAAGAATTTTGAAATGTATTAGTACAGAAAAATAAAAAATACTCATTCTGCCAAATAATAACTGTGTTACTTTGAAGAAGTCATTTGAATCTCAGTGGTTTTACCTCATATGTAGCTTGCTTTGTATATGTTTGATTGCATATTGTCTCCCTCCATTAGATAATAAGGTCCTTAGGACTTTATTTTTGCCTCTTTTGCCTCTGTGTCTTCAGTGTGTGCTGCAAAATGTTTAGCATATTGCAAGTACTTTACATATTTTGGGGGGTCTTGAATTTATTGAATAGGCAAATCTTTAAACCTAAATTCAGGGGGCAGTTAAGTGGTACAGTGGATAGAACACCGGTCCTGGAGCTACGAGGGCCTGAATTCTAATCCAGCCACAGACATTTAATAATTGCCTATTTGTGTGATCTTGGGCAAGTCACTAAATCCCATTACCTTAAAATAAATTTAAAAAAAATTTTAAAAATCTAAAAATTTCAGATTTTGCATCTAGTTTCCTCAAGTGAAAAGTTCCCAATGTCATTGAAACAATTTTCCTTCATTAACTGAAGTGAACTAATGAAATCACAAGTGATGTCTTTCACATGAACTGGATTTAAGTGAGGAAGAATTGCACAAAGTAGTTTCACCTTCTCTTCCATAGTTATTGATGTCCAGTGACAAGACAAGTGTCTGGGTGACAAGTGTTGAACCAGGAATCGGTGAATGAGCTTGGCATAATCTAAGGTTGACCAAGCACCTACTTTAACTGCTTTCATGATTGCTGGAACAGTTTTTCTCATCTGCCCATTTTGTCAAGGAAAGTCTTCTCATGCTTGGGGTAGATGTTCTCCTTAATTACAGTGGAGCTTGAGGTATATTGGTTATGCTCAGCTTGGTTTAGTCCAACTATAGAGACAGTTTACTGGGATGTGGGCTCTGGGCATGTTATGGCTTCTTAGAGTCACAGGCAAGAATTGGGTCAGAAATAGAGACCAAAATTGCATGAGCAGTTGTGAAAAGTACTAAGCAAACTCTCATACCTCCTTGAAAATTTTCCTCTGAAGAGGAAGCTATTATCTACCCCCCAAAAAACATTTCCAGTAAAAATAGAAAATCTGAAGTTGCTTCATTGCATTCATCAATTTTGGGGGTTATTTTGTTTATATACTTATATACCTATTTGTTTATTTATTTATTTTTGTCTTAATAATTATCTGAAATATAATAATTAATAATTATCTGAATATAAACATAATTTTCTATACCTTGTTGGTATTTAATGATCTATCTATTCAACTTTTATTGACTGACATTATTTTATATATTTTAAAGCCTTGAAAATTTATTCATTTTCTAAGTTTAGTTTCTATGAAGATTATTAAGAAATCTATATCTCTAGTTTGAACTCTCTTATGATCTCTGTAGACCTATATTTCCTGTAATTTGCAATTACAATTAGTTTCACTTTCCCAAAACTTATGCTCATTATCTTTTTTATGAAATCTGGTTCCTTTTCTGATTTTCTATTTATAAGTATCATCCTAACTTTCATATTATTCTATACTATAAAATCTTATGGTTGCCTTTGAATTTTCTCTTTTTTCCACTTATTAAGTTAATTGCCAAGTCCCTTAATTTTCTTTTCTATAACATCTTTTGCTGTTTTATGTCTTGCCCCTCCCTACCAAAGCAGTGTCTTTTTATAGTCATGTTCTTTTTTTTCTTCTTTTAAAAATAATTATGGTTAAATCACTTACCTGGGGTCATAGAGCTACTAAGTATTTAATGTCTTATTTAAACTAAGTTCTTCCTGACTCCAGGATCAGTGCTAACTCTACCATGGCACTTTGCTGTTTGTTCATTTTTGTAGCCTGTTTCTTGAATTTCAATTTGCAGCTATAATTTCAGTTATAATTTTTTTTTTGTGCTGCTGTTTCAAAGTTAGTAGTGAGGGTGGGTGCAAATTTTGGTGCTACCAAGATGGTATGTGATCTGTGGAAATCTTTGGTCTCTACTCCTATGATCAGTTCTCCAGTTTGGTAACCAAGAAGGGACCCTGTGCCTTTGAAATTTCAAACTGCAATTGCTAGTTTCTTTTAGTCCTGAAACTAAAAAGTTCCCTGTATCAAAATGTGCTCATTCTCTTCCCTGTCTTGGAACTATGACCAGATTCCCTGAGCCCTTGTGATTTACAACAACTGTTATTCTCTGCCCTGGAACCATGACCCTCAATTCCTTATGGGTTATAAATACACAAGTAATGTCAGCCTATATACCTATTATTGGAAAAAAAGATCCCCTGTAATGATTTTTGACCCCTTTACTGTCTCTGGGGTCTACTGCTCCCATTATGTACATTTCCAAAGTCTATCATTAGCATTTCTGCAAATGTCTCACTTTTGCAACCTTTATACCATTCCAGAATTTGATTTGAGATATTATTTATTTATTTATTTATTTATTTTTAGGTTTTTGCAAGGCAAATGGGGTTTAAGTTGCTTGCCCAAGGCCACACAGCTAGGTAATTATTAAGTGTTTAAGACTGGATTTGAACCCAGGTACTCCTGACTCCAAGACCGGTGCTTTATCCACTGTGCCACCTAACTGCCCCTGAGATATTATTTTAAAGTTGTTTGTAGAGAACTGTTGTAAGAAGTCAGCAGGGTTACAGTCTGTACTCAGTCATTTGACTATATCCTTTACACCTAATCTGTTCTTTAATGTATTTTTAACATAATAAACTTTCTAAGATACAAATCTGCTCATGTCAATGCTTTGATCAAGCATCATTTATATTTTGCTATTACCTAAAAATATTTTTTTCCTCCATTGGTGGACAAGTTTATGACCACCAGGTAGCTCTTTATTTTTCCTTGAGTCTTAATTTCAGTATTTCAGATATCATAGTGTTTCAAGAGTCAGGGCTATAAATATTACTAAAAGTATATTAGTATGTTTAAATGATCAATATGAATAAGAAATTATATCAGGAAAATGACAAACGATTTCATTCAAGAAGCACAAATTCAAAATTGAAAACAAACATCACGAAGAGTTAATGATAACCAATAGATTCGATCACATTACTACAGTGGGGCTTGGTGAATAGAGGACATTTAATCTTCAATTTGATTCCATTACACTCATCAAAGTATACTAAGGTCCATTCAGTTAGTCTGAAATACTTTTTCATCTCCCGTGTCTATATTTTTATTCATTATATTCCTTGTTGATAGGAAACCTATGTACATACATGCATATATGTGTGTATATATACATATATACAGACATATACATAAATTCATGCATAAATCCTAATATGATGAAGACAATCACCTGCTTAAAAACACTTTATCACTGTAAAATAAAAAAAATTAAGTCAATAGTTAAAGCTCCCATAGAAGGTTCACATATACCTTTCTAGCAAAATTTCATATTGCTCCCTTTCACTCACACTATGTTCCAGTCAAATTAGTCAATTCAATTAGCTAGTTCAGAAAATTTCAAATTATATGTTATATTCAGTCAATCAACGAGAATTCTTTAGCATTGGATATGTTCAGGGCACTGTGCTATGTTCATTGTATAGGCTGGAACTTTCATAACTAGAATGTACTCTCTCCATATTTACATCCCTGAAAATGTTTGTATCTCAATAAAAAACTTGTTTCATGCATTTCAGGTAGTAAATGAAGTCATAATAAAGAGGAAAACAAATAGAAATTTGCCCCAGAATGGGGAAGGTGAGTGACTCACATCCTTCATATAGGTACTAGATTGCTACTAGTTCATGCCACTACGTATTACAATTATTCAAAAGTCACACACTGATACAGTTCCAAATCCATTACTCTTACATTTTTTTTCACAGATTCTAAAGATTCAAATAATCTTTAAGATTATGTGGCTTAGTTTACTTGTTTATTTGGGTGAACTGATATTTAGTTGACTTGCTCTCCTCTTGACTACTCTATTGTTTTTGCTCAATCTAGAAATACTCCAAGTTAAGTTTATGATTGCTAGTGTTCTCTCCTCCTTTTTTTTGAACCATCTCATATATGGAGCTCTTCTGCTTACTGTCCTTAACTCAGCACCTTGAAATTTGCCTTGTATATAATAGGGACTTGATAATGTTAAATGTGCAAAATTAAAACTGCAAATTTATTTATGCAATGATCCCTTCATTAATGACAGCTCTCCCTACTGATAATAATATATGACTCTGCTACATGTTCTCCACCCCAACCCCCAAATTACTGTGGTAAAATTCAAGTTGGCTTATAACTTGTTGAGAGTGATGGTGAGATAAAGAATCTTTCTGATGAGCCACTTGTAGCCTCATGATATCAAGAGAAAGCAAAGAATTCCTCTAACTCAGACCTCCATGGTGAATTAAATGGGGTGGGGTCATCTGAATTAAAGAATGTATAGATTTGTTTGAAATATGGTAAGTATCTTTGAGGTAAGCATAACCAATGATGAAAAAAATCTTCTCACCGAAAGCATATCAACTGAAAAATCCCAGGTACAACTTTGATTTCCATATACAAGAAGGATAGATTTGGGGGATATCTTAAGTCTGGAAGAAAATATACTTCATGTTTTCTCTTATTTGCAATAACAATAAAAATAATGCAATAATTCAAACACTTGAAGCAGTTTTTGGCATTTTAAAGGAGTCACAGATAATGATTAGACATGGTTTTCTTTGAAGATATCAAAGATTCTTTTATTTAGGAGGTGGATGATGTGGGACTTGGCAATCTCATAATTCACAATGGCATTCAGTCTAATTTATTTTATTTTTTAAATTGATTTTTATTAAAGATATTATTTGAGTTTTACAATTTCCCCCAAAATCTTACTTCCCTCCCCCCCACCACGGAAAGCAATCTGTCAGTCTTTACTTTGTTTCCAAGTTGTACCTTGATGCAAATTGGGTGTGATGAGAGAGAAATCATATCCTTAAGGAAGACACAATAAGTCTAAGAGATAACAAGATCAGACAATAAGATATCTGTTTTTTTCTAAATTAAAAGGAATAGTCCTTGAATTTTGTTCAAACTTCACATCTCCTTATGTGGATACAGATGGCAGTCTCCTTTGCAGACAGCCCAAAATTGTTCCCAATTGTTGCACTGACAGAATGAGCGAGTCCTTCAAGGTTGATCATCACTCCCATGTTGTTGTTAGGGTATACAGTGTTTTTCTGGTTCTGCTCATCTCACTCAGCATCAGTTCATGCAAATCCCTCCAGGTTTCCCTGAAATCCCATCCCTCCTGGTTTCTAATAGAACAATAGGGTTCCATGACATACATATACCACAGTTTGCTAAGCCATTCCCCAATTGAAGGACATTTATTTGATTTCTAATTCTTTGACACCACAAACAGGCCTGCTATAAATATTTTTGTACAAGTGATGTTTTTACCCTTTTTCATCATCTCTTCAGGATATAGACCCAGTAGTGGTATTGCTGGGTCAAAGGGTATGCACATTTTTGTTGCCCTTTGGGCATAGTTCCAAAAAGCTTTCCAGAAGGGTTGGATGAGTTCACAGCTCCACCAACAGTGTAATAGTGTCCCAGATTTCCCACAACCCTTCCAACAAAGATCATTATCCTTTCTGGTCATATTGGCCAATCTGAGAGGTGTAAGGTGGTACCTCAGAGAAGCTTTAATTTGCATTTCTCTAATAAATAATGATTTAGAGCATTTTTTCATATGGCTATGGATTGCTTTGATCTCCTCATCTGTAAATTGCCTTTGCATATCCTTTGACCATTTGTCAATTGGGGAATGGCTTTTTATAAAAAAAAATATGACTCAGTTCTCTGTATATTTTAGAAATGAGTCCTTTGTCAGAATCATTAGTAGTAAAGATTGTTTCCCAGTTTACTACATTTCTTTTGGTCTTAGTTACCGTGGTTTTATCTGTGCAAAAGCTTTTTCATTTAATGTAATAAAAATCATCTAATTGGTTTTTGGTGTTGTTCTCCAACTCTTCCTTAGTCATAAACTGCTCCCCTTTCCATAGATCTGACAGGTAAACTAGTCCTTGATATTCTAATTTGTTTATAGTATTGTTTTTTATGTCTAAGTCTTGTAACCATTTGGATCTTATCTTGGTAAAGGTTGTTAGGTGTTGATCTAATCTAAGTTTCTTCCATACTAACTTCCAATTATCCCAGCAGTTTTTATCAAAGAGGGAGTGTTTATCCCCATGGCTGGACTCTTTCGGTTTAGCAAACAGCAGATTACTATAGTCATCTATTGCTTTTACACCTAGTCTATTCTACTGGTCCACCACTCTATTTCTTAGCCAAAACCAAACAGTTTTGATGACTGGTGCTTTATGATATAATTTTAGATCAGGGAGAGCTAAGCCTCAATCTTTTGCATTTTTTTCATTAAATTCTTAGAAATTTTTGACTTTTTATTTCTCCATATATATTTACTTACAACTTTCTCTAACTCATTAAAGTAATTTTTTGGAATTTTGATTGGTAGGGCACTAAATAGATAGTTTAGTTTTGGTAGAATTGTCATTTTTTATTATATTAGCTCTACCTATCCATGATCAGTTGATATTTTGCCAGTTATTTAAATCTGATTTAATTTGTGTGAGAAGTATTTTATAATTGTTTTCAAAAAGATTCTGAGTCTGTCTTGGGAAATAGACTCCCAAGTATTTTATATTGTCTGAGGTTACTTTGAATGGGATTTCTCTTTCTAGCTCTTCCTGCTGTATCTTGTTAGACATATATAGAAAAGTTGAGGATTTATGATTTATTTTATATCCTGCAACTTTGCTAAAATTGCTAATTGTTTCCAGTAGTTTTTGGATGATTTATTGGGATTCTCTAGGTAGACCATCATGTCATCTGCAAAGAGTGAGAGTTTTGTCTCTTCCTTCCCAAGTCTAATTCCTTCAATTTCTTTTTCTTCTCTAATTGCTGAAGCTAACATTTCTTTTTTTTTGCAAGGCAAAAGGGGTTAAATGGCTTGCCCAAGGCCACACAGCTAGGTAATTATTAAGAGTCTGAGCCCAGATTTGAACCCAGGTACTCCTGACTCCAGGGCTGGTGCTTTATCCACTGTGCCACCTAGCTGCCCCTGAAGCTAACATTTCTAATACAATATTGAATAGTAGTGGTGATAATGGGCACCCTTGTTTTACCCTTGATCTTACTGGGAATGCCTCTAGCCTCTCCCCATTGAATATAATGCTTGTTGATGGTTTCAGATATTTTCTTCAGATATTATTTTAAGGAACAGTCCATTTATTCCTACACTCTCTAGTGTTTTTAGTAGGAATGGATGCTGTATTTTTTCAAAAGCTTTTTAAGCATCTATTGATGTGATCATACAATTTCTGATAGGTTTATTGTTGATATAATTGAGTACACTAACAGTTTTCCTAATATTGAACCAACCCTGCATTCCTGGAATAAATCCTACTTGATCATAATGCATTATCCTAATGGTAACTTGTAATCATTTTGGTAAGATTTTATTTAAGATTTTTGATTCTATATTCACCAGGGAAATAGGTCTATAATTTTCTTTCTCTGTTTTAACTCTTCCTGGTTTAGGTAACAGCACCATATTGGTTTCATAGAAAGAGTTAGGCAGAGTTCCATCTTTCTCTATGTTTCAAAGAGTTTATATGGAATTGGAACCAATTGTTCCTTAAATGTTTGGTAGAATTCACTTGTGAATCCATTAGGCCCTGGACATTTTCTTTTGAGGGAGTTCAATGATGGCTTGTTGAATTTTTTTTTCTGAGATAGGGTTGTTTATGTATTTAATGTCTTCTTCATTTAACCTGGGCAACTTATATTTTTGTAAATATTTATCCATTTCACTTAGATTATCAAATTTATTGGCATAGAGTTGGGCAAAATAATTTCGAATTATTACTTTAATTTCCTCCTCATTGTTGGTGAGTTCACCTTTTTCATTTATGATGCTAGCAATTGGTTTTCTTCTTTCTTTTTTTTAATCAAATTGACCAGAGGTTTATCAATTTTATTGGTTTTTTTCATAATACCAACTTTTGGTTTTATTTATTAATTCAATAGTTTTTGCTTTCAATTTTATTAATTTCTCCTTTAATTTTTAGAATTTCTAATTTGGTATTTAATTGGGGATTTTTGATTTGTCCTTTCTCTAAATTTTTTAGTTTCATGTTTAGTTCATTTATTCCCTCTTTCTCTAATTTATTCATGTAAGCTTTTAAAACTATAATATATCCCAAGGGTCGTTTTGAATGAATCAAAGAGGTTTTGGTATGTTGTTTCATTATTATCATTATCTAGGATAAAATGTTTAATTCTTTCTATAATTCATTTATGGGTCCATTCATTTTTTTAAAATGAAGTCATTTAGTTTCCAATTTGTTCTGGGTCTATATCTCCTTGGCCCAATATTGCATATGACTTTTATTGCATTGTGATCTGAGAAAGATGCATTCACCATTTCTGCCTTTCTGCAGTTGATCATTAGATTTTTATGTCCTAGTACATGGTCAATTTTTGTATAAATTCCATGTACTGCAGAGAAAAAGGTATATTCCTTTCTATCCCCATTCAGTTTCCTCCATAAGTCTACCATATCTAATTTATCTAAAAATCTATTTACCTCCTTAATGTCTTTCTTGTTTTTTATGATTTGATTCATCTAAATCTGAGAGTGGGAGGTTGAAGTCTCCCATTAGTAGAGTTTTGCTTTCTATGTTTTTCTGTAGTTCTTTCAGCTTCTCCTCTAAGAATCTGGATGCTGTCCCACTGGGTGCATATATATATATATATATATATGTATATATATATATATATATATATATATATATATATATATTCAGTATTGAAACAACTTTATTGTCTATGGTACCTTTTAGGAGGATAAAGTTTCTTTCCTTATCTCTTTTAACACTATCTATTTTTGCTACTGATTTGACTGAGATAAGGATTGCTACCCCTGCTTTTTTTTACTTCAGCTGAAGCAAAATATATTTTGCTCCAACCTTTTACCTTTACTCTGTATGTATCACTCTGCTTCAGATGAGTTTCTTGTAAGCAGCATATTGTAGGATTCTGGTTTTTAATGCACTCTGCTATTTGCTTACATTTTAAGGGAGAGTTCATGCCATTCATATTCAAAGTTATGATTACTAATTCTTTACTGCCCTCCATGCTATCTTCCATCTGTTTGTATTTTCCCCCTTCCCCCCCCTTTATCCACATTCCCCAGTATTTTGTTTCTGATTACCACCGCACCTTCAGTGTGTTTGCCCTCCTATATCACCCCCTCCCCTTTCTTTCCCTTTCCCTTTTTCTCTTCCTTTCCTTTTGTTATTTCCCCCTTTCCCCCCACTCCCCTTCCCTTTCTCTGCCCCCTTCCTCTTTCCCCCTTTTAAATACTTGAAAGATGAGATGTTTTATAAGTTAACTGAGTATGTGTAGGTTGACTTTAAGCCAAGTCTGATGAGAAGAAAATTCAAGTGTTTCTCATCTGCTCCCTTCTTCCTCTCTATTACCATAAGGTTTTTTGTACCTCTTAGTGTAATGAGATTTACCCCATTCAATACCCTCCCTCCTCCTGTCTCTTTCTTTTCCCCCTTTTTAAGGAGGTAGTGTTTTTTAGATCTTTCTATCTGAGTCTTAGAAAATTCTGAGTGTCTGTCACTTCTAGTTCAGTATATTCTATCTAATAGAGTTAAAATTCTTGAGTTAGAGTCTTTCTCCCAAGTGGGCTTAAAGCCAGTTACATCCCTTTAGATAGCAGTCTTATGGATAGATCATGAATGTCCATCATTTCTGGCTAGGTATATTCTCTCTGTTAGAGTTACAATTCTCAAGATTTATGAAAATCTTTTTCCCCATGCTGGGATATAGCCATAGCCAAGTTTCAGCTTACTGGATAGCAGTTTTTTTTTTTCCTTTTACTGCCCGCCCATTTTTTTTTTTACCTTTTCATGTGTCTCTTGAACCTCCTGCTTGATGTCCAAATTTTTTATTTAGCTCTGGTCTTTTCATCAGGCATTTTTTGAATTCTTCCATTTCATTAAATGTCCATCTTTTTCCCTGGAAGAGAAGGCTCAGCTTTGCGGGATAGTAGATTTTTGGCTGCATTCCAAGCTCCCTTGCTCTTCAAAATATTTCGTTCCAGGCTCTTAGATCCCTTAATGTTGATGTAGCCCTGTCCTGCTTGATCCTTACTGTGGCTCCTTTATATTTAAATTGTTTCTTTCTGGCTGCTTGCAGGATTTTCTCTTTTATCTGATAGTTCTGGAATTTGGCCACAACATTCCTTGGTGTTTTCATTTTAGGATCTTTTTCTAGAGGGGATGGATATATTCTTTCAATAACTACTTTGCCCTCCAATTCCATGATATCAGGGCAGTTTTCCATCACTAGATCCTATAATATTAAGTCCAGGCTTTTTTTCTCTTCAATGTTTTCAGGAAGTCCTATAATTCTTAGGTTGCCCCTCCTCGATCTATTCTCAAGGTCAGTGGTTTTGTTGATGAGGAATTTTACATTTTCTTCTATTTTTTTCCTATTTTTTGATTTTGTTTAACTGGCTTGTGCTGTCTCATGGAGTCATTAGTTTCTGCAGACTCCATTCTTTTTTGGGGGGAGGAGTTTTCTTCATTAACCTTTTGTAACTCCTTTTCCATTTGGTCAGTTCTACTTTTGCAAGAGCTTTCCATTTGACCAATTGAGGTTTTGAGAGAATTATTTTCTTTTTTTATTTGCCTAATTGAGGATCTGAGAGAATTATTCTCATTTTGTAATTGTCCAATTGATGATCTGAGAGATTTATTCTCATTTTGTATTTGTCTAATTGTACTTTCTAAGGATTTGGTTTCTTGTTGCAAGGTATTAATTGTCTGTCCCAAATTTTCCATTTGATTTGTAAACTCCTTCCTTATTTCTTCATGGAAGTCTTTCTGTGCTGAAGACCAGATCATATGGTTCTAGGTCTTTCTGAGTTAGGGTCTTTCCCTTCCAAGAATTTTTCAATGGATCCACCTTGCTGACCCTTCTTCATTTTGTTAAAACCTTGAGTTGAGCGGGGCTGGTTCACAGGGGCTTGGGATTATTAGAGGCTTTTCTCACTGAGTGCAATTTCTCCGACTGGCCAGTAGGAGGTGTTGGTTGCTTTCTCTGGAGTGTCTGTGACCTTGATTGAGGCCTTTTCCCTTTGCTTGAATGGAAGAGTTGAAGCTATTGAATTCCTTTGCCTTCAATCAATGGTGCTCTCTACCCTGGCCTGAGGTCATTTGTCAGCTGGGTTGGTTCTTCTGCTCACGCACCTGGGCCTGAGGCAGAAGTAGTTTGCATTTGTTTGTTCTGGGAACAGGTCTCAGCTGTAATGGAGGCATGGACTCTGAGTTCCTCAGACCAGAGGAGCCTAGGGATGGTGTCCACAGCTCTCCTGCACCTGAACTCTCCCGAAGCCCTGTCTACAAGCTTCCGAGGGACAGCACCAACACCAGTGCCTCTGCTCCCTCGTTGACTCGAGCCCCTGTCGTCTAGCCCCATCGCTGA
Organism: Macrotis lagotis; assembly: GCF_037893015.1. Classification (NCBI taxonomy): domain Eukaryota; kingdom Metazoa; phylum Chordata; class Mammalia; order Peramelemorphia; family Peramelidae; genus Macrotis; species Macrotis lagotis. Next base: position 573,670,939 of record NC_133666.1, read on the forward strand.
TCCAGCAGGTCTGGCTCTCTGGCCCTCAGACTCTGGGCTCCAATTAAGCTGCTAATCTGGTTGATCCAGGGCTGATCCTCCCTCTGGGCCCAGACTCACCTGCCGGAATTTGTCCAGTGCTGCTAAGGAAGACAAATCCTGAGCTAGATGTTCTTTCTCCTGGCTTTTCTTTCTGGGTTTTGTGGATCGGATTTCTGTTAAGAGGTTTATTTCATGTGATAGATGGTGAAAAGTCAGGAGACTTTAGAACTGTGCTTGTCTTCTCTCTTCCATCTTGGCCAGTAGTCTCGAGTCTAATTTATTTTAAACCTAAACTAATTTCTTCTAGATGTTGTGTTTTTGGGTCTAGAATAATTTTCCTAAGTTGATAAAAACTATCATTCCAACAAAACTTATTATCTTAATTGAAGCAAACTATTCTTCAGCCCTGAACTGTCATAAAACATTCTGATTTAAATCATGTTTGTATTTGTAAACCATCTCTGATTCTTTCTGTTTTAGAATTTATGTGTGACATGAGTTTGAAAAGTAAATGGCATGATCTCTTTTTGCTGTTTATTTATAGCCATAATCATTCTGAATGGGTTATCATAACTTCTAAAATCTTTGGCAACAGAATGAGAAAACTTAACAAAAATAGTTAACTCCAGTTTTTCAGTTACAAAAATTCATTTAATTTGATAAGGGTTTCAATATTTGTTATTTGAGGGGCAGTTAGGTCGGTGAAGTAATTAGAGTACCAGCTCTGGAGTCAGGAGGATCTGAGTTCAAATTTGATCTCAGACACTCTAATACCCAGATGTGTGACCTTCAGCAAATCACTTAACCCCACTGCTGTGCAAAAACCTAAAAAAACTGTTATTTGACATTAATTCTACTTTATGGTTGAATCACTTTTCTATTCTCCAAAATTTAAATTAAACTCCGTCTTGGTATTCATTGTAATAAAATTAAAATTGCCTTATAATTCAATGTGCCTTTTGTCCTGGAGAAATAGGATTTGTTATTCACATATTTACTATAAAAAAATTTTATGAAATACAATTGCATTTAAATTTTTAATGTTGTAATTCACCTCTTTAAAACAATATAATGCAAATATTAGCACTGTTAATTTTTGACTCTTGAGTCTGTGAATTCCATTCTTGTACTCTCTCATTATACTTTACCTGAATCATAACAATTTTTTCATAATCAACCTACTTCCACTCTCTTCCATTATCCCTAATCCATATGAATATTAGATCAATTTTTGTATAGTACAATTTATGTTCATCCTTTTTTTCCCTTATAAAATACATTCTTTGGTTTTCCTTTGAATTTTGAATAAAGTTTGATATTCTCAGTGCCACATTCAAGACCCTCCATCATCTGTCTCAGCATATCTTTCCAGTCTTACATAATTACAAGATATCAGGTTAGGAAGGGATACATCCACTCAATGTATTCCTGAAAAAGAATCTTGTCATACAAAATATAAAAATAATAGGTCATTTAATGCAGTAAACTTTAACAGAATCTGTGTTATTCTTAGACATCTCTTTCTACTTTGGCATTGTTCTGATATTTCAGAATTCAGAATTCTTATGTTAAAAGAAGAAGCCTTCTTCTTTCAAATTTCTAACCATTTTTCCTAGGACTATTCTCTATAATTAAAAAGATCCAGTCTCTCTTCTTCTTGGTGGCCTTTTAAATACCTGAAGGTAACTATACTCCTCACTTATCCCCATTCTTTTTAAGATTAATAATTTCTAATTAGTTCAACCAATATTCATTTTGCATGAACTCAAATCATAAAATTTCAGATGAACTATGGTCAGGGGAAAGTACAGTGAGACTACTATAAATGTATCTCTTAATGATGCTATTTTTTTACTATCTTGTAAAAATTGGACAAATTGAATTTTCAATTCGTTAAAATTCTAGAAATTTCATTTTGAAGGAGAGATGTGTCTTCCTAAATTGAATAAATAAAATTAATGCATTAATTTAATTCATTTAGTTAGATTGATATTATATTCAAGCCTGTTAAATTATATTAATTATGAACTAAAAAGTTAGCTATTCTTCCTAACCCATGATGCCTGAAGACTTTGTAAGCATGTTTTCTAGAACTTCATCCTTAATATGAATTTCATACATGACTCATATAAATATATACAAAACATATATATCTATACACATATTTTATATACATTATACATGTAAAACATAATACACAGAATCAGAGATAGATAACAATGACAATTCAATAGAGGCTTTCTTCCAAGTTGACATTAAGAAGAATTATTTAAAACATAGTTTGTGAAGTAATTAAATGCATGTAAACAAATCTAATTAGATTATAGTAGATCCTGATCTTTCCATATTTTCCTAGAACAAAATTTAAGGAGCTTTGATTTATGTTAGGTTATTTATATTTCTTAAATTCTGTGAATATAGTAATTCTATCCAATAAAGAAATCAATTTTGACTGAGATGATCTTTTTTTTTGGAGGCAGGTAAAGGGAAAGCTAGGTGGCATAGTAGATAGATCATTGACCCTGAGGTCAGGAGAAAACCAGTTTCATACACTTAATAACTGCCTAGCTGTGTGACCTTGGGCAAATCACTTAACCCCATTGCCTTAAATAAATAAAATTTTTAAAAAAGAAGCCAGGTATGTTTGTGTGTGTGTGTGTGTGTGTGTGTGTGTGTGTGCATGTGTATGTGTGTGAGAGAGTCAGATAGAGTCAGAGAGACATAGAGACAAAGAGACAGAGAGAGAGAGAGACAGAAGACAGACAGAGAGACAAAGAGACAGAGACAGAGACAGACAGACAGACAGTGAGAGACAGAGAGAGACAGAGAGACAGACAGAAACACAAACAAACACAGAGTTAGCATAATTTTCTGGATATTTATAAAAAGTTTAGTAATATCATCTATAGAATTATTCTTCATTTTCATTCTACAGGTCCCTACCAGTCCTTTACATCTCTCCATGATCTTTTTTTTTTATTTTTTGCAAGGCAAATGGGGTTAAGTGGGTCGCCCAAGGCCACACAGCTAGGTAATTATTAAGTGTCTGAGACCGCATTTGATCCCAGGTACTCCTGACTCCAGGGCCAATGCTTTATCCACTGCACCACCTAGCCGCCCCTCATGTCTCCATCATCTTTAAGAAATTGTCTTAGCAATTATATCTATCAATTTTTTTCCAATATCATGTGATGTTGTTCATCTCAGCAGAGAGAACAGAACTTATTAAAGGCATAAACATATGATTTCATAATTTCTTTACTTAGTCTTGGATTGCAGTTCCCTAGGAGAAATATTTTTGGTTTGTTATTTCTAGGCTATGGATCATTTTTCTTGGAAGAGAATACTTTATGAAAGAAAAAAATGAGTAGTTCTACCTTCTTTCCATTTTCTGTGTAACAATCTGACAAGGAGTTGGCTGGTCACAAAGATTACTGGATTTGCATTTCTTTCCCTCTTGAAAACACAGGAAATATTCAAAATCAACTCTCAAATAGAAAGATGAAGACTATTCACAAAGAAGCTACTACAAAATTTTTGACAAAAAAGAAAAAAAAGGAAAAAGTTTTAGCTGCCACATGAGAAAAGTATAACAACCTAGTGTTTCCAAAATCTGCAATTCCTTTCTTTAAAAATAAACCAAAAAAAAAACCAACTTCAAACTGCACAAGAGGAAGTGTATATCTATTTGTCTTTCATAAATACTCTTCTTCAGTGACAGGGAACCCTGAAAGAAGCAAACTACCAGTAACTGGCATTACTGACATGCTCTTGCTTCTTTCCACTTAATGGTTTTTATTTTTTAAATTCAGTTAAAGAACCCATTTGACACATCTAATATTTCTTATAAAAACTTATGGTTGACACTGTCCTTATGCTGCTTCATGGTTTCCTTCCACATCCCATTATGAGCGTGAAATTGAATGACTAACTAGAATAAGGTAGGTAGATCAATAATAGAGCTTAGTTCTTTTTTTAAGATTTTATTTATTTAAGGCAATGGTATTAAGTGACTTACCCATGGTCACCCAGCTAGGCAATCAATAAGTGTCTGAAGTCAGATTTAAACTCAGGTCCTTCTGACTCCAGGGCCAGTGCTGTATCCACTGAGCCACCTAGCTGCCCCCTAGCATAATAATCATAAATCATTTCATAACTACCTTAACAATCACAATTTTTATAACTCTTTGCTGTTATCTTTGTCTTAAACATTCTGGTGTCTCTGAATTACAATTTTCTCCCTTTTCTAGTGTTTCTTTTCTTCAATATGCCTTACAAACCCCCTTTATGATGTAAACCTTTCTAACTACTAAGCTCATTAAAAGTTTTAGCACTTCTGATATTGTTCATAAAAGATAATTTTTATCAACACTTATTTGCCTTTTTGTTCTTAGTCCTTGAATATATGTGAGTATGTATATCTGTATATAAAATATCTATCTAAATGTATATAAGTTCCTTATGAATTCATATATTTTGCTCTTTACTTTACTTAGTCTTGGATTGCAGCTCCCTAGGAGAAATATTTTTGGTTTGTTATTTCTATATGAATTCTTTCTGTAATGAATTCTTTATGAATTCTTTCAATATGAATTATTAGCAATTCCCTGTCTACCTGTTTTCTCTGCTTAAAAAGATCAGCAATGCACACACTTATTTCAAGCCTTAATTTACTATTATTGTTTCTTCTACCAGAATAACCTTTGTCCTCCTCACCTTATTCCCTAGATTCTACTGCCAAAATCATATTTAGCCTTTAAAACCTAGTCCAAAATGCTGTCTGTTTCCTGAAATATTCCCTTATTCCCTCAAATGGAAGTCATCTCTTTCCATTTAGACAAATGATGCCACTGCCTGTTCCTTCCTCAGGGTACTTACTGCTCTGTCTTATATTTTGAGTGGGATCCTCACTGAGAAGATCTACAATGTATTATATACCCTCAGCTTCTTCCTAGAACAGAGACAAATTTCTTTTCAAACATTAGTTTTCTGGAGATATATCTGTAAGCCCTAGGCTACTGCTATCCTTGAGAAATTGAAGTTTCAGATTACTCAAATGGCAACATAAGATTCAGATTTAGCATAAGTATGTAAATTTAGTGTATTGCCAGCAATTAGGAAGGTCTACAACATGTAAAAGAGAAAGGAAAAAAAAAGATGAGAAAATCATTTGGTCATAACAATGAATAATTTCTTGCTAGCCCATATTGTTTGCTGATTTCCATATAATATCCAGGCAACTAGAGGAAGTTCTTTTGAACACAGGGTGAATCCCCCTGTGATTGGCTTATGTGTTGTTATGGGACATAGTTACATATGATGAACAGTCATGGAGAAATTGCTATCAGTGCCATAGAAATAGAAATATCCATAAGTCATTCAAATGTAAATTTCATTTTAGTTATATTTCTATTCATCTAATACTTTTAATCTTTTTAATGTGTATGAATATATGTGTATATGTATGTATACACATATATACATGTCTGTGTGTGTTTGTGTATGTTGAGAACACTCCAGACCATCTCTTTACAATTATGACTTTATTACCAGTAATGTGGTTTCATCAACAATAAGTAGCTGAGGGGCGGCTAGGTGGCATAGTGGATAAAGCATTGGCCTTGGAGTCACGAGTACCTGGGTTCAAATCTAGTCTCAGACACTTAATAATTGCCTAGCTGTGTGGCCTTGGGCAAGCCACTTAACCCCATTTGCCTTGCAAAAACCTAAAAAAAAATAAGTAGCTGAGTTTTCAAGGAATCAAAGACTGCCTTGGATTTTTATTATCAGCATAAAATTGAATTTCATCTGCCTTTTTTGCTTAACTAAGAATTCTTTTTTCTAAGTTTTACTTGTACCTTGCTTTTGATTGAGTTAAATGCTGCCTTCTTTGAGGTAAATGAACTATCCAGGTCTAAACCCTCTGAAATTCTCATTTTTCATTTAATAGTTTCTGAATTTCCCCATTATTTTCATCAAACCAGTCTTGGTTTTAGATGAGCAAATGAAATGTTTTGCACTCTGAAAGCTCCCATTCCTATTCTGTTTCACTACTGACAACTGTGATTTGGCTCAATGCTCCCTCCAAGTTAGCAACAAACTATTCTTCCTCAGAGAAGCAGTATAATATATTGACATTAATTCTTCTGGAAATCATTTTGCCTTGGGTACACTACTTTGTTGATGGTGGATATTTAGCTTGGAGAAGAAAAGTCTATGAACAGCTAACATTCTGTACCCCACATTGCCTTTGTCACTCTCACATCCTTTCTTTTTCTTCTTACAATCACATAGTCTATGACATGTTAATCTTTACTGTGAGTATATATCCATGAAGTTTTATTGCATTTAGGTAAACAGAAAATAGTGTTGGTGATTTAAAGATCATGAAATGCACAAGTTTTCAGTAGTAAGTGACCATTATGGTTGCTAATTCCAACTCCATTCCTCGCAAGTACTCCTTGCCCTGTCTGGTGATCTGAGCCTACTGTACCATCAGTCACCCAGAATTATAGTTGGTTCTCTTTTGGCACATTTATGATAAAGGTGTCCAAGTCTTCATATTTCTTTTTTCCATTGACATTATCAGGATTAGTCATGGTGGAATCAAAGCCACTGACAATTATGGCATGATATTTTTCTAGAGATGGCAATCAAATTATCATGAGCCCTCATTCACTCCTTTGGGTAGGCATGTATGCTTGATTGAAAAATCTACACTGGCTTCATGGTGCTCCTTTTTATTGCCAATAGACTAGAAAAATGTGTATCCAGTTCTTACTTTGGTATGCTGGCCTTCTTTTGCAAGTTTTTGTCTCTCTCTTGTTTCTCTCAAGGCTGCTATGGAGATGTAATACCTATTGAATTCTCCCACAATAAGCACCTGTTCTATTTTCAGATCTACTGCATTTGATATTATCTGTGTGTGTATATACACTATACTTGGAGCTATCTTTTTAGTGGACTTATCTTTACAGAAGTTTTTGTACTTCTTTTGTGTTTTAATCTCAATGTGGAATCCCTACCTTCTGAGAGCATCAGGCCAGGGTTGGAGAAGTAGAAAAATTTTAGGGTGCCTTTTCTAGCCCGTTTCTCACACAAAGAGGTGAGCAACTCCAGCAAGAAAATGACGCTTTGGCCTGGGTCACCTATGTTCAGGTTGTGACTACAGTTCCCAGTGTATCTATAGAGGCTGCTTCATCATTTTCATGTCACTACAGAATTCTGAGATCTGTAAAAATGGTAAAATGGTTTGGGTAGTATCCTTTAATTATGCATGTATTGAATTTAAGTGAGGCAGAGTTGTATAAAATCATTGGTCTCATTTTCTTTGTCAGTAATCCCTGACCAGTGGCAGGACAGTCAAGATGACTGACAATGGCCCAGGATGCAGTGAAATATTTTAATGTCATCAATGTCAAACTAAACTCTAACTATTACAAAGTACCTACTTCAATTGTTTTCATAGCTATTTATTCATATCCATCATTCCATCAGGGGTAGTTTTCACATCCTTGAAGGTAGATCAGGTATACATTAAAGTCAGTAAGCAGCTTATCATCCTTCACACCAATGATACTAGTCTTCACAAACATATTCAGTTCTTTATATCAATACAGATCACCTTATCTAAAACTAAGTAGAAGCTATTCAAGGCTGATTATAATGAAAAAGAAAATTCTTCAGGAAATTCATTGATATTTAATGAACTTATCTAAGTCCTAGAATGACAACAAATACAGTTCATCATTGAGTTAATTTTAGAAAACTTTAAAACTTGGCAAAATCTTCCATGGAATTTTGTTGACTTTAAATATTAGCTATAGAAAAATATACTCTTATCAATTTGGCTTGATTCCCCATGAAAAGTTTATAATAAAACAAGTATAATAAGAAAAATACGTCATGTCAACAGCAATACAGATTGAAATTGCAACCTTTGGATTCATTAAAGTTATTGAGATCACAGGTCAATTGGTGTAATGATGTCCTTCATTATCAATGTTAGTGGTGGTGGGAATATTAGTAGTTTATTATTAATGCTACAGTACTCTAGATGTCCTAGAGAGTAGGAGATAATACTGTTCTTATAACTAGTTGTTCTAATGGCATAAATAGCTGAATTGTTATTGATATATGAATTTACAGTGTCTAAAATTCTAATAGAAATACATGTTTCTCTGCAATTACTGTGTTAGAAAGATAGAAGAAGCATCAGAGGCAATAGTGACTTGTCCAGAATCCCAAAGGCAATGGGTAAGAGAGGAAATAATAAAAAGCTAGTCTTTCCTGTTCTATAGTTAACTCCTTCAACATGCATGAATTTGGAATTTATCTTTTCTCCTAAATATACATGCTGTATCTGTATGGTTATATGCTGCTCTCCTGACACTGTGTATGTGTATATGTGAATATACATACATATATATATATATATAGATATATATGTGTGTGTGTTTATATATGTATCAACATCTTTATTTACAACTCTATATTTACTCATTTATTCAAAAAAATGATAACATCCCTATTAGTATCTTATCTTGATCTTGACTGTTCCTATAATTCTACAATGAAGCATGTATGCTTAAGCATAATTTACAATAAAGTAACTGAGTTTCAGAGAGCTTAGACGATGTCACCAAGGGCATTCAGCTAGTAAATATCAAAAGCAGAATTCAAAACCAGATGACTCTCTTTGGTCTCTCCTGATTGTGTATTCAACATGCTAGATATTGTTTGGCATTATGATATGAATATTAGAAAGTAAGAATAAATAAACAAATGAATGTATGAATAAACAAATGAATAAACAACAAATGAATGTATGAATAAATAATAAAGAACTGAAAAAGGAAAAAAGAAACAAATCAGATTTTTTCTTGCCCCCTTTTGGTCAAGGAGAACATAAAGCTGATTTACTAGTACTCAATCTATATATTTGGTCTCATAGGGAAAAATTAGGGCTATCATTTTTCCTTATTCATTTGGATTTGCAGTAATTCTCATGACAAGAATAAATAATAAATTATTCTTAATATTTAATCATTTAGCAGTACTCAAAATTACTCAAGCCAACATTTTTATCCTTGATAAGAACCACAGAAAAATGTAAGGTCATTGAAAACAATCCTTGTCAAAGAAAATCCTAATTTAAATCAAATAAATTCTATGAGGGGAAATAGAGTACATAACCATAGAAGCGCACACACACACACACACACACACACACACACACACACACACACAAACACACACACACTCACTCACACACATACACACATTACAAAGAATTGCATTTGGAATTGAGGTTATTTGCTTATTAGATATCAATCATCTTATAGCTTTCTCTCTTGAAAAAGTCTCAAGAAAATTTTGCTTAAAGGGATTTATTTTCTAAATAACAATCACATGTGACACACCATAAATGAAAGTATGACGAAATTCTATTTTCACAACTTCAGATCAAAGAGAAACCTAGGCAAAGCAAGTACATTTCTGGCTAGTGTTCTCCCTCCTTCATTAACTCAATCATTATACTTTGGCACTACATGCTTTAAATAAAAATGTGCCTTGAAAATATGCAGCCAAAATTAACTCTAAGCAGGGAAATAACATACCCCTTAATTGGAACTTTCTCAACATCATCTTCAGTATTATCTGAATAGAGTGTCATCACAAATTAGATTAAGATGAAAGAGTCCCACCCCCATTTAAAGTGTTGAATTATTGTAATAAAATGATGAAGGGTGAAAATAAAACCTTCCTGAAACTCAGTGAAGAAAGATGTTTGAAAAAGTATGTAACTTCAGACTACCCATAATTTTTTTTAAACAGGGGATCTACTTCTGCTATTGTGATCTTGTTCTTATGAAATATATCTAGGAGCTTAACTCTCTTTGGGATTTTCTGAACTGAACCTTTCAATTCAGAATGGTTTTAGATAATCAAAATTGTTCAAGACTGCCACTTGACTGGGACAGATCTGAGAAAACTCTAGTAGAACCAAGATAGTAGTGTAGAGGCAAGAATTCCCAGAAACTCATCCCTAGAACATACCACATGCTGCAAAATTATGACTTTAACCAAATTCTAGAGTGGTAGACTCCACAGAAAGACTGAGTGTAAGAATTTTCCAGCCCAAGACAACTTGAAATATATATGGGAAGGGTCTGTGCTGATAGTATCATAATGAAAACTAAAGTATACTATTTTTTTCTCTTACTTTATTTTTCATGAGATTCTTCTATCTACAAGATTACTGTAGTAATGTGAAAAGAAATAATTGTTAAATAAGTAAATAAACAAATAAATAAATATATGAATGAATGAATAAGAATACCATCCCCATCCATAGAAAAAGAGGTCAAGTGTGAAAGCAGACCAAAGCATATTGTTTTCAGTTTGTAAACCCTGCTTTGTGTTTTTCTTCTTTTTCTCATTTTTCCCTTTGGTTGTGGTTCTTCCTTTACAACATTACTAATGTGGAAATATGCTGAACTTGATTGTAATGTATAGCCTATATCAGTTTATTCACTATCATGGGGAGGAGGAGGAAAGTTAGAGTGGGAGAAAAATGTGGAACACAGAAACTTGCAGAGATGAATATAGTAAACTATCTTTGCATGTAAATGAAAAAGTAAAATAAAATATAGAATAAAAAAAGCTCTGAGATTCTGTCAAAAATTGAAATTAGGGATATAGATAGCTCCCATTTTGCTTCACTTGAGACTTCCTTGAAATCAAGAGAAAACCTCAATTATGTTCACTACAACTCTCAGTTTAACCTGGGTTTGGCAGAAAATCCAAGTGTTCTAGTAATCCCATTATATTTTCTACTTCTCCTCAAAGCAACAGTTGAATTTCCTGGATGCTGTTTCATTATACATAACTCAGTAGAATACTTATGGTTTTCTTACTGTTCAATTTGTAAATCAACATCAGGCTCAAGTTATTAGGAATTCAATTTTCAATGAAATAAACATTTATTCATATAATTTGAAGAAAGTGAGTTAAAAAGTATTTGACTTTCCTAGGATCCCACAAATATCATTTAAAACCTGGAGTTCAAACCAATATCTGACTTTGAATCAAGTACTTAAAATCATTCACATAGTTTCCCATTTTTGAAAAACTTGGTGTTAATTTTTACCCTAATCACTTCCTTTCTCTCCTCCCATATTCCCTCAGTTAATAAGGGTTATAAGTTGTCTCTCTAATTCATTTCTAATATCGGTTTACTCCTCTTTATTTCCATTGCCACAATTCTAGTATTTTCTTGATTATCACTTTTTTGGTGTATTCCAGTAAGCTCCTACTAGGTCTTGACATATTCATTTTCTCTATCTTTCAAAGAACTCCATATTAAAATTTTTCCTCTGTGTACATTTGATATTGTTACTTTTTAAAACAAAATGATATCTCTTTATTCCACTGAGGATGACTTAATTCAGTTACTTAGTATTCAAAACCTTCAATTGATTAATCAGTAAGTAATCATAAAATTTCTGACAGGTACTGTTTAAATATTAGGTACAGAAATACAATAAAAATTATGAGAGGACTATTGTCCTTTTAATTTGACACATTTTGATGAACCTAGATTGAAAAAGTGTTTAAAACTAAACAGAGAAGATTATATTGTTTTTCAGAATCCAGGACTTTAGTGTGAATGATAATAACATAGATCTATGTTTAAATAACTTTGACAACAATATGTATGAGAGATCATAGCAATAGTAATAAAAGATTGGAGTAAAGGGTGTAAGATGACATCAGATGTTATTTTAGATTAGGAAATGAAAGTCATGAGTATGTGAGACAAGAATCATTGAGGTACCACAGTAACATTATATCTTTGAGAATGTTTTAGGGGACAAGATGAACTCAAGATTCATATTTGATAAGTATAAAATGCTTCCTGCAATCTGAGTGGAAATGAAAAATAGGTAATTAGTGATAAAAGAATAAAATTTAGGAAATATGCTGATAATTTATATAATTGCTGATAATTGGTTATATTTGTATATTTATATATACACGTAGACACATGTGTGTGTGCATGCATGTGTGTATATAAAGAATGATAATCATATGCATAGAGTTAATAGATATTCTAATGGAATATTTTGAGTTTTATAAGGAAAAGTATATAGGGGGAAAGAGAAAAAAAACCCAGGAAAGACTTTTGGGTATACCCTCAGTTGTGGGGATAATAAGTAGGATGGGTGTCAGCAAAAGATACAGAGAAGGTTAGACAGATAGGTTAAAGAAGATCCAGAAGAGAAAGAGCATCTTGAAAACAATGAGGAAAGATCATTGAAAAGGACAGTGTGGTCAACAGTAACCAAGAACTAAGGAAAAAATCACGAAAACAAAGGACTTAGTACCTGAGAGAAAATTTGTGGTTTTTAGAGAGAATAGTTTCTGTATTGTGATGAGATTATGAGTTGGATTTTTGTACAGTATGAGGGAGGAAAGATGGAGTAAGGGAGAATAGAATTTTGTTTTTTATTCCCAAGTCATTTGGCTGAGAAAAGAACTGCACACAATAGCTTGAGGACATTGTAGGATGTGGCTAATGGTTCATTTTTTTCAGGATAGGATAATGTGTAGATGATAGGGAATAAATCAGAAAATAAGCAAAAGTTGAAGTTTCAGGAAAAAGTATGAATAATTTATCTTTCAATTTGCATCTGCTAGGGCTTAGAAGAGATAGAATCAAGTCCAAAAATATAAAAGTAGGCTTTCAAAAGAAGAAGGCCTATCTCTTTGCCTGAGGATGGGGTGAGGCATAGGGGAGAAACTAAAAATGTCATTAGAGGTATTTATTCATTCATTCATTCATTCATTCATTCATTCATCCATTTATTTATTTATTTGTTTATTTATTTATGTAGTTGTTCATTTATTTATTTATTTATTTAGCCATTTGTTCATTCATTTATTTTCATGCATTTGCATATGTATATTTTAAGTTACAAAATATCACCTTCACCCTCCCTTCCCACCTCCCTCTCCTCAGTGGCAAAAAGTCAGGTTAGCATTGTACAAACATTTTTGATAAACATGTCATTTTTGGTATGAGGAATTGGGATTAAGGGAAAGACATACATAAGAGATAATTTTTACAGTGTTCATCAGATTCTTAAGGGGTTTTTTTGGTTTTCTTTTGTTTTCTTTTTCTTCCTCTGGATTGGGATAACATTGTCCATAGTCGGTCTAAAACTACTGAGAGAATCTGCTATTATTAAGACTGATCATCTGACAATGTTGTTGTTAATTTTACATTGTTTTCTTGGTCTTGTTCCCTTCACTCAGCATCAGATTCGGTAATTCATTACATGCTTCTCTTGAGTCAGACCACTTATGGTTTCTTACAGAACAATAATATTTCATAGTATTCATGTACCATAACTTGTTTAGCCATTCCCCAATTGATAGGCATCCTCTGAATTTCCAATTCTTTGTCACTACAAAAAAAGCAGCTATAAATAATTTGGAATATGTGGGATGTTTCTCATTTTTATAATTTCTTCTGGATATTGGGACTGCTGGGTCAAAAGGAATGAACACTTTTATTACTCTTTGGGAATAGTTCCAAATTGCTCTCCAGAATGGTTGGATCCATTCACAACTGCACCAGCAATGCATCAATGTCCCAATCCTCTCACAACCTCTCTAACATTGATCAATTTCACTTTTTCTCATTTTGGCCAATCTGATAGGTGTGATGTGATACTTCATAGTGGTTTTAATTTACATTTTTCTAATCAATAATGATTTGGATCATTTTTCATATGATTATATATAGCTTTAATTGCTTCATTGAAAACTATCTATTGCTATCCCTTGACCACTTATCAATTGGGTAATGACTTATAACCTTAAAAATTTGATACAATTCTCTAAATATTTTAGAAATGAGATCTTTATCAGAATTCCTAGCTATGAAGTTTCCCAGCTTTTTTGCTTTCCTTTTAATTTTGGCAGCATTGATTTTATTAGATGAAAATTTTTTAATTTAATATAGTGAAAATCATTTATTTTGCAGTTTATAATGTACTCCAGTTCTTCTTTGGTCTTAAATTTATCCCCTTTCCATAGATCTGATAGATAGAGTTTTTCTTGGTCTATTAATTTATCTATGGTATCACCCTTTCTGTATAAATCCTGTACCCATTTTGACTTTATTTTGGTAAAGGATGTGAGATGTGGGTCTAAGCCTAGTTTTTACCACACTATTTTCCAGGTTTTCCAATAATGTATATCAAATAGTGAGTTCTATCCCAGAAGCTAATGTCTTTGTGCAGTAGATTGCTGTAGTCATTTACTGCAGTTTCTTTAAAACCTATCCTAATCCACTGATCCATTTTTCTATTTATTAATCAGTACCAGGTAGTTTTGATGACTACCACTTTATAGTATAGTTTTAGATCTGTTAGAACTAGGCCACCTTCCTTTACATTTTTTTTTCACCAGTTTCCTTGCTATTCTTGACCTTTTGCTGCTCCAGATGAATTTTGTTACAATTTTTTTCTACCTCAGTAAAGTAGTTATTTGGTGACATAATAGGTTTTGAAATGAAAAGAATATGAAAACAAAAACCCTTTTCAAATGAATTCAAATTTCTCTGTAAATAAAGATGCATAAGCCTCAATTGAAGAGAGTAGGATCAGGAAGTGTGGGAGGCTTAAAGTTTGGAATAGCTTCTCTGCATCTCTTCCAATCATTTCTTCATTTATTATTTGGCTGTACTTCTGGACATCTTTATTATTTCTTTATATCAATCACATAGCTTTCTTTCTTTCCTTCTTCATCTTCAGATTTTTTTAATTGTTTGTATTGTCTTCTTCATCTCAATCATAAGTTTCTTAAGGGCAGATGTTACCTTCTTTTTTGTATTTATTTTCCCTCAGTTTCTGGCACATGTGGATGCAGCAAATCTTTACTGAATGACTGACTAACTGATTAACTTAATAGAGAGGGAATATGAGAATCAATTAAGCAAAAATAAACAAGGGTTCAGTTAAGTCACAGAGTTTTATTCTATAGTCAGTCAGCATTCCTTAGAGACTTTCTCCATTTCTGTTCAGTAACCTGGCACAACTAAGTGGTCCAGCGAATTCAGTCCCAAGTTTGGAGTAAGGAAATGTGGCCTTCCAATCCAAACGTATACCCTGGATGAATCACTTAACTCTGACTAAATTTCCTCATATGTAAAATAAGTTGAATAAGGAAATGGCAAATCATAGCAATATCTTTGCCAAGAAAAACCCCAAGTGAGAGCACAATGAATTAGGGAAACCTAAAGAGGTGGTAAGGGTAAAGATTAAACTAGGTTTGAGATTTGATAAGAGATGGTCATGTCGTATAGAGTTGAAGTGACTATGTGTAGAATGAAGCTTAAAGAAAATGTAAACAAACCAAAATCCAAGAGAATGCTGAAAGGTGAAATCAATAGAATAATCACCGAAAGTGAAGAATCATTTGAAGAGGCATGAGCCAAATGAAAGGATAAATGAAAGTATAAGAAGTTATATACAGATAGAGGAATATCAGAATTTTTTTTAATTAAGGAAAGAGGTTACTTTTAGGCAATGATAAGTTATGGTCCTATGTTTGGAGTGGGGTGTATTAAAAGAGTAGGTTATGGAATTTAAGAAGGTGAGGGAACCTGGAGGCTGGGGAATTCAAAAATCATCCCTATGAATATTGAAATCCTTGGATAAAAGGACAAACAAAAGGGAAAGTCAGGATTTGGTGAATCAAGAGACAATTATTTGGCAGGAATCATTTTTTTGAAAGTCACTGTGATTTGCATTGTATTGAAAATTTTGATTTAGTAGTATGTCAGTTCAAGGAGATATTGACAACTGATTCTGGTCCTAAAACTTTCTCTAGCATACTTCAATTATCTATAATTACTTGAAAATAAAAAATGAGTCAAATGCCAAAGCAAAGATATGAAAAATAAATGAAAAGAATTTGACATTTTCACATATGTAAATGATCTAATTAACTGTCACAGCACATCAATTCAAAACGCTTATAATTTGAACAATCATATGGAAGATTATGAGTAATGTCATTTCAGAAAATAGAAAAATAATCAAAGCAAAGTCAGTTTTCAGAACCTTTAGAAAAGACAAAACTAATATAGATCATTCCAAAAATATTTGAAGATAAAACTGGAAATGGAATATCAGATAAATATATATCTATAACAAAATCTTTTCTTCAGCAATGCAAATTATGCCATCAAATTCATACTTTAATACCACAGGCCTCAATACGTTGCATGAATAAGTAGAAAAGATACCACAGAATAGGAAAATTGTTAAGTTCAAATGTCAGTTAGCTCAGTCAATAAATTTTTATTAAGCATTTACTATGAGCCAGGCACTGTCCTAAGGACTGAACATAGTAATGTAAAAAGGAACAAACAAACAAACAAAAACTCCCCCCACCTTGAGGAGCATATATATATATATATATATATATATATATATATATATATGTATGTATGTATATATGTATATATGTATATATATATTAGGCTTTATTATTAATTATTGTTATTGATTTTCTTTTTTTCTTTTTTAATTTATTTAAGTGGGTTAAGTGGGGTTAAGTGATTTGTCCAAGGTCACATTGCTAGGCAATTATTAAGTGTCTGAGACTGGATTTGAAATGTGGTCCTCCTGACTCCAAGGCTAGTGTTCTACACACGTTGCCACCAAGCTTCCCCATGGTAATTATCTACTCTCATTTTTGTATATATTTCAACATTAATTTTTGTAAAGTTTTCTCCCATCCCTCTCCCTAAAATAGTAAATATGCAATATAGATTGTGCAGGCACAATCATGTTGCACATATTTCCATATTGGGCATGCTGAGGAAGAAGAATCAGAAGAAAAGGAGAAAAAAATGAAAACAAAAGCAAAAGTGAAAGTGAAAAGAGCATACTTTACTCTAACTTCATATGCCATAGTTCTTCTGCAGGATAAGGATGGCATTTTTTCCCACAATCCTTTTTTTTTCTATTTTGTTTTTGCAAGGCAATGGGGTTAAGTGACTTGCCCAAGGTCACACAGCTAGGTAATTATTGTCTGAGGCTGAATTTGACTCAGGCCCTCCTGACTCCAGGGCCAGTTCTTTATCCACTAATGCCACCTAGCTGACCCCACATTTATTTTAGAATAGTCTTTGATAACTACTGTTGAGAGGAACTGTCCTATTTGAGCATCGTACAATGTTGTTGGTACTGAGTACAATGTTCTAGTTCTGCTCACTTTATTCAGCATCACTTCATGTGTTTCCAAATTTTTATAAAATCCACCTGCTCATCATTTCTTATAGAACAATACTATTTCATAGCATTCATATACCACAAATTGTTCAGCTATTCCCCAATTTCCAATTGTTTGCCATCACAAAAAAAGAGCTGCTATGAATATTTTTGTACATTTGGGTATTTTCCCTTTTTATGATCTCTTTGGAATATAGATCTAGTAATAGAGTTCTATATCAACGAGTATGCAATTTTTAAGTCCTTTGGGCATAATAAGGTGCTCACATTTTAATGGAGGAAGATAATAAACAAAGCACAAGTGAAAAACATGGAAGACACTGTTTTGGGGAAATAACATGATATGTGTGCATGATAGAAAAGTCATAACAATCCTAAACTAGTGTATTTAGATGACAAACAGATTGTTCTCATCTGAGTTTCCTCAGTAAATAGAGATTTTGGAATTCATCATTTCACCAACAAATGAGAGACAAAATTTGAAGAAGTACCAGGGCTGATGGGATATTGAAATAGAGGGTTTTTTTCCCATTAGGAGCTTCCAGGAGTATGATAAAAAAAATAAAATCACAGAAGTTCCAAAATAATGAAGCCTAGGGAGCAGTTAGGAAGTAATCAATATTAGTCTCCTAAATGAAGCAATAAGTTTCCCATTTATTTAATTAGAAGATGCTATAATGTAAGTAGAAATAACTAATGTAACAGAATTGGCAACCCCTTAAAAGGTGTAATTTTAAAAAGAAATGAAAGAAGCAAAGATAATCTCAAATTATTATAAAAGATTGAGTCAAATGAAAAATTAATTGCTTCTAATTAAACATAATTATTACACTAGATTAGCCCACTTCTTGTGCTAGATTTAAAAAAAATCCAAAATTCAAAAACCTAAGATTATTTGATTGAGCATCTTTTTCCATACTTTGATTGTGGTAAATTGAATTGATTGATAAAAATATATCCCTGTATCTCCTTCACGGCCTTACTTTTACTATTCGTTTTTAAAAATGACTTTTATTTATGTGTGTAATATCTGTATGATTCTTTAAAAAAACAAGCAGCCATTCTCACTAAAGTTATTTGTTGCTATCTCAGCAATTGTCTAGAACAGATTAAAAATTACTGAAGCATTTTACACACACATGTAAGTGTATTTGTACACATATATGCATACATATATACAGAGTAAATTTATATATATATACAGAGTGTGTATATATATGTATATATATATATATATATATATACACACATACATACATACTAGCTGTTCCAATTTGTGAACGTAATATGTTCACCAGTATGTTGATTACATCCAGTCTTAGAAGTTTGTATAGCATCAATTAAGTTCCATAATGTCTTGTTTGTCCTGACCCATACAGGAATTTTTTTAAAAAGCAGATGAAAATTGATAACTATATAAACAGTGATAAGTAGTTAGATAAACAGCTCATAGTTCTGGATCACCAATGCATATAATTTGGTCATATATTTCAGTGAGAGTATGCACTTAAATCAATACTTAAAAGGAAGAAGAAAAGAGACTTTATTGACTTTGGGATAATTTAGTACCTTTAATGACCTAAAGCTTCTTCTATTTTGTTGACAATGTACAGTTGTTTATCTTGAAATTAAATTCACCTTTAATCTCAGTCTAAAGTTACTTATCAACCAAAAGTTGATGGAGGAATTCAAGATGGTTATGAATGGATAGTGTTATGTTGACAGTGAAAAAGTTTACAAGAGATGCTCCTTGAGTATACCATCAGAAATATATAAGCTTGAAAATAAAGAAGGTTAAATTTCTCTATTGGTATTCAATTAGAGTCAAGACATCTAGAAGATTCCCTAGTATGACAGGGAAGTCTATGCGAAAGTCTAATGGAAAGTCAAAGACTAAAATTAAAACAGGATGAGAAGACAAGAATAGATTGTCTTTTTAATTATATGAAAGTGTATTCAGAATTGCATCAAAATATTGAAAAATCATTTTAATAAAGCATATTCCTGAAAATGATGGCACATTGCAATCTCAGAGTAAGCAAAATTGGTGAGAGAATAATATAATTATATAGGAAATATACTGCTAGACCTTTGGTATTGAAGAGGACCACATAGACCAACCAAGTGATTGTTGGTGGGAGTTGCACAATTATGTTTATTATGGTGAAGGGTATGCTGTGCAAAACATCCTTCTCAATTTCCTTTACCAGAATTAATCCATCCTATGACCTTACCAGTCATAATTGGTCTGAGAAGTCATAATTGAACACAAAGCATCTTGATTCTAACATAAGTAGGATGACTTGGTCCTCTTCAAGAAATAAGGATAATAACCAATCAACCATGTTACAGAAGGTGTATTTAAATATAAATCTTACTATCTCTGATGCCAGCTTTTTAATGGCCTCCCAAGTTTAATTTTGATCATCTATAAATATAAGTAAAATAGAAGATGAGGGGAATGAATTAGATGATCTCTAAAATTCATTTCAATTGTAATATTTTATATCTCTAAGATTCTGGAGGAAAGATGTTAGGATGTTTGCTAAAGGACAAGAGATTTATATTTACTGAGAAAAATTTCAGCAAAGACATATTTGTTACTTTTCCAATATCTTTACATAGTTTTTTACAATGTGACCCAAATGATTCCTGTAAAATCAATGAAGATTTAAAAAGAAAGGAAGGTGATTCACATAAATTTTTATAATTCTTTGATGTATTCAGTATCATTAAATGAAAAATGGTGCCTATATAGCTTAGCCCCTTTATTTTAAATTATATCATTATATATATTAATTATAATGTTACATGCTCTCACGACTTCCAAATACCTTGCCATCAAAATGAACAGGATTCCTTGCCCGTGCATGATAATGTCATTGAGCTATGCAATACCTATAAAATGCTAATGTAATTATTCTACAAAGCTGAAAAAATAACATGCCAAACAGTCTAAGGATTTAATTTTTAAATCCTTTTTTTCTGATGAATAAAACTGCTTTTTAACTGAATTCTAAAAAAAAATATATCTACAAATTATGTATGGTCATAAGGCATTTTAACCTCCAAGTTATAAAATCAAGTTATCAACTCTTCAAAAAGAAGACTTAAATGAATATGCTAATGTAATTTCAATTGGAGTGGTGATATGGGAGACTGCACAATTGTGGAACTAAAATCATTGATTTTATTACATTTTTTAAAAGGATTGCTAGGTTTAGAAATATATGGCAATCTGCACATCTCTAATTAGTACTTATATAGCCCTTTTTTATCTACAACACCAGAGCAGTGTATGATCATATTCTTATGGGTTTATTAACTATGCATTATAGATAAAAGTATTGTCCTACTTAGAAAAATATGGCATTTGCTGGGTTTTTTTCTCGGTTCATTTAATTATGAAATAAACTGTGCTAAACTGAACTACTTTCAGAAAATTAGGATCTCTGTAATATTTCCAATTATTTATCAGGTTGTTTCTGACATACCATATAGGTAATGATATTTGGCAATATTTAAAAAATCAGTAATGTTTTAAAATACTTTGAGACTGTCATGATGTAGCCAAGAGTTATTTATCTATTTTGAATGATGTTGTGAATACATCATGAAGCAAAAACACTTAAAATCTATTTTTTTTTTGTTTTTATAAGGCAATGGGGTTAAATGACCACAACTAGTAATTATCAAGTGTCTGAGGCAGATTTGAACTCACATTCTCTTCATTGCAGGGTGAGTGCTCTATCCATTATGCCATCTAGCTGACCCAAAATGTGATCAATTAAAGTCATTGGGTTAGAGAAGGCAGATAGAAATAAATTCAGAAGACTTACTCAGGAGTTGCTGCATGTGTAGTATTTTACTAAAGAAAGTTACTCCTTTCAGGTTGCATTTTAAAATTATAGTATTCATATCAAGCACAGTGAAAACATTTTTTTCATCTATAAGCACATGTATATTTTTAAGTTAGAAAATTTCCTTCCACCCTCCCTTACCATTCTCCTCCCCTCAGCAGTGAACATTTAGGTTAGCAATGCACATACATATTTTTAATTAATATGCTTACAGATTAGTCATGTTAGCCATGAGGAATTAGGATTAAGAGAAATAGATATATAAAAGATAATTTTTATAAAGTGTTCATCAGTTTCTGAAGGGTTTTTTTGTTTGTTTTGTTTTGTTTTTCTTCCTCTGGATGTGGATAACATTGTCCATAGCTGGTCTAAAACAGTTGTTCTAGCTCTCTGAATGGCTGAGAGGAGCAGCTTTCACCAAGGTTATTTAATTTTCAAATCATTTTTGGTTAATCTTTACATGATCCTTTATTCATGTAATTTCTGAGAAGTGTGTATTTATTATTTATGAATTTCTGCATTTGATTATAAATTTCTTGTTCCCTAGTACATAGTCAATTTTGGTATAGGTATTATGTACTAACACAAAAAGGAATATTCTTTCCTATCCTCATTAAGTTTTCTCATGGTCTTTCATTTCTAAGTTTTCTAAGATTTCCTTCACCTTCTTAACTTCCTTCTTATTTATTTTGTGGTTACATTTATTGAGTTCTGAAAGAAGGAGATTAAGATGCTTCATTTGTAAAGATTTGTTGTCTATGCCTCCTTGTGATTAACTCAGCTTTTCCTCTAGGAATTTAGATGCTATACCACTAGGTACATACATATTTAGTAAGGATATAGGCTTCATTATCAATGGTACATTTTGAGAAGATTCAGTTTCCTTTCTTATCCCTTTTAATGAGACTGATTTTTGCTTTTACTTTATGTGACATCAGGATAACTATACCTGATTTTTTCTTTTTACTTCAGCTGAGGTATAATGTATCTTCCACCAACTTTTTACCTTTACCCTATGTGTATCTTTCTGTCTCAAATGTGTTTCTTTAAAACAACATATTGTAGGATTCTAGTTTTTTATCAATTCTACGATCCACTTCCATTTCATGGGACAGTTCATCCCATTTATATTTACAGTTAAGATTACTAATTCTATATTTTCCTATGTGCTGTCTTTCTCTATTATACATTTCTCTTTGATTTCATCTTATTCCTCCTTATCAAGATTTTACTCCCATTTCCCTTTAATTTTTCTTTGAAAATGTAACTGCTTCCCTTCCCTTTCCTTTTCCCCATCCCCCTTCTTCCCTGTAGATTAGGTTAGATTTTTAAACTCAAGTGTGAATGTATCTTATTCCTTCACTGGGCTAAATCTATTTACTCAGAATTTACTCAGCATTCACATTCACCCTCCTTTACCTCTAAAATTTTAAATCTTTCTGCCACTTCCCTTGATGCTATTTATTGCTCTGGTACTATTAATCAGGTATCATCAATCACAGTTTGATTATTTGATTTCTTGATAAACTCATATTATTATCAAAATATCATCATAGATTGATAACTTCATTTCTGGATAAGCAGTATTGTCCCAAATTACAACAAATAATAATTACAATCATTTTTTTACTTATCCCCTTTTTCGAGTCCCCTCCAAGGACAGACCATCTTCCTCATGATCTATGGTATCATACAAAACCATATCATTTCTTGAACTATTTGTGCCCCTTCTCCAGTCCTATTTTCTCTTACACTTTACTCCCCTCCCTTCCTAGGGTACTTAACTCCTTTTTAGGTTAAGCTTAATTAAATCAAATCCTGATCTAATAAATTGCAAGAATATTAAAGATCTTTAAGCACTGGGAGGCTTTGGAGGTCTCACCTGAGAACTTTACACACGATTGTAAGTTATGGGAGAAATTGTCTCAGGATCACCCAGCTTATTAATCCCTCATTAGAGAAAGTGCTAAGCTTCATCAGCATAGCAGAATTAAAGTGGGCCAAAAGATAATGAGACACTTAAATTTGAAGTTAAGACCCCTGATTTTCATCAGGGCTTTTTGTCTCAAACATAGTGATGTCATCTTGGAACTATTCAATGGAGAGAAAAGATCAAACTATATCCACATCCTTTTAGTCCAATTTCTTCAATTATATTAGACCCTTTTATTATCCTGAGAGAAGTAAAATTAACAAGAATTGGAAAGGTTATATCTTTCCTTTTAGGTTTGAATATGATTTTATGGTCTTGACCACAATTTGTTTTGAGTTGTTTCACTTTTTCCTTCTCCTTTTCATATACTTTTTCCTGCAACTTTTGAGTCATGTATTTGGTGATTGAATTCTCTGTTCAGTTCTAATCTTTGTGTCAGGAAATTCTGGAAGTTCTCTATTTTGTTGAACATCTGTCATTTTCCCTGACAGTGTAAGATGAATTTTGCAGGGTAGGACATACTGGGGATGTAATCCCAGGTCCTTTTTTCTCCAATATATGGTATTCCAGGTCTTCCAGTCATTTAATGTTGAGGCTGAGAGGTCTTGTGTATGAGTCTGATTGTGTTTCCTTTGTTTTTGAATTGTTTTCTTTTTTACTGCTTGCAATATTCTCTCCTTTATTTGAGAGTTCTGGAATTTGGTTATAACAGCCCTTGGAGTTTTTATTGTAGAATCTCTTTCTGGAGGGGTTCTGTTTATTCTTTCAAAGGTTATATCATTATCTTGTTCTAGCATATTGTTCAGTGTTCCATTATAATTTCCTGCAAGATATTTTCCATGTTCTTATTTGATCCAAGCTTTCTAGTAGTCCAAGGATTCGTAGATTGTCTTTCCTGGATCTATTTTCCAGGTCATTTGTTTCCCCTAAAAGATACTTTACATTTTCTTCAATTTTTTTCAACCTTTATATTATTTGATTGAATGTTATTGTCTCATAGATTCATTGGTTTCTATTTGCTCAGTTCTAATTTTAGAGCTTTATTGTCTTCAATTACCTTTTGTGTTTCATTTTTAAGTGTGTTGAACTTCCTGGTCAATTTTTCATTTGCTTGACTGTCATTTGTTTTTTCATTTTTCTTTTTCCTCTCTTCTTTGGTTTATAATTGCTTTTTTAAGCTCTCCAATGAGATTCTTTATTTGAGTTCAATTATATATTATTTTTATACTTCCTCTTTTAGTGATTTTTCATTGATTTCTTTTTTAGACATGGCATTGTTATCATATTTTCGATAGTGGTCACTCATTTAGCTTTTGTGCTTATATTTGATGTTTTTGCTCTGGTCCTGTGTCATAGAGAATATAAATCCAAGCTTTTTATACTGAGACTGGGCTATGATCCCTGGCTTTTTGTTGGCCAAGATGTTGCCTATACAGTCATTGCCCTTGCAGTGGTTTGTTCCCTCCTTTTTATCTCCAAGTTCTGATTTAGCAGTAGTTTGTTCCTGACCCAAGTCCTCTCTTTTTCCCAGTGTTCCCAGGGTCCAGACTTTGTTTGAGGTTGGAATCCTTCCTGCTGGCTTGCTATCTAGTTGTAACTCCACCTTTGTCAACCTGTCAGGATCTGGATTGCACTGTGACTAAAAGCTTCCTGCTCTCTTACTTCCTGGGCTTTATTTCCCATTTCCCCCGCAAAGAGACAGAACAATGTCTACTGTTTAAAACTTCTTTGAACCTTTTCTTTTTCTTGGTGGAAGCTGTAACCTTGAATATCAGAATATAGGTTTCATTTATCTTTGGGGAAAGCTCCAGGAGCATGTTAGCTTTACAATACCATCTTGTAAATGATTCCATGAATTCTCAACTGATCAGGCCACATGGGAGAGAAAGATAAGTATTAATTTCTTGTTTTTAGAATTCTACAAGTCCTGTATATTTAATCCATATTTTTTTCTGTCTCATTTAGCTAGACTTCACTCCCTATTCATCTCTGCATCTAGAATTGCCAAGTTTGTCCAATGCTCAGATATGTAGCCATCTCTTATGGTAAACTTTTCCTTATAATGTAAGTTTTAGTGTTCCTCTCTTCACATTTTTTGTTTCTATTTTACTCAGATACATTTTAGTACTTACTAACAGAAAGTCAGTAAGTTACATTGATTAATAAGTCGATCAATATTAGATTCTGAAATCAAGAATCTACTAGCTTCATTCTAGCTTGTGGCAAGCATATGGTATCACTAACAATTAAAATTTGTATTTGGAGAACTGAAGTGAATTCATTTCCTATCCACTATCTATTTTCCCTAAAGACACTATAGTGGTGTCCTCTGTGACAAAGTAATTAACATAAGTCATGATTTATTAGCTTTATTTACAACCATATGGTTTCTTTTATTAGAGATAGAAATGCAGTTAGAAAAAAAATAGGTGTCCTTGAAATTTTCTACCATAGGCCATCTACTTAAATAATAAAAAACAGAGCCCAGAGAAAATGAATTGAGAGGAGGACAAGGAAGCTTTGTAAAAAAAACTCTCTGAGAGGAGAAAGCAATTAAGGTAGCCTGTTGCTAAAGGGAAAGTTGGAAGCATTCCAATGTGGTGATCATGTGTCGATTTCTGTCCAGACTGGGAAAGATCATGAGTAATCATTAGTTTGGGGTTTCAAAAGCTAGTCAAGACATTAACGAGGGTATCTGGTGACAGAAATAGAACTAATTTGAAGGCAGACTATAATTTATTTCAAATAATAGATACCAAGAAAATATTAAAGTCCTAAAACTCTAAAATGCATTATTAAAATAAATAAAATTTAACATGTTGTTGTTTAGTCAAGTCTGAGTCTTTATGTACTTATTTGGGATTTTTCTTGGCAAAGACACTGGAGTGATTTGCCATTTCCTTCTCCAGTCCTTTTTGCAGATGAGGAAACTGAAACAAACAATGTTAAACTCACCAGCTTGGGGTCACACAGTTAGTAATTATCTGAAGTAAAATATGAAAAACCTAACTCCATTCCTGACATTCTAACCACTATGCCATCTAGCTGACCTAAGCACATGTTGATACATGCTTACATTACCTGTTTCTGGGAAGGCTGAGAATGGTGGATCATTTGAGTGCAGAACTTCTAACATGAAGTAAGCCTAAAGCAGATTAATTATCTACATTAAATTTAGTCCCTATTGGAAGAAGGTGCTGTTAGACTGTTGATGGAAGGGTAAACAACCCAGGTTTGAAGATCAGCACTTTTCAAAGCTCTTATGCCAATCTAAATTGTGGTTTGTTGGTATTGCCCTTTTAGTCTAGTTAAGATAGGTATACCTAGTCTCAAATAAAATGAACAGAAAAGTGAAATAAATTTATGCCTTATATACATACATATATTTTTATACTTTAATCATTTCTGTAATGTCCAAGTTACCCTAACTCCATTTGAGATTTTCTTGGCAAAGATACTAGATTGGTTTGCCATTTCCTTCTTCATCTCATTATGAACATGAGGAACTGAAGCATACAAAATAAGTGATTTGCTTAGGGTTTCATAGCTAAGAAGAGTCTTGTCAGATTGAACACTTAAAGAAGAGTCTTCCTGATTCCATACATAGTGTAATAACCACTGGGTGACATCGACAAATAAATGTATACAGATTTGTATGTTTATATCTTTATGAAGAAAGCTAAGTGAGAGAATAAGATTTCATTGAATCAGCTACAAAAAATATGAGGATAGTTTAATTACTGTTGACTTTTGAATTGCTCATTTTGCCATAAAGTTTATTATAGAGCCATATTAAAAAGAATGACTCAAAGGGTATTATTATCACAGGAACTGTCAAAGGACTTAGAAGTTAATTTTAAATTTATTTAAAGTAGCTGGGCCAAGAAAAATCTACTATATATATATATATATATATATATATATATATATACATATATATATATATATGCCATCTTATGTCTATTTCCTTAGTTATTTTTTTTAAGTAGAATTTTTTTGTTACAATGTCTGGATAGTCTACTGTTGGATCATATCTACTTTAAGAATCCATACTATGATGCAACATTAAACTTAGATGAACTGGAACCTATTTAGGTTAATGGCTTTCAAAGGAGTTGGAATGCCTATTATAGACTGTCTGGCATATTTAGACAATTCCTCCTCCATATGGTCTTAAGTTTAACAGTAAAATCATTTGGCCTTTTGAACAGAGTCCTTAAGCAATGGAGGCATCTGAAGAGATATTATATACAATGATAGATAGATGGCTTTTTTATATGCAGTGCTTTGAAAATATGTAATAATGAATGCCCATTCCTAATAATATATTAATAACCATAGGCTCATGGAATGCTAAGGTTAAAGGCCTACTTATACATCAAGTGTAATTATCTTAACTCTCTTTATGGGAAATTAAGGCCCATAGACAAAAGCAATTTTCCAGCATACACAGCAGTAAAAACTAGAATACTCATCCCCTTATCCTGCTCCAGTATTATTTGCATACATTGGTGAACATCTCTTACCTTTCACAAAAGATTTTTCAAAGATTTTTATATTGAAATAAACATTTTTATTCATAATCCTGAAGAGGATCTCTTCTTATCTACCACTTCACAAAGATTTATATAGTTCCAGTACTTTGAACTGATTTTTCTTACTTTTTCTTCCAAAAACCACATTTTACAAGTGACTAATAAAGACATTGCATGTTCAGCAACAATAGGGTATAACAGTTGCAACTTATGATTTGTTATAGTTTCAGATTATTTTAATCCAAATTCATTTCTTGTTATCTTGCTGCTTTCCTCTTCTATTGAGGGTCTCAGAGGCAAATTGATGCAGTCTCATTTTATTCCCCCTTAACCTCATGTGAAATATTTGGCAAGCTCAGCACTACTTATGGATACAAAGATTTATCATTAACTATTGTTTCATTTTGGCATATTAAAGCCAATACCTGCACCTAGTTTAGCAGGCAGTATGCAGAGTTGGATAAATGAAAGTGATTTTAAACATGATAGTCATTTGTGGAGCATTCCACATCACCTTTACCTTCTCATCTTCCCTAATGATTTTAAACAAATCAATTCATATTGTCTTAATGTGCAAGAAAGGAAATATAATATGCTATTATAATATTTTCTTAAATATAGAAAAGATCTTGAAATAGTGGGGTATTTACATTTTATTTAAATTATATAATCCTAAGGAAATTCAAATAATGAATTAATAGGGTACATAATAATTTCACTAAACAATTAGAGTTTTATTGATTAATGCAAAGCCTCCATATTTAAGGTAAAGAATTCACTATCTGAACAAACAACTGATAAAATTGAAAAACTGTATGGAAGCAACTACATGTAGAACAACATTTTATACTATATCAACAAAAGAGTAGACTTCTGGCCAAGATGGTGGAGAGAAAACAGACATTGTGTTAAGTGCTTCTAGTAATCCTCTTAAAAATAACATGAAAGAAACCTCTTAAGAGAAACTGGATCATCAAAAGCCAGAAAAAGCAGCTAGGAATAGAATAACTACCAACAAAGTCTGTCTCAGGGGACCATGGGTGTACCAGGAGATGAGAGAAGAGGACAGGCATGGGGCCACATCTTGGGGAAGCCAGAGGACCAGTGGCCTCAAGCACAGAGGCTTAACCAACTTTAGCCCTGAAGTCTTTGGTAGGGAGGAGGGGAGGTCTGAACACCTAGAAATCATCCAACTGGGGACAGTAACTGTACTCCATACTTTTAGCAAAGTGTTGTTCCAGAAACAAATAGTAGCAGCTCCCCCCCCCCCCCCAGATTCAGGTGTGAATTAGGATGACTGGCTTCTTATCCCAGGGCCCAGCCCATTGTTGAAGGTCAACTCAAACCCTGCTGCTCCTCCTCATTTCCTCCAGGATTGGGAGAGGGCTTCAATCACTCCAGAGAAAGCAACCACCCCCCCATCCATTGAATGGCCCTAGAAATTACTAAGCCAAGTGACCAAAGCTCCTAGGATTTTCAAAAGCAAACCTCTGAGAGCCAACTCCTCTCCCAACACAAGATCCAAGAAAAATGAAGAAAAGCCAGCAAAAAAACAGGACCCATAGAGAAATACTTAGAAATACCAGTTTCTAACACAGAGAGAGATCTAACACTTCTGAGGAGAATATGAATTGGTTTCCAGTCCAGAAAGACTTCTTTGGAAAAACAGGGAAAAGAAACTTAAGAGAAAATTAACATCTGGGAACAAGAAAATATAACTGGACAAATACAAAAAGAAACTAATTCCCTCAAAAGTACACTTGGAAAAATGGAAAACACCTTCCAAAATAGAACTGACCAACTGGAAAAAGAATTTCAAAAGGTAAATGAAGGAAATTCTTCTCTAAAAATAAAGAATGTAATCTGTAGAAACTAATGTTTTCATGAGACAACGAGATTATGTTAAAAAAAACCAAATGAGTGAAAAAATAGAAGAAAATGTAAAATACCTCATCAGCAAAACCACTGACCTCAAGAACCCATCGAGAAGGGACAACCTGAGAATTATAGGACTTCTTGAAAATACTGAAGTGGAAAAAAAAGGTGTGGACTTAATATTACAGGATTTAGTGATGGAAAATTGCCCTGATATTATGGAACCAGAGGGCAAAACAGTTATTGAAAGAATACATCAATTCCCCTCCCGAAAGAGATCCTAAAATGAAAACACCAAGGAATGTTGTGGCCAAATTTCAGAACTATCAGATAAAAGACAAAATCCTGCAAGCAGTCAGAAAGAAGCAAATTAAATGCCAAGGAGACACAGTAAGGATTATGCAGGACCTGGCTGCATCAGCATTAAGGGATTAAAGGGCTTGGAATGAGATATTCTAAAGAGCAAGGGAGTTTGGAAAGCAGCCAAGAATACACTATCTGGCAAAGCTGAGCCTTTTCTTCCAGGAAGGAAAAGATGGACATTTAATGAAATGGGAGACTTCCAAGATTTCCTGATAAAAAGACCAGAGCTAAATAGAAAATTTGGACATCAAACAGTAGGCTCAAGTGACACATGAAAAGGTAAACAAAGGTAAAGGAACAAAATCACCTACTATCCAATAAGATGAAACGAGCTAGATCCCTACCTGGGAGAGAGATTCTCATGGCTCTTGAGAATTGTAGTTCTATTAGAGCGAATATACTGAGCCAGATGTGATGGACACTCATGACTCACCTATGAGACTGCTATTCAATAAAATGAAACTGGCTATATCACTACCTGGGATAAAGACTCTAATAACTCTCAAGAATTATAACTCTTTTAGGGAGAGTATACTTACTTAGCCAGAAGTGATGGACACCCATAACATTTATGTAACTCAGATAAAATTATTTAAAACAATACCTCCTTAAAAGAGGGGACAGTTGACAAATGGTCAAAAGATATGGAAAGGCAATTTACAAAGGACGAAATCCATAGTCATATGAAAAATTGCTCTAAATCATTGCTTATTAGAGAAATGCAAATTAAAGCATCTCTGAGGTACTACATCACACCTCTCAGACTGGCCAATATGACCAGAAAGGACAATGATTAATGTTGGGAGGGTTGTGGGAAATCTGGAATGCTTATGCATTGCTGGTGGAGCTGTGAACTCATCCAACTTTTTTGGAGAGCTATTTGGAACTATGTCCAAAGGGCAACAAAAATGTGCACACCCTTTGACCCAGCAATAGCACTACTGGGTCTATACCCTGAAGAGATTATGAAAAAGGGGAAAAATATTACTTGTACAAAATATTCATAGCAGTCCTGCATGTGATGGCAAAAAATTTTAAATTAAATAAATTTCCTTCAATTGGAGAATGGCTTAACAAACTGGCATATGTAATATCATGGACCACTATTGTTCTATTAGAAACCAGGAGAGATGGGAATTCATGGAAGCATGGAAGGATTTGCATGAGCGAGGTGCTGAGCAAGGTGATCAGAACCAGAAGAACATTGTAAACCCTAATTGCAACATGGGAGTGATGAGCAACTTTGATAGACTTGCTTATCTCATCAGTGCAACAATCAGAACATTTTGGGCTATCTGCATTGAAGAAGACAATCTGTATCCCAAGAAAGAATTGTGGGGTTTGAACAAAAAACAAAGACTATTACCTTTAAGTAAAAAAAAAATATCCCAATATTTTATTATGTCCCTTTGCTATCTCTTATTCTTAATTTTTTTCCCTTAAGGATATGATTTCTCTCTCTTCACATTCAACTTTGATCATTGGAAACACTAGAAACAATGTAGGGACTAGCACACTGCCTTCTGGGGGTGGGGGAAGGGAAGCAAGATTAGGGGAAAATTTGTAAAACTCAAAATATATAAAATCTTTCTAGCAAAAAAAACCTGAAAAAAGATTAAAATGGATGTATGGCTTAAACACAAGGTTTCATGCCATAAATAAATTATTAAGTTCAGGAAGAGCTCACTGACATCTGTAGAAGTGAAGTGAAGTGAAGTAAAAGTAAAGAATTCATGACCAAACAAGATACAGAAAACATTACTTGATGTAAAATAGGTAATTTGCATTATATTAAAATTTAAAAAGTTTTGCACAAACAATGCCAATTTTGTAAAATATATAGAAGTGAATTAAATCTATAAGAATAAATGTCATTACCCTATTGATAAATGGTCAAAAGATATTGACCTATTGATGCAAAATAAATTCTAGGAAAATATGAAGCAAATTCCCCATTTCTATGAAAATCTTGGTATAAAGCTCTCCATAGGAAGAAAAGATTGCTTCATATTTCTTTTTTTATTCACAAACACATTACTGTGTTTCTTACCAATATGTCATATTTGATAAAAGCTTATTTATTGCATGAGGAGGAAAAAAGTAGGAATAGATGATATTCTCTTATTTCTGAAATAATGAGTATAACTTTGGTTACAATTTTTTTTAGGAAACTATAGTGAAACTAAAATAATTGAGTTTAATTATAAATCTAGGGAAAGTCATGATTTAATTGAGTAGAAAGACTGAGAAAACTGTTCTATGAGGTCAGTCTATGACAGATTACAACTCTTTAGTTTGTAAAGGCATAGGAAAAAACATCCTAATCAAAATTTTATTAATCATGAATGGCATGAAAAATTTCAGTGCAGATTTATTCGCCATATCTCCAAGTTCCATAGTTTCAGTGCTCTTTTGAAACTTCAACAAGATAAATTAAAAAAAAATAAAAGAATTTGCTGTCAGGTCCTATTGAGGTACTGGGCCAAGAATCTTTTAATGTTTGGATGGCCCTGGACTTCACTTCCAGGTAATCAGAAATGCCTTTGTAAAATCAATTTTGTTCACTACCCATCTTAACACTGGTGCTATGTCCTGATGCTTACATTGCAGTTCCCAGATTTAAGTTATCATGTACTCTAATGACAGCTTTGATTTTAAATCAAAGAAATTGAAAAGTGGCTGCATGAAGCTAATATGCTCCTGGAGCTTTTCCCTAACAAATATAAATGAAGCTTCTGTACTGACATTCAAGCTACATATCCAACCAAGAAAAAGAGAAGATCCGAAGAAATTTTCAACAGTAGACATAGTGGAGCTCTGTCTCTTTGGGGTTAAAATGGAAGTAAAGACCAGTGAGGTGGGACAGTGGGAAAGACAGAGGGAGGCCTTTAGCCACCATGCAATCTAGATCTGGACAGCTTGACAACAGCATAGATCCCATCAGCTAGATAGCAAAAATATATGGAGGGTCCCAACCCCAAACAAGGCCTGAACCTTGGGAACATTGGGGAAAAAGACAGGACTGGATTGGGAACAAACTACTATATAATCAGACCTAGACACAAAGGAGGAAACAAACCTCTGCACAGGCAAGGCCTAGACTCCTTAGGCAACAACTTGGTCAAGTACAAATCAAGGATCAGATCCCAGTCACAGCATAAAAAGCTTGGATCTATGCTACCTATATCCCAGAAAATTAGTTCAAAAAATAAAAATGAGCAAAAAAAATCCTAAAAGAGCACTCAATATAGAAAACTACTTTGTAGATAAAGATGATAGCAATGACATGTTGGAAGAAGAAATCAATGAAAAATTACTCACAGTGGAAATCTCAAAAGATTCTATGAAATGAACTCAAATTTAAAAGTTCATAGGAGAGCTTAAAAAAAGAATTTAAAAAACAAACAAGAGAGGAAGAAGGAAAAATGGAAAAAAGAAGTGAAGGTCATGCAGGAAAATTATAAACAGTTGACCAAAGGAATCATCTCCTTTAAAAATAAAAATAACCAACTGGAAAAAGATTGCAGCTCATCAAAACATAAAATTGACCAACTGGAAAAGGAAATAAAAAAGTTAATGGAAGAATATAAAACCCTAAAAATTGGAATTGAACAAATAGTAACTATTGAATCTATGAAACAACCAGATTCCATCAAACAAAAAAAGAGACCAGAAAAATATTGAAGAAAACATAAAGTACCTTTTAGGGCAAACAAACAACCTTGAAAATAGATCCAGGAGAGCTAATTTACAATTCATTGGACTACAGGAGAGCCTAGATCAGAAAAAAGAATCTGGAAAAATATCCTACCTGATATTATCAGGGAAAACTGTCTAAATCTGCTAGAACAAGAGAACAATATGGTTAGTGAAAGAATACACAGAAGCCCCTCCAGAAAAATTCCCCAGGATAAAATTCCAAGGGCTCTTATAGTGAAATTCCAGAACTCTCAAATAAATGAAAAAATACTGCAAACAGTAAAAAGGGAATAATTTAAATACAAAGAAAGCACAATCAGACTCACAAAGGACATATTAGCCTCAACACTGAATGAGCAAAGGACCTAGAATATCATTTATCAGAGGGCAAAGGATCTGGGATTACAACCAAGAATTTTTTACCTTGCAAAATTCAACATATGCTGCCAGTGGAAAAGTCAAAACAGAGGACTTCCAGAATTTCCTGACCAAAAAATCAGAACTGAGCAGAGAATTCAATACCCAAATACATTACTCAAGAGATATACACAAAAGATAAATGAAAAGGGGAAAGGAAAAACAAAACAAAACACATCAAATGCTAGTCAAGATCTTCAAATTGTATACAACCCTAAAAGTGAAGATAAC
The DNA here is from genome assembly GCF_037893015.1 of Macrotis lagotis. NCBI lineage: Eukaryota > Metazoa > Chordata > Mammalia > Peramelemorphia > Peramelidae > Macrotis > Macrotis lagotis. The sequence goes on from NC_133666.1 coordinate 573,705,185, forward strand.
TTATGACTCTTGTGAACTGTATTTCTCTTAGGATAATTAATAGTTCAAATTTATTGAACTTAAAGGATATGTGAAAGGTTGGGTCTTACCTCTCCTTTGAAGAGGACCAAAATGACATCACTGTGTTTGATAGAAAAAGCCCAGAAGAGAAGCAGTAGTGTTTGCTCTAAACTTATGTGTCTCAGTTTCCTTTGACCTAATTTATTTCTGCTATGCTCACAAAGTTTAGCACTTTCTCTATTGTGGCCATCTTAAGCTAGGCAGTCTTGAGACAGTGTATCCCATATCTTGCAATCAATTGTAACACTCTTAAGTGAGACCCTCAGAGTGTCCTAGTACTTAGAGCGTTTTGACATTCTTGCAGCTAATTGAATCAGGCTTGGATTTTATCATGTTTTATTTAATAAGGGCTTAAATACCCTTAGTGGGAAGAGGTATGTGGAAAAAGCATGCTTTCGGGGAGGGTAATGTTCATGAAATGATTTGGCTTTGGATAATACTTTGGTTCATGAAGATTGCTGTCTTTGGAGTACAGAAGAGAGAAAGGTACTGGCTTTGAGGCAAAGTTGCTATTCCAACAATCAAGCAATCATTCAATCAATCTGTGATGGTATTTTGAAAACACTTTCAGTTTATCAATCAATCAATTAATTACCCTGTGACTGATGATACTTGATTAATAGTACTTGAGTGATAAAAGCACCAGGTAAAGATGCACAAAGATTTATAATTAGAGGAAAATAGGGAGGTTGTGAACATTGAGTGCATTCTATTCAACAGATTGGATCCAGAGAAGGAATAAGATACATTCCCACTTGGGTTTAAAAATCTATCTTACTCTAAAGGGAATGAGGGGGTTGGGAGAAGGGAAGAAGAGACTGATAAAAGAGAAAGTGAAGATATAAGCAGAAGTAAACTGAGAGTTTTAAAAGAAAAGTTAAAGGGGAAAGGGAGTAAAACTTTGAAGAGGAAAGGAAAGAGAAAAACATAAATGGGGAAATATAACATGGAAAGAAATAGAGAATTAGTAATCTTAACCATAAATGTGATAACCTTAACCATAAATGGTGGGATGAACTGTCCCATAAAACAACAGAATGGATTAAAAACTATAAAACTACAATATATTGTTAACAAACAAATTTGAAGCACAGAGATATACAGAGGGTAAATGTAAAAGGATGGAGTCAAATATATTATGCTTACCTGAAGTAGAAAAGAAATCAAGGGTAGCAATCCTGATCTCAGATAAGCAAAAATAGATCTCATTAAAAAGCATAAGGAAGGATACTACATTTTCTTAAAAGGCACCATAGGTAGTGAAGCTACATCATTACTATACATGTAAGCACCTATTGATATAGGATTGGTACAGCATCCAAATTCCTAGAGGAAAAGCTGAGTAAATTACAAGGAACATAGACAGAAAAATTTGAATAATTGGGGAATCTCTTTCTCAGAATTTGATAAATATATCCACAAAAGAAACAAGAAGGAATTTAGGAAGATGAGTGGGACCTTAGTAAACATTTATATGAAAGACCACTTGAGAAAACATAATGGGTATAGAAAAGAATATACCTCTTCCTCAGCAGTGCATGGCACCTATACAAAACTTATCATGTACTAGGTATAAAAATCTCTTAATCAAAAGCAATCAAGTACTATTAATCAATGTGAATCAAACAGAAACTCATATAAATAATCAATAATTATATCCAAGAAAATGGTAATAATGACATATCATACCAAAATTTATGGAATACAACCAAGGCAATTTTGAGGGAAAAGTTTATATCTCTAAATGCATTTATAAATAAAAACTGATTGATGAATTTGGTATGCAACTAAGAAAGCTAGCAAAATGCCAAATTAAAGGTCCTCTATTAAATACCAAATTAGAAATTCTGAAAATCAATGGAAAGATTCATAAAATAGTAAGCAAGGAAATCATTGCTCTAATAAATAAAACTCAGAGTTGGTTTTATGACAAAGGCAATAAATTAGTTAAACCTTTAGTTAACCTGATTAAAAAAAAAGAAAGAAGAGAGCACAATTACCAGTGTCAAAAATGAAAAAGATGAACTACACATCAATAAAGAGGAAATTAAAGAGATAATTCAAAGCTACTTTTCCCAAAACTGAATGAAATGGATGAACATTTACAAAGACACAAACTTCCCAGATTAACAGAAACAGAAAAGAAATACTCAACCACATTTCTGAAAAAGAAATTGAAGAAACCATCGATAAACACTTAAGTAACAATTAATTCCTATTCTACATAAACTTTTTAAAAAAGAGAAGTTCTGCCAAATTCCTTTTATTACATCAAAATGGTAATGATACATAAACCAGGAAAAACCAAAACAGTTAAAGAAAATTAAGGACCAATCTCCCTAATAAACATTGATGCAAAAATCTTAAATAAAATTTTAGCAATTGGGGTTACAGCAGTTATTACTAGGAGAATACAGCATGATCCGGTGTGATTCATACCAGATTGGCTGGGATGGCTCAATAATAGGAAAACACTCAACACAATTGAATGTATCCATAGCAAAACTAAAAGAAATAATATGATTATCTCCATAGATGCTGGAAAAGCCTTTGATAAAATATAACATCCATTCCTATTAAAACCATAAAAAAGTAAAGGAATAAATGCAGTTTTCCTTAAAATAATAAGTACTATCTATCTAAATCCATGAACAAATAGTATATGTAACAGGGATATACTCAGAGTATTTCCAATAATATCTGGAGTGAAACAAAGATGCCCAATATCACCATTACTATGCAATATAGTATTTGAAATGTTAACTTTAGCAATAATAAAAGAAAAAAGAAATAAAAGGAATCAGAAATTGTGATGAGGAAGAAAGCTCTCACTCTTTGCAGATGATATGATGGTATACTAAGAGAACCTGAAGAAATCATCTTACAATCTCCTTGAAACAGTTATCAAATCCATCAAAGTAGGAGGATATAAAATAAAGCCATATAAATCATCAACTCTTCTATATAGGAACAAAAAAGCCCAAAAGAGAAATCCATTTAAAATAACTATAGACAATATTAAATACTTGGGAATCTACCTCCCAAGACAAACCTAGAAACTGTAAAAGCACAATTATAAAGTACATCTCACTCAAAAAAGGTCAGAGCTATATAAGGGAGAAAATGGCAATTGCTTTTGTTTAGGTTGAGCTAATATGATAAAATGACAATTCTATGCAAAATAAATAACTTATTCAAGCATAAGTCACAAAACTGCCTGGAACTGGTTAAGAAAGAATAATGGGTCAGGGGATTAAAATTGGCGCAAAAGAAACAGTAGTAAATGACTACAGTAATCTATTGTTTGACAAACCCAAAGATATTCACTTCTGGGATAGGAACTCACTGTTTGACAAAACATGTTGGCAAAATAGGAAAATAGAATGGTTAAAAACTTGGCATAGTCACACATCTCATACCCTATATCAGAATAAGTCAAAACAGGTTCAGGATTTAGACATAAAAGGCAACACTATAAATAAATAGACCAAGAAATACTCTATCTATTGGATCTATGTAAAGGGGACAAATTTATGAACAAATAAGAAATAGAGCACATTATTAAGTGCAAAATTAATGATTTTTACTATATTAAATTAAAAAGGTTTCACATTAATAAAATCAATGCTTTCAAAATTAGAAGGCAAGCAGAAAGCTGGGAAACAATCTTCAGAACTAGGAGTTCAGATAAAGATCTCATCTCTAAAATATATAGAGAATTGCATTTACAAATCATTGCATAATTTTTTGATACTAGTAATTTTGTTTTCTTCTTTCTTTTTAAAAATTAGATTGACTAAAAGTTTGTCTGTTTTAATGCTTTTTAAAACCAGCTCAATTTTATTTATGACATCAATGATTTTCTTGCTTTCAGTTTTATTATTCTCTACTTTGATTTTCAGAATTTCTAATTTGGGATTAAATTGGAGATCTTCAATTTGTTCTTTTCCTAGCTTTTTTAGTTGCATACCCAAATCATTGATCTTCTCCTTCTTTTATTCATATTTTATTCATATAGGCATTTGTGATAAAAAGTTTCTTCTCAGAACTACATTGACTGTATCCCATAAATTTCAGTATGATGTCTTATTATTATCATTTTCTTGGATATATTTATTGATTATTTTTACTATTTGCTGTTTGATCCACCCATTATTTAAGATGAAGTTATTCAATTTCCAATTAGTTCATGGTATATCATTCCATGATTATTTATTGCATGTAATTTTTATTGCATCGTGGTCTGAGAAGGATTTATCATTTCTGCCTTTCTGTACTTGTTTATAAAGGCTTTTGTGCCCTAGTACATAATCAGTTTTGGTGTAGGTGCCATGTACTGCCAAGAAAAAAGTATATTCTTTTCTACCTCTGTTAAGTTTTCTCCAGAGGTCTTTCATTTCTGTTTTCTTTTTTTTTTGTAGGTTTTATTTTTGCAAGGTAAATGGGGTTAAGTGGCTTGCCCAAGGTCACACAGCTAGGTAATTATTGTCTGAGTCAGGATCTGAACTCAGGTACTCCTGACTTGAGGGCCAGTACTGTATCCAATGTGCCACCTAGCCACCCCCCCCCACATCTAAATTTTCTAAGATTTTGTTCACCTTCTTAATTTCCTTCTTGTCTATTTTCTTGTTAGATTCTATGTCTCCTTGTAATTCACTCAACTTTTCCTCTATGAATTTGGATGCTATACCACTAGGTGCATACATGTTCAGTAATGATTACTTCCCTTTTCTATAAGTAATTCATTACCAATGGTGCTTTTAAAGAAAATGTGGTTTCCTTTCTTAGCCCTTTTAATAAGATTGATTTTTGCTTTTGCTTTATGTGTGATTAGGATTGTTTCCCCAGATTTTTTTTTTACTTCAACTGAGGCATAACATATTTTGCTCCAACCTTTTACCTTTACCCTGTATATATCTTGCTGCTTCAAATGTGTTTCTTGTAGAATTCTGGCTTTTAATGCATTCTACTATCTGATTCTGATTTATGGGATAGTTCATCCCATTCACAATTGCAGGTAAGATGACTAATTCTGTATTTCTCTCCATGTTAGCTGTCTTTATTTTTATTTTTACCCTCTCTTTTTTCTCTGATTCTTCCTCACCAAAATTTTACTACATTTCCCCCTTTTTTAAAAATTTAACTTTCAGTTTATTTTCACTTATTCTTTTGCCTTCCCTTTTATCAGTCCCCTTTTCCCCTTAGCTTTCCCTTTCCTTCTTCTCCCCCCTTCCCAGTAGATTAGATGAGACATTTAAAGCCAAATGGTAATTGATTTTATTACCTTTCTGGGCAAAATTTAGTAGAATTTACTCAGCATTCACATTCTCCCTTTCTTTTCCTCTAAAATTATAAATCTTTGTGTTTCTTACCTTGGTGTTATTTACTGCTGTAAAACTATTAATCTGGTATCATCAATTACAGTTTGATTATTTGCTTGCTTGATAAGCTCATATTGTTATCAAGGTATCATAACAGATTGTTTGCTTGACTGTTTGATAAGCAGCATGGACTCAAATTGTATCAAATTATAATTATATTCATTTTCTATCTTACCCCCTTTTAAGTATCTTTCAAGTAAATACAATCTTCCTCATGAGAAGTATCATCTGAAGTCATATCATTTCTTGAAATATTTTTGCCCCTCCCCCAAGTATCTTTTCTCTCACATTTTACCCCTCCAGTCCCTTTCCCCAAGCAGGGTCAGGGTACTTAACCCCCCCTTACTAAATGAAGCAAGTCCTATTTTTTTCACATTTTAAATGCCTACCCCACCCCCCACCCAGGGTACTTAACTCCTTGTAAAATGAAACAAAGTCTATTTTCTTTCACATTTTACCTCCCCACCCCCAACAGGGTACTTAACACTTTGTTAGGTGAAGCACCAGTTAAGTCAAACCCTTATCTAATTTACTGCAAGAATCTTAAAGATCTCTAAATCCTGGGAGATTCTGGGGGTCTCACCTGAAAACTTTACAAATGACATAAGTCAGAGACACTGACTCAGGACTGCCCAGTTTATGATGACCTCATTAGAGAAGGTACTCAGCACAGTAGAATTAAATTGGGTTAAAGGACAATGAGTCACAAGTTTAAAGTCAACACCCCCTGCTTTTCTTTTTTTTCCTTTTTCTTTCTTTTAAATTTATTTTTTATTCTCATTTTGTACAAATTTTTTTTTCCATTAATAAAATATTCTTGTTTACAAGTAAACAAAATTCCCCTCCTCCCCCATGAATATAGATAGACTTGTTTGGGCGAAAAAAGTAAAGGGGAGAGAAAAAAATTAAAATAAAAAAATAATAATAGTAATAATTGTAGGTATGGCCAGGTGGCGCAATGGACGAAGCACAAGCCCTGGAGCCACGAGCACCAGAGTCCACATCCAGCCTTGTAAACCCAACAATCACCCAGCCGTGTGACATGCAAGCCACCTGATCCCCACTGCCCTGCAAAAACCAAAAAAAAAAGAAAGGAAAAAAAAGACCCAAAATAAAATAAAAGAGTAATAATAGTAGGGGTGGCTTGGTGGCAGACAGAGCATTGGCCCTTGAGCCAGGAGAACCTGGGTCCAAATCCGGCCCCAGACACCCAAAGATCACCCTGCTATGTGGCCCCAGGCAGGCCATCCAGCCCTACTTGCCCTGCACCCTCCCCCAAATAATCATAACAAAAAAATGTGCTTGAGTCTTTCTTTCCAACACCAACAACGCTGTCATGGGTGGATCTCATTCTTTATGATAAGTCCATCACAAAAGTTATTTCCATATTTTTCCACCTTTGCCATTGCTGATCACAACTCCCTCCTTTCTTATTTCTCCACTACCATGTACTTTATTTTCTCTCTCCTTTCACTATGACTCTGCTGTAGGGTCGCTGAGTTGCACAGCAGACAGATCCCTGGTCCTGGGGCCAAGAAGCCCTGAGCCCCCATACCACCCCTTAGGCCCAGAATCCACCTGGCCCTGTGGTCCTGGGCAGGACTTCAATTCCCAGCCCCTTGCAAGAAGTAAGAAAGAAAATGTGTTATATCTGTTCACTCTTCCCCCATGGTCCATCCTCTCCTCGATTATTCACATCCCCACCCCTTCCCCCTGCTCCCCCCTCCTTCTTACTCCAGATGACTATATCCCATTGAGTATATTTGCTGTTTCCTCTCCTAGCCATCTCTGATGAGAGCAAAGTTTCCCTCATTCCCCCTTGCCTCCCTCCTTCCATATCAGTGCAATAGCTCATTGTAATAAAAAAAAATCTTATGTGAAATATCTTGGACTATTCCCCCTCTCCTTTTTCTTTCTCCCATTCCATTTCCCTTTTTTTCTATTGACTCCATTTTTACACCATATTTTATCTTCGAATTCAGCTTTCTCCTGTGCTTCAACTATAAAAGCTCTCTCTACCTGCTCTATTAACTGAGAAGGTTCATATGAGTATTATCAGTGTCATTTTTCTATGCAGGAATGCATGCAGTTCATCCTCATTAAGTCCCTCATATTTCCCCCTTCTCCTCCAATCTCCATGCTTCACTTGAGTCCTGTATTTGAAGATCAAACCTTCTGTTCAGCTCTGGCCATTCCAAAAGGAACATTTGAAATTCCCCTGGTTCATTGAAAGCCCATCTTTTTTCCCTGGAAGAGGACATTCAGCCTTGCTGGGTAGTTTATTCTTGGCTGCATTCTAAGCTCTCTTGCCTTCCGGTATAATATATTCCAAGCCCTACGGGCTTCCAATGTAGTTGCTGCTAAGTCCTGTGTGATCCTGACTGCAGCTCCAAGATATTTGAACTGTGTCCTGGCTACTTGTAATATTTTCTCTTTGACTTGGGAGTTCTGGAACTTGGCTATAATATTCCTAGGGGTTGGTTTTTTGGGATCTCTTTCTCTGGGGGATCGGTGGATTCTCTCCATTTCTATTTTGCCCTCTGCTTCTAGAATATCAGGGCAATTTTCCTGTAGTAATTCTTTGAAAATGATGTCAAGGCTCTATTCCTGATCATGACTTTCAGGTATTCCAATAATTTTTAAATTATCTTTCCTAAGCCTGTTTTCCATATCAGTTGTTTTTTTCAATGAGATATTTCACATTTTCTTCTAATTTTTCATTTTTTTGGTTTTGAAGTATTGATTCCTGATTTCTGCTAAATTCATCAATCTCCCTGAATTCTATTCTTTGTCTGAAGGATTTGTTCTCCTCAGAGAGTTTTCTTATCTCTTTATCCATCTGGCCAATTTTGCTTTTTAAAGCATTCTTCTCCTCCATAACTTTTTGAACTGTTTTATCCATTTGACCTAAGCTGGTTTTTAGCATGCGATTTTCTTCACCATTTTTTTGGATTTCCTTGACTAAGCTGCTGACTTCATTTTCATGTTTTTTCCTGCATCTCTCTCCTTTCTTTTCCCAGTTTTTCTTCCAACTCCCTCATTTGATTTTCAAAGTCTTTTTTTGAGCTCTGTCATAGCCTGAGCCCAATTTCTGTTTTTCTCGGAGTCTTTAGATGCAGGAGCTTGTGCTTCCTCATCTTCAGACTGAGTATTTTGGTCCTTCTTGGGCTCATTTGCAAAATATTTCTCAATAGTCTTCTTTTTGTTTCTCTACTTGCTCATTTTCCCATCCTGGGCCTGGTTTGGGGTGTTTTTTGAGCTTTTGGGACACTCCCACAAGGGTCTCAGTGTGTGCGGCTCTGTCCTTCCTCCTGGTCTGTGAATGACCATAAGCACCCCCCTCTGCCACGGGGCTGAGGTGGGGGGGGGGGGCTCTGCTGTTCTATGGGGGGCCTAGACTGCGATCAGGATCTGAATGTGGTCAGAGCCCCAGAGTCGTGGTCAGAGCCCCAGAGTCCTGTTTCAGGGGCAGAGGACAGAGCTAGGCAGTCTCTCTTCACTCCCCTCCCTCAGCTCAATGGGCTCATGCCCTGGGGGCTCCTGCTTACTGGCTCCGCCTGCTTCTGTTTCCTGGATCAGGGCTGGGGAAAGAAGATGCGGCTTGCTGTGTGCCCTGAGGGCTGGGCTCCACGTGCTCCCTCTGGCAGAGATCCCCCGCTGTTCCCCCACTTTGTGCCCGGTGTTCCTCCGGGTGCAGCTCAGGAGACTCCCCCGCTGCTGTGAGCTGAGACTCCCAGTGCCCTGGGCCTGCCTCCGGGAGGCTGAGGTTCTTTGGCTCTGGTGGGCCACCCTTCTGGCGGGCCGCCTCTCCCATCCCAGGGAGCAGAGCCTTTCTGCTCTTTTCCTGGTTACCTTGAGTAGGAGAACTGCCTCACTGGGTCCTTCTGTGGGTTCTGTCTCTTGAAAGTTTAGTTAGAGTCCTTAGCTGATGAATTTTATCAGAGAGCTCCTAATCCCTTCTTGTCGCCATCTTGGCTCCGCTCCTGACCCCTACTTTTCTTCAGGATTTTTTGTCTCAAGCGTAGTAATGTGATCTTGGCCCCCTCCAGTGGAGAATTAAGACCCAATTATACCCATATCCTTTTGGTTCATTCTTTTCAATTATATTCTATCCTTTAATTATCCCAAGAGAAGTAAAGTTCGAAAGAATTAGAATTATTATATGTTCCCTTATAGGGCTGTATACAATTTGATGACCTTGTTCAACATTTGTTTTGTTTTATTTTGTTCTTTCCTTCCCCTTTCCATGGTTTTGTTGTTTTCTTGTTCTAGTAGATCTGGACAGTTTTCCCTTATAATTTCCTATATGATGTTTTCCTGGTTCTTTCTTTTTGATTTAGACTTTCTAGCAGTCCAATGATTCATAGATTGTCTCTCCTCAATCTATTTTTCCATGTCATTCTTTTCCCCTAAAAGGTTCCTCCCTACGGGCTTGCTACCTAGCTGCAGAGACCTCTGCTGTTGTTAACCTCTAGGGACTGCACTGTGACTAAAGTCCCCTGCTGTCTTACCTGTTCTCCTATCTCTTATACTTTACATCTCCTTTTCCCCCAAAGACACAGACCTTCACTGAAGATCCTCCTTGATGCCTACGGTTGAATACTTCTTTGAATCTTCTCCTTTTCTTGGTGGGATTTTTGTGTAAATGTCAGAGTAGAGGCTTCATTTATCTTTGGTAGGGCAAAGCTCCATGAACATGTTAGCTTCATTTCTTATGTATTTCCTTCACTTAATTCTAATTCCTTATAGAAAAAATACCTAATCTGTAACCATGTTTAACATAAATGCATATATACAATATTAACCTGGCTATTAGCTACTGAGAGGATGGTGAGAAGAGAAGGTAGACAGAAATTTTGTCATTATAAATATGCATATAGCTGAATTTTGAAAAACTTTCATAACTTGTATTTGAAAAAATAAAGTATCAATATTAAAAAGATATGAAACTAAGAGTTGAGAAGAACTGCAAACATGACTGAATCCAACCAATACATGATCAGTAATGCTTCATACATTAATTACTCCCTTACTAATACTGCTGAAAGTTATTCAACTTCTCCTTGAAAACTTGTCAAAAAGTGATATTTGTATTCTTATTTTAGAGTCTTTATTTTTCTAGTGTTGCATTGTTTTATCGTTAGTATTTTACAATAAAAATTAATTTCTCATGATGGCAATTCCCTGAATTAAAACTTTTTTACATTTTTTTCAAATTTCATGCAAATTTTATTTTCACCCTTTGGCAAATTTTTGAGTTTCTTATTTTCTTACTACCCTTCTTTCCTTTTTTCCTCTCTATGCCAGTGAACAATCTGATATAAGCTGTACTTGTATATAATGTTTAACATGTTTCCATATTAGTCAAGTGATAAATAAGCAATTAGAACTTAAGGGAAATACACGAGAAAGATAGAAAAGATAAAAAAGAACTTTTAAAAAGTGAAATTTGTATGGTTTGCTCTGTATTTAGAATCCATAATTTTTCTTCTGAATATAGATGGTATTTTCCATTACGAGATTCTCAAAATTGTCCTTGATCATTTAACTGCTGAGAGGTACTGCATCCATAAAAGCTGATCATCTTAAAATGTTGTTGTTAATATATACAATTTTCTATTGCTTCTGCTCACTTCACTCAGTATCAATTTATTAAAATTTTTCCAGACTTTTCCATAGTCAAATCATGATGACTTTTTTTAGGTTTTTGCAAGGTAAACCGAGTTAAGTGGCTTGCCCAAGGCCACACAGCTAGGTAATCATTAAGTGTCTGAGACGGGATTTGAATACAGGTACTCCTGACTCCAGGGCCGGTGTTCCATTCACTAAGTCACCTAGCTGCCCCTATCATGATGATTTCTTACAGAATAAAAGTATTCAATGCATTGCTGGTGGAGTTGTGAATTGATCCAACCATCTTGGAGAGCAAAATGGAGCTATTCCCCCAAAAGCAATAAAATGTTCATTCCTTTACACCTAATTCTAAATCATAGCCTGTATCCAGAAAAAAACCCCATAAAAAATTGGTAAAAGACCCACATGTTCCAAAAGATTCATATTTGCTGTTTTTGAAGTGCCAAAGAATTGAAAAATTAGGGAATATCCATGGCTAAACAAGTTATAATACATGAATTCTATGGAATATTATTCTTATATTAGAAACCATAAGTGATCGGACTCAAGAGAAGTTTCGAATGACTTACAGGATCTGATGCTGAGCAAAGGGAGCAGAACCAAGAGAACAATATACACATTAACAACAACATTGTGACATGATCATTCTTGAGGAAAGCAACTCCTCTCAGCAGTTCAGAGAGCTAGGACAACCATATTAGAATGGCTATAGACAGTATTAGCCCCATCCAGTGGAAGAAAAACAAAATAAAACAAAACAAAACCCCAAAACAAAGCCCCTTCAGAATCTGATGAACACTTTATAAAAATGTTCTGTTATTTATCTATTTCCCTTAATCCTAATTCCTCATACCAAAAATGACTAATTTGTAAATATGTTCATCAAAATATTTATGGACAATGCTAACCTGACTGTCACTGAGGGGAAAGTGTGAGAAGAGGAGGGGTGTAAGGAAATTTTATAACTTAAAAACATACATGTGAATATGGGTGAAAAAAATAAATATGCTGTTCATAAAAAAAATGAAAGAAGAAATCAAATCAGTCAACCATTAAACATTTGTTATGCAACTTATATATGTTTGGGCATTGTTCCAAGCACTGGAAATATAAGAAATGGTAAAAGATAATGCCTGCTTTCAAGTAGCTCATAATCTAATGGAAGAGAGAACATGAAAATAAGTATGTACAAAGAATTCTTATACAGGATGAGCAAAACTCTCCCATTGCATCAAGACTTAATTACCCTTTCCATCACCCACATCATCCCCATATCAAATGTTTTGCCTTTGGGGGAATGAGAAGAATTAGTTTCACCAATTACCTCAGTTTCTATATAACATTAATTCTAAGTGGTGCAAATTCAAAGTCCGGGTTACATTTAGGAAAACTTTGGTTCTCCCCATTACTTTACTGAACTAACTCCAACCCTAGTCTTGATTACTGGAATCCCCTTCATGGCTTGAGTTCTCAGAACCAGATTAGATATTCCATTCCCTTAACCTAAAATGAAAGAGAATAAAGGAATAGACTAAAAGTCCAAGCTCATTTCTTAGGATTATGTGGCCTGAGAGGGAAACAATTGTCCAAGGATGTCTGCATGTTGACAATGATGGTGACAGAAAAAGTCCATATACTTCCCAAATTAATATATAAAGCAGTTCCCCAAGTGATATGTCAGGTCATTTTAAAGAAACTGATCTTTCTCTAAAGAACTAGGCAGCACAAATTAATATAGTATTTGGCCTGGAGTCAGGAGAATCTATATTCAGATCCAATCTCAGACATTTACTCACTGTGATACTGGGCAAGTTACTTAACCATGGTCAGTTTACTCAATTCTAAAATGGGGATAATAATAATAGCACCTATTTCCTTGAAATTTTTGAGGATCTAATGAGATAATATTACTATAAATACTATTTTGAGGTTTTTTTTTGCATGTGTTTAGCAATATTTGACTGAGAAAATGCGTAATAAATGCTCGTCCACTGAGACAAATACTTCCACATTTGGGCAAATCTGTTTATTATATTCTTTTGGTTAACAGTTCTAAAGTCACCTTTCTGTGCTTGTTCTGCCTTTCTGCATCAACGACAGGAATACTAATTTCTCTTTTTTCATGATATCTTTTCAAATACCTTAGGACAGTTATTGATTCTTTGTCTTCTTCAGTCTTTTATTCTTCAAATTATACATTATTATTTTAATCAACTATTTTTATGCAACATTTAACATCTACTATATATTTATCCATTTTTAAAAACCTCAGGTTCTTGTTATTCCTGAAAGCATCATAAAAAGCTGTTTGTGTCAGCTTCTTCAAAAATCATGTTTTGTTTCAATTTCTTTGCCACTACAAAGAGCACTAAATTTGATTCTTTAAATCATTTATGCAATCTTTCTTTCTATCTCAACCTCAGTCTGGTATATGCCAGAGGTTGTAGCATTTAGGGCAAAGGATATCAACATTTAAATAAATTTTTGAAATATAGTTCAAAATTTTCATAATGTTAGACAAATGCACGACCCATGGTTAATAATATGTAATTACCCCTATAGTATTTTAGTTCCTCCAACATTTGACTATTCTAATTATTCACTGTCATTGCCAATTTGACCATATGAAGTGAAACCTCAGAAATCTTTTCATATACATTTATGTTAGACTAGATGAAACAGAGCTAGACCACTGAGGTATTCCAGTACCTTTGTCTAAATAGAAGTAACAGCAACAAGAAAAATGGAGTCACACAGAGTCAGACAACTGAAAAATGACTGAACAACAACAAAAACATGCTAAAATGTTGACATAAACTTTAAATCTTCCATATTCCTCCCTGATTTTATCTTAGGTCTTTGTTAAATAGGAAGTTCTTCACCTAAAATTTTATATCTATATTATTACATACAACATGTAGCAAAATCTTGAAACCCCACACCCAAGAATATATATTGTCAAGGATCGCAAAACTTTTGTGTGACCACAATTGATTATTAAACGTCAATTATTTCCTAAAAAATTTTGAGTTCTATCTATGTGCATGTCACTATCAATAGACAAGCTAGTTTTTGCATGGCAAATCAACCATGTTTCTTTCCATATTGAAAACTGAGCTTAATGATGATTAAGATCCAGTATGGAAATTAATTTATTTTATCCCCATTTTCATCTCTATTCTTTTCTCTCTCTTTCCTGCTTCAGTTGGCCCCAGATAAGAATATATAATATGACTCTGTGTTCAGGTTATGAATATGTCCATGATATTGAACTCATTAACTTCCCAGTGAGATCATTAGCTGTCCCTGTTTGAAAGGGGAACTGGGTATCCTTTTAAAATGCTGCTTCACTGCAGTGTCATATTTTGCCAACTTGTATAACCAGGCAAAGTATGTGAAGTCTGCATTTTAATTAATTGTTTACAAGTGAGAAATTGATGACATGCTCTATTTTAAAGAAAACCTTTAAAAAGATATTTTAAAAGACTGCAAATCTTCTTGGATCTCATATTACTTTTCAAAATTACATTTTGCTGATGAGTGAAAACCAGAATCATGCAAATGGATTTGCTTTTAAAGTGAACTAGATTTAAATGATTGCTTTCTGGAGGGACTTGAAGTGAGAAAATAACCTGTGACTTTTCTTAGTGAGGAACTCCCTAGTATGGACCTCCTAGTCCTCATTGACATAATAGGAATACGATTTGTTTATAAATTATAGTCTTAAATGTTGACTAGAGAAGATAGAGGATTAGATAAAGTTGAGTAGAGAAGATAGAGGATTAGATATAACCAGAACTCTCTCAAATTCCTTTTCCAAACTACTTTAAAATCATGCTTCAAATAAAGTTTTGTAGTTATAGAGGCAGAAAAAAAGGTCAGGCTGAGACATTTTCCCTGGCATAAGAAAACTTAGGAAGTTGGTAGGAGAAGTTTTGTGATATGGGGGATGAAAATTTGTTAATAACCAACATATGCAGAAGCAGTTCACTAGTTTTCAAGTCAGAGATTTTAGGGGGTCAGAGAGCAGATCAAAAAGAAATTAGGGAAGTCATTGCTAGCATTGAGTTCGTTGGCTCTGATTGGCAACTATATTCCCATATGGAAGTCAGGGTTCCTAGGAGGAGGAGGAGATCAGTGCTAGAAGTCACTCAAAAGAGAGCAGGAGTCTTGGTGGCAGTTCCATAAATAAAGCACTAATACTTTTGACTACAGATTTGAAGGTGTCTTTCATTGTCTAAAACAGATGTAGATCATGAGAGCAGTGTTCATGCCTCTCCCCAGAGCCAATATTTTGTAAACACCAAAAACTTGAAGTCCCTTAGAATTACCTCCAGAAACAAGAGCACAGAAATGTTGAAACTTGGGATAGTGCCTCCTCATGCTCAGGTGAGTAGAACTCAGTTTCAACAGAGATTCAAAGCCAAAAATAAAAAAAAAAGTTTGGAAAATGAACAGATAACAAAAACATATTTGACTATAAAAACAAACAGCAAACAAAAGTCTGAATACTAAAAAAACAAGATAATAGTTTGAAAACAGCTACCTAGACTCATAGACAAATCCTAATTCGGCTAGGCCCAGCAAGAATTTCTGAAAGAGAAAAAGAAAGAAAGAAGAGTGGTAGAGGGAAAGATTGGGAAATGAAATGCAAGTGATGCAAGGAAAAAATGTGAAAAGAATAGTAACAGTTTCGTATAAGAGGGACAAGAAATAATGATTAAATTAATGACTTAAATTGGCCAAATTATAAAAGAGGTAAAAAAAAATGCTAAATGGAAAAAAAAAGATACACAAAATCTTATTGAGGAAATGATTTCTTTTCTTTTCTTTCTTTTTTTTTATTTGCAAGGCAATGAGGTTAAATGGTTTGCCCAAGGCTACACAGCTAGGTCATTATTAAGTGTCTGAGACTGGATTTGAACTCAGGTCCTCCTGACTCCAGGGCCAGTGCTCTATCCACTGCATCACCTAACTACTAATACTCCATGGGCAATGAGAACAGCAACGAAAATTCAAAAGAAAGAAAAATTAAGAATATGTGAAGTATCTCATCAGAAAAAGCAATTGATTTTGAAAATAAATTGAGGAGACATTTAAGGATCATTTGTACTACTGGAAAGCTACAATAAAAGGAGGTGTCAAGACATCATAATTCAAATAATTCTCAAGAAAAACTGCCACAATATTAGATCCACAGTATCAAAATAGAAATAGAAAGAATTCACCATCTGAAAAAGATTCCACAAGGAAAACTCTCATGAATATTATAGCCAAATTCCAGCACTCTGGGGACAAAGAAAAAAAATATTGCAAATATCCAGAAAGAGTTGATTCAAATATTGTGAAGCCACAATCAGTATCACACAAGATTTATTAGCTTCCATATTAAAAGGTCAGTGTCTCTAGGAGGAGACCAGCACTGGAGGTTTCCATATTGAAAGAGGGTGTGAAATATGATCCTCCAGAAAGAAAAGGAGCAAAGATTAAAAAATGAGTAACCTACTCAGCAAAACTGAGAGTAATCCTTCCAGAAGAAAATGGAAATTTTATGAAATAGATGACACAAAAAAGTCAACGATGAAAAGAAAATTTAACATTCTAAACTAAGGCTCAAAAAAGGCAAACATTAAAGGGTAATCATAATAGATTCAATAAATTTAAACTGAGGAAGATGATATGTTTAACAGTAATTTTAAAATAATTATGACAAACAGAGTTTACATATTCAGAGGGTATTATTTTGAATTGATTTTTTTGCTTACATTGAGAGAAGGGAGAAACAGGGTGGGGAATTTTCTCACATAAAAGAGATGTGTATGGAAGAGTGGAGGGAAAACAAGTGAGGTTATTTGACAATGTTTGGATGACACACTTTTGCAATTGCTTCAAAGAGAGAACACACATACATGCATAAGATATGCCTGAAGAGTTCGAAGCAAAAGAAATAATTTAATAACACTATGCTTTACCTATGCTTAGTTTGATATCACAATTACTGCTTCTACCTATTTTAGTTCAACCGGTCTATTAAATTGTGTCCTAGCTCTTTATTCTAATATATATATATATATATATATATATATACACACATATATATATATATATATATATATATATATATACACATATATATATATATATATATATATATATATATATATATATATATATATATATATCCATTTCAAGTGTGTCTCATGTCAATTTGTTCTTGGTGGACTCTGGTTTCTAATCTATTCTACTGTTTCCATTTTATGTATGAATTCATCCCATTCCCATTCCCATTTTTTATTACCTATACATTTCTCTCCAAACATTTTCTCCTATTTCTTCTCTCTCTTTTTATTCTGTTTCCTCAAAAGTCTATTTTGCTTCCAGCCACTGATTGTTTTAATTATTATTCATTTTTATTTCTTCATCTTTCTTTTATCCTTTTCCACTACTATTTTCCTGTTTGAATAAACTACATTTCTGTACACAAAATCATGCCTCTCTGTGTGTATCTATAGTCACAAAAATATTATAAATCTCTATTGATTAGAGTAAAGATAATTAATTTTGAGGTACTAGATCACACCTATCAGAATGACAAATGTTGGAAGGATGAAGGAAAAATAATTACATAAAGAAACTATTTTTGGAATGTTGAACTGGTCCAACCATTCTCAGTAACAATTTGAAATTTTAACCAAAAGGCTAAAAATTAGCCCTAGCCTGTGACCCAGCATTAGCAATGCTATATTAAAAGATATTAAAGAAAAAAGAAAAGTTACCTATATGTATACAAATATTTATAGCATCTTTTAGTGAAGGTAAAGAATCAGATATTGAGGGAGTCCTCATAAATTGTAGAATAGTCAAACATGTTGGGACATAAAATTTCCAAGGTGTACTATTATGCTCTGGGCAATGATGAAAAATGTGCAAGATCTATATGAAATGATTCAAAGTGAATTAAGAAGAACTAGAAATTTATTATGCACACTAAAAACTATAATGTAATGATGATCAACCATGAAAGTCTTTGATGCTTTAATCAATACAATGTTGCTAGAAAATTCCAGAAAATTAATAATGGAAAAAAAAATATTTTCACCTCCAGTAAGAGAACTGATGAATTCTGAAGAAGAATTTAACTATTATTTTAATATATTTTATTTACTTTTTCTCATATATTTAACTGATATAATTTTTTACCTTCTCAGTGGGTGAGAAAGTGATAAGAGGGAGGGAGGGAGAGAATCTGGAACCCAAAATTTTAAAACAAAATTTTGCTATTAATTCATTAACATTTAAAAAGTTGACTGGGTAGTGAAGATTCTATTGTCTGTAACTGCACAACTAATAATTTTGAGATACAAATCCTGAACTCGTTTTCCAAAATCCAAGGTTGAAATTTTTATGTCTTCTTCTCAAATATGTAGATTAGATCCACAAAATCTGTTTTTTGCAAATTCCAGAAATATTTTGAATTAAAATTTTTAGCTACAGAATGACTATAAAATATGTCCACATTTGTAGTCTCTAACTTCAGTTATAACCATAAAATATATTTTTGTCATGATATAATAAATAACTGATTAATTTAATATTTTTAGAGTCAGTATACTTGGTCATGGCCTCACTGTTGATCATTGGGTTCAAAGTATTTTTCTTTTATATCTCATTATTTACTGTCATTGTCTTATTATATAATTGGTTTATCTTTCATAGCTTGGATCAAGTCATCATGGAGGTTCAATATCCAGTTATTATAGTTTTAGTAGAAACAGTTTGGCCTACTCTTCACTGATTCAGGAATAAAGGCCTCAATATGCAGATCACAGAAACTTAAAGTGTAAGGGGATATGGAATGTCCTTATTGCTCATCTTTTTCTCATTCCTTTTGTTGCATTATTGTATCATGAATCTTAAATTTCTATTTTCCCAAGTCACTCAGAGACTATATTGGGGAACTGCTAATTTACTGACTATACGAACATATTTCATTTTAGGACTGAAAATCTAGAAATGAGGAAAAACTTTGAAAAGCTTAAATTGAAGAAGAAATAGTAAATATCTTTTGTTAATGTCATACTTTGATGTGATTAGAATCCTTAAATATATACATATATATATTCATAATATAGACATGCAAATATTCACCAAAATCACAAGCATACATATATAGAATATTAAGTGTTCCAAATATAACTATGACTAATATTGTCATTATTTAGTAATCTAAGAAAGATTATTGAGTCCTTAAAAAAGCTCTAGGGAGAAGTAAAATGATAAAAGGCAGAAGATTTAAAGAACACTTTAAGGAACATACAAATTAGTTTTTGAAATGTTAATTTAATAAAATGTATTAATTTAGAAAAGCTTTCCAACAACTTGTACTCTAAATAACCAATTCATCTAAAATGTATTAAATAACTAAAATAACTATTACATTTTTAAATAACTAAAAATTTTTTTCTACAATTAAAAATGTGCTGAAAAATTATCTTTATTAAAGCTGTTTTTATGAACTCTATCACTTTGTAAATTAATGAGTATGCTCTCCACTAAATATTATGTTACAACATACAATTTAATTCCTTTCTTTTATTCCCAATAATAATTAATAATATTTCACATTCTCACCAAATTAAGGCATTTCCAGTAATTATGGAGCATATGGGCTAAGGAATATATTTGCATAGCAGAGAAAATTTTTAAAAGTTTGAAATTCAATAGAACTATTTGTGGGAAATTAAGTCTATCCAGTGTCAACATGCAGGCACTTATTCATTCATAGATATATGAATATTTACTCTTTTGGGAAGAAAGTTAAATTTTACAAGTCCCACAGCTACAACACTTAGGAAAGACAGCTATTGAAAATGTTTAAATGCAGATTATGTTCATTATGACACCAAAATCACTTTATCTCTCATTTGCACCCATGTTTTTACAGCAAACTTTAGCAATGGGAATGCCAAGAAGAAAGCAATTTAGCATTAATCTAGGGCATTTTAAAAATTAAAGCACCTAAGAACTTTTTCCCTCTTTATACAAAAAAGCACTTGATAAATCATAGAAAATGTTTTATTCCTCCTTTTGAATTCCACATATGGAATGGGATGCCTCAGAATATAGAAAATATCTCTAAATTTGGTACTCTTCCAACAGAAGTTGGATGAGTTCTTGTTAGAGTAGTGAAATAATCCTTCAATATATGAATTGGGTTTGATATGTGCTTCTAACTTTGAAATTCAGTTGCTTTGAAATAAGGTTTCTGGGATCATTTCCAGTGAAACAAAATCTAATAATTTTTTTTATTAAAAGCATGGTTAGCAGCATGTAGGATTTTGTATTGCAGATGCATTTTCTAGAAATAAATGGATAATTTCAGAGTATAGAAAATTCTGCAGCTCCATTGGTTCTAACATCTTATGAACTGCATGAAAATTGGATCTATTTTATCACCCATAAATAGAAAAATGAAATGATATTTTATTAAAATAGGAAAATGCATCAACTTACATCAGTGCATTAAATTCCGTTATACCCTACATAAGGTCAAAGGCATTGTTTAAAGTATAGCATCGATAAGTGATTTTCATGTGTTAAAAAAAAGGCAAAAAGTATCAGAGATGGGGTTTATTCACTTCTTTCTTACTATACTACCAATACCCTGTCCATACTTATAGGGGACACATGAACAAATAGGTATGGGCATAGATGATAAACAAATAGATAAGAAACAATAGGTACAGATATAGAGAGCTGCATAAAAATCATATTAATATTTGTAGATATTTTTCATATATATGTCTATATTTATATATACCATCACAAATCTATAAATTATATGAAATGCACATAAATATACTCAGTTTTGAATGTGAATCTATGATCACATTGATAGTGGTATTCCTGGCATTGATAATACTTCTTACTCATTCACACATGCCCATCCTTTATAGATAATATTCATGTATTTCATAAGTTCATCAAAAAGATTCATCAAATAGATAAGGGGCCTCATTCACCTTTTTTGCATTTTCCCTAGGACATAGAGTTATTAAAGAAATTTCCATATAGCCATAAAAGATTCTCTATGTACAATTCAATCCTGTCATCAAATACATGAATCATAATCATGAGTGTGGAAGCCACAGCATATATATGTAGTGGACTTTACATCAATTGATATTTTAAAACATCAGTATAGAATGTGGATGTACCAGAACTGTCAGAATTTTCTGTCTTCTTTAAAACTGCAAATGTTTTTTCCAAATCTATATATTTGTGATATTCTGTAGAAAATTCAGTTTTCATGATTTACCATGATTGTGAGGTTAGTAAAATACAAAGTTGTTTAAATTAATTAATATCAGTAACTTTGAAATGCTATTTTATATAATTAAATTGAGAAATAAACTTTTGTAATGCTACTTGATGTGCAATGATATGAAGCACTAATTCTAATTCCTTGATGAAATACACATAGTAAGGTTTGGATATTTTTCTGGTTCCTAAGAACTGTTCCATACCATTACTCACAACCAGCTACTTATGCAAGTTTAGATAATATCAGTTTTCACAGTTCAATAAGTTGTTTGACTTATTTATGCTAGAAATAGCATGGTGATACTCTTTCAGAAATCATATCCTTCTTTTGGAGTACTTCATATACCTCAGAGTAAAATGTTCAGTTTTTTGTTTGTTTGCTTGCTTGCTTGTTTGGGGTTTGGGATCTTTCTTGTGTAGAGTTTGTCATCGTGCATCATTTCTTGAAAAATCTACAATATTTTTTATTCCCTCTCTAGACAAGTTGGAACTCTTTTGCATCATTGTCTTCTCATATCACTCCCCTCATGAGACAGAATGTTTGGCCAAAAGATAAAGTTGTATGTCCTGATCATACACCATTCTTACCCATCCTTGTGCCTTTGTTCATGCTATTTATTATAGTTAAAGTTCATTCTTCTTTTATTGAATTCCTATGAATCATTATATTTAAAATTCACCAACAATTCTTCCATTAATCCTTTTCTCATTCCCTTGTAAATACTTATTTTCCCCAACTTTTCTTTTTTTAAATATTATTTTATTTAGTTTTTTAATTCCATAGTTATAATTTTCAACAATCATCTTTTTTTTGACCACACTCC
Organism: Macrotis lagotis; assembly: GCF_037893015.1. Lineage (NCBI taxonomy): Eukaryota > Metazoa > Chordata > Mammalia > Peramelemorphia > Peramelidae > Macrotis > Macrotis lagotis. The sequence goes on from NC_133666.1 coordinate 573,727,407, forward strand.
CTTCTCTTCCACCTCCTCATGACAGCATGTTATCTAATACATGTTATACATGGATAATAATCATGTTTAACATATTTCCATTTTAATCATTTTGCAAAAGAAGAATTAGAACTAAGGGAGAAATAACCATGAGGAAAATAAATCATAAAACAAATTTTTTAAAAAAAGTAAAAAGAGTATAATTTGGTCTGCATCCAGATACCATAGTTTTTTCTCTGGATATGGATGGCATTTTCCATCATAAGTCTTTTAGAATTTTCCTCGATCACTGAACTGCAGAGAATTAATTCCATCATAGTTGATCAGCACACAAAGTCGCCATTAATGTGTACAATATTCTGCTGATCTTACTCACTTTACTCATTATCAATTCATCAAGTCTTTCTAGACTTTCCTGAAGTCCATCCTCTTATAATTTCTCATAGAACAATAGTTCTCCATCACATTCATATACCATGATTTATTCAGTCATTCCCCAATTGATGGACATCCCTTCAATTTACAATTATTTGCCACTACAAAAAAGAGCTGATATAAATATTTTTGAAGTACAGGATTTTATGCCCTTTTATGACCTCTTTTGGAATTAGACCTAGTAGGAGATCAAAAGATATGCAGTTTTGTTGCCTTTTGGGCATAGTTCCAAATTACTTTCCAGAATGCTTTGATCAGTTCACAGTTTCACTAATAATGCCATTAGTGTCCAGGTTTTCCCCTCATTCTCTCCAACCAGATAATTTTCCTTGTTTTTATCTTCTAGCCAATCTGATAAGGGTGGGGGAATAGCTCAGAGTTGTTTTAATATGCATATTTCTAATAGATAATAATTTAAAGCATTTTAATATGACTATCGATATCTTTAATTTATTCACCTGAAAACTGCCTGTCCATAGCCTTTGAATATCATTTAAGGAAAATCTTGTATTCTTCTAAATTTGACTTAGTTCTCTATATGTTTATCTTTATCAGAAACACTACTCCAACATTTTTACTTAAAAACATTTCCTTCCAAATATTTAATGAATTTACAAACTATTGAGAATTATATTGATTTATATGTTTTTAGCTCACTGGATATGAACTCTACAAAGAATCTTTTCTTTGTAGTTTTCCCCTGCATTTCAAACAGTTTTCTAAATACATTAAATACATGAATTATAGGGCCCATAGATTCATTTAAATGTTATCCCTGAGGAAATCAAGTAAAGTTTTTTAACTTTACAAATAAGGAACCTAAAGAAGAGATAATTTATGTCAAATCTGTGAATGCACAAGTTTTAAATAGAAATCTAGGAATCAAAAGCAGAACCTCTAATACATTTCAGTTCAACAATGAGTATCTCAACAAGGACTTTGCTTAAGAAATGGTACTAGATGATAGGAATAGAAAAAATGAAAACATCTCTTCTTGAAAAATAAGTGAGAGAATACAATAAATACATAATCATATAGATAAAATATATATAAAATGCCATGGGGTTATCTTTATCATGAGCAAAAGAAATGTGGGATTGGGCATTTTCTATAATCCTCAATGATCTCTCAAACTCTCAAAAATAGGAATTATGTTTTATGGATAAGAAAACATAGCTTTTTCCATAAACTAGGACATTAAAAACACAAAAAGGTGAGAAGTCAATAAACTAACAACATAGAATATCAACATTCTATGATTTCTAATGAAAATTCACCTAGTATCACCTCCCTCCAAGGGAAAGAAATATGTTTTTAAGTTACTATGTACTAGAAGTTCTGCTAATGCTTTACAAATAATATTTGAGCAAAGTTCAATTATGAACAAAGCAAAAAAGAACCTACAAATATTCTTATCATGGATGAAATATCTTCTCAATTACCTATAGGAATTGATATATACATAGGAAGGAGAAAAACTAGAAAATTTTAGTGTGGTAATAGGGACATCTTCAAGTCAATAATAAAAAACAAATATTTTAAAGAGAGAACTCAAAATATATACCTCAAACCTTAATTTCCTGAAAAGCATAGAAAATTAAAAAGGGCTAAATATGTAATAGTAGCCATGGATCAAAAATCTAGAATAGGAAAAAATAGAAGATAATAAAGAAAACAAAGCAAAAAAAATTAAGAAAATATACAGAAAAAATTAATTCAAAAACAATAAGATGTTGAAAGGGAAGAGAGGAAAAGGAATTCTAAGAGGTTACTTGACTAAACAAATAAAAGGAAAGATTAGATAAATAACTACATAATAACCAAAAAAGAGTACTGATAAGCAAAACTTCAAAATTAGGGTAAGAGTTAACAAACAAAAAAAGATGGGGACATCGAATAAAGAAGAAACAAAATGAGAATAGGATGATATTAAAATAGATTAGGCTAAAATAACTGAAGAACAATTGTTTAAAAATAAGGAAAAATTCCAATTAAGAATAATATGACAAATGGCCTAAAATAAATGTCTAACTCTAATAATGTTAGATGTTAATGAATTAAGCAATCCACATAGAATAAAAAATCTGGCAACTTAGAAAAAAAAACAACTAATTCCTTCCTTAGCACATTAAAAACATACACCAAGGATGATTACAAAATAAAAATGGGGACATGGAAAATACATTTTATTCACTTGTGTGAATAAAGAAGAGCAAGCATTAGCAATAATTTTATCAGACCAAATAAAAACAAACATCAATAACATAAAAATGGATTCTACTTTTAAAAAAGAAACTACTATTGAAAGTTATGTTGAAAGATTTCCTGGGCTGAGCCAAAATGATGATGAGCAAACTCTGAAAACTCCCTCAACTTTTCATAGTTTCCCTCTGAAGCAACTTTAAATGAAGCCTATAAACAAACCTTAAAGTGACTGAACCCTCAAAATGACAGAGTAAAACAGCTTTACAGCTCAAGATTTCTTGGAAGGACTTCAGAAAAGGTCTGTCTCACTTGAATAAAATTGAAGTATAACCCAACATAGGATAGGTATAGAGAAACCCAGCAAGGGGTTCACAGATCCAGTACAGTTCAGTAACCAAGGCCCCTGGATCATAGTTGACAAGGTCATTGGTAGGTCAATTGAAGGCATCAGAAGTTGAGGACCCCAGTCCCAACACCAAAGGCTCATTGCAAGCTCCAGAACACTGAAATAATATATAAGACTGTACCTAGACAACCCTAGGAGAGAGAGAGCAAGCTGCCAGCCTCTGAGACTGCAGGGTGGAAAGTCAGTGACCAGATCCCTGTCCCCTAAAAGAAAAAGTTTAGAACTATGCTCCCTGTGTTCTAGGATCAGAGCTCACTTTTCAAATGAACAAAAAACCAAAAAGAACCCTAACCATAGAAAGACACTGTGACAGGGAAGATCAAAATGCTATCTCAAAAGAGAAAAGTAATGACAAAAGACAGATATGAAGCTGCAAGGGGAATTATGAATTGACCTCAAATCCAAAAAGTCCTCTTGAAAAAGTTCAAAAACTATTTTAAAAATTAAATAATAAATACCTCATTTCTAAAAAAAGTATAGAAAACGGAGTCAAATTTATAAGAATACAATTAATTCTCCCACTGCTAGTAAAAAATACCTACAAATAGGGAAATTATGAACCAATTCAACCATTCTGGAGAGAACTTTAAAATTATGGCCAAAGGGCACTAAAATTGTGCATATCTTTTGATCCAGCAATATCACTAGTAAATCTGTAAATTAAAAAGATCATGAACAAGGGGAAAAGACCCACATGTACAAGAATATTTAGAGCAGCACTTTTTGTGGAATTGTGGAATTGAACTAATTGGTTCTTGTCCTTTGCTATAGAAAAAGACCAAAATGACATCACTATATTTGAGAAAATTATAGTGTCTGACTGTGGTTGATCAGACCAATATGAGCTTGGTATGCTCCACCACAGGTGGGACGCAAATAGTTTATGTAAACACTTGGGGTGAGTACCCTAAACTTACATGTGTCACAGTTCCTTTGAGCTGCCTCAGTTCCAACTTCCTCATAGCATGTAGCACCGTCACTGAAGAGGGCACGCCATGCATTCAGGGTGTTCCTGTGTCAGTGTCTCCCAACTGTATAATCAATTCCAGATTTCTTCAATGATATCTTCTGTGAGTCTCGGTACCACTTCTTTTGACCCCCTGTGTGGGTTCTCCATAAAACATGTTTTTTTGGCTAGTTTAATGTCTGACATTCTAACAACGTGTCCAATTCATCATAGTTGCACTCTGTATAATGTTGGAATGCTAGGCAGTTTAGTTTGAGAAAGGACCTCAGTGTCTGGTATCTTCTCCTGGCAGGAGGAATTGAACTAGAAAATAAGGAGATGCCCATCAATTGTGGAATGGTTAACAGACTGTGAAATATGAATATAATGGAATATTATAGCCCTGTAAGAAAAAAATGAGCAGTCAGATTTCAGAAAAAAAACCTGAAAAGAATTATAGGAACTGATGCTGAGTGAAGTGCACAGAAACAGAACAACCATAACAGCAATAATGTATGATGATAATCTTGATCAAAGACAATTCTAAATGTCCTGCAAAGGAAAATATGATCCACATTGAGAGAAAGAGCCATGGGACCGGAAAGCAGATTAAAGCATACTATCATCACATTTTTAAGTTTCTTTTCCCTTCTCATATTTTTTCTCTTTTTGTTTTGATTTTATTTTCATAGTGTGACTAATATGAGCATATCTTGAACATGAATAAATGACATCAGATATTTTACTATCCTAAGATGGAGGGATAAAATGGTTGGAAGAGGAAAATCTTACAAAATTAGTTTTGCATTTAGAAAAAATAAAAATATAAAGAAATAAAAAATCAAGAAAGGCTGAAGAAAATTTTATGAAAAAATTGAGAGACATGAATAATTGGGAATTTGGAAGAAAATGACAGAAGAAAACTACTTTCCAAACTGATTTGTGTAAATTAAAGAAACCATAAATGGTCACACTTTACAGAAGCATGGAAGGAATTACAGGATCTGATGCTGAGCAAATGGAACAGAACCAAGAGAACAATATACACACTAACAACAACTTTGTGAGATGATCAACCCTGATGGATTGCTGCTCTCAGCAGTTCAAAGAACTAGGACAACTTTAACAGACTGGCTATGGACAATTTTATCCCCATTCAGAGGAAGAAAAACAAAACAAAACAAAGGCCAAATCCCTCTGAATCTGAGGTACACAAATCTCTTATATATTTCTTTCCCTTTATCCTAATTCCTCATACCAAAAAAAAATGGCTGACCAATAAGCATGCGTAACACAAATGTGTAAATCCAATATTAACCTGCTATTCACCACTGAGGGGATGGGGGTGGGTAGAGAAGGTAGAATGAAATTTTGTTACTTAGAAATTTACATAGGCATATAAATGAATGTTGAAAATACTTTCATAACATATTTGGAAAAATAAAGCATCAATAATAATAATAATTATAAAGAAAATTGACAGTCAAATGGAAAAGAAAATACAGTACCTCAATGATGAAATAGAAGCTTTAAAAATAAGAAATTGTCAATTGGAAACTAATGATTCTATGAGACATCAAGAATCTGTCAAGCAAAATCAAAACAATGGGAAAATAGAAATAAACTGTAAAGTACCTCATATGAAAAAGGACCAATCTGGAAACTAGATCTCTAAGAGATAATTATGAATTGCTGATCTACCTGAAAGTAATAATCAAAACAAGTTTCTATAGATTATCTATCCTAAAAGAGGGTAAACTAGTTCTTGAAATAATGACTGATCAGGTCTTAAAAGATTCCAAAATAAAAATTCCAAGAAAAAATATAGCCAATATCAGAATTTTAAATTAAAGGATTAAACACTGTAAACATCCAAAAAATAACAATTTAATACCAAGGAACCACTGTTAGGATTATGCAACTGCTAACTTGAAGGATCAGAGGACCAGACATAATAGTCTAAAGGGAAAAGGAGCTTGAAATAAAACCAAGTATCAACTACCCTGCAAAGTTCAACATATATCTTCAAGAGAAAAGATGGACATTCAGCAAAACAGGGAACATTCAAACTTTCCTGATTAAAAAGACCAGAATAGAACAGAATATTTGATCATCAAATACAAGACTCAAGAGATGAATAAAAAAGTACAGAGAAAGAAAAAAGTCAATAAGATTAAACTGTTTACAATATTAAATGGGAAGATAATACTTTGTAACTCTTGAGAATTGTATTTCTATTAAATACACTTGAAAGGAGTATGTGAATTAAATACATTTGAAAAGAGGGTGTGGTTATGTTTTTGTGAGGTGGTGATATTAAAACATTTAAAGACATTTAAATAAAAGAAAGTGAGACAGGACAAGGTAAAACATAACATAAAGAGACAAGAAATCTATTTTAGAAGTAAAGTAAGGAGGTTGTGAGCATTATTGAGTTTTACTCTCAATAACTTTGCCTCAAGAGGTAATAAAATACACTCCCACTTGGATTTATAAAATTAACTTACAATATAGGAAAGTAGGAGGGGAAAGGGGAAAGAAAATGGGGGGATACTGATAAAAGAATAGATTGAGGGAAGCGGTAATCAAAAGGACAATGCTGTTGAGAAGGACAGGGCAAATGAAAAGAAAAAGTGTAATGGTGGGGGTGGGGGTGGGGGAGAACTTCTAGGTTAGAACCAAGATAGAGGCATGAAGGTAGCATGCTCTTAGAATTTTTCCCTAAAAAACATTAAATGAAGGCTCTACATAAACATTAAAGATATAGATCCTACCAAAAAAAACAGATTCAAACAAGTTTTCAACTATAGATATCATGGAGGATCATCAATGAAGATCTGTCTCTTTGGGGAAAAGGGAGATCATATGAGAGTAGGACAGACAGCAGGAGGTTTTTAACTACAATGCAGTCCAGGTCCCAGGAGCTAGGAAACAGCACAGGTCTTGGCAGTTAGATAGCAAGCCAGCAGGGAGGGTCAAACCCCAAACAAAACCTGAATCCTGCTAACACTGGGGCAAAAACAACTGCATAGGCAAAGTCTGTGCATAAAGAGGAAATAAATGTCTGCAAAGGTAATGCCTGGGCTGCATAATCAGCATCTTGACTAGCTATTAGCCATGGATTAGATACCAGATCCAGCACAAAAACTTCAGATAGAGATGATATCTCTATGCTGACAGAGGTGATAAAAATGTCAGTTCTGATGAAGAAAGCAGTGAAAAAATAACAACATGGGAAGTCTCCAAAGGAGTCTATGACTTGAACTCAATTCCAAAACATCATGGAAGAGCTTAAAAATGCTTTGAAAATCAAATAAGAGAGAAACAAGAATAATGGAAAAAAGAAATGAGAGCTGTGCAGGAAAATTATGAAAAATTGACAAAAGAAATCAATAACATTAAAAAATAAAAATAACCAATTGGGAAAAAGAATGTAACTCTTCAACAAATAAAGTTGATCAACAGGAAAAGAAATGAAACTCATCTAAAATTCAAATTGACCAACTGGAAAGGGAATGTAACTAAGCAAAATATAAAATTACCAACTGGAAAAGGAAACACAAAAGCTAATTGAAGAAAATTAAAACTTAAAAATTAAAATTGGACAAATAGAAATCAATGAATCTTTGATGCATCAAGATTCCATCAAGCAAAGTCAAAAGGATGAAAAAAAATAGAAGGAAAGGTAAAGTACATTTAGGAAAAATAAATGATCTGGAAAATAGATACAGGAGAGATAATTTATGAAATAATGGTCTATCAGAAATTCTAGATCAAAAAAGGACATGGAAAATATATTTCAGAAAACTATCATAGGGAAAACTGTCCAAATATGCTAGATTGAGAAGACAAAATAGACCTTGAAAGAATACATAAAATTCCACCAGAAAAAGACCCCAGGGGAAAAAAACCCTCCAGGACTGTCATAGCCAAATCCCAGAATTCTCAAATAAAGGAGAAAGTAGTGCAAGCACCCAAAAAGGAGCAATTTAAATATAAAGGAGGCACAATCAGATAGATATAGGACTTTCCAACTTCAACACCAAAGGATTTGAGGGCCTAGAATATGATATTTTGGAGAGTAAGGGACCTTGGACTGTGACCAAGAATTCACTACCTTGCAAAATTCAGCATATTCTGTCAGGGGAAAATATGGATGTTCAGTGAAATAGAGGACATTCCAAAATTCCTGATAGAAAGAATAGAACTGAACAGATAATTCAAACTGCAAATATGAGCCTCAAGAGATACATAACAAGGTAAACATAAAAGGTAAAAATATTAGTCAAAAACATTCAGTTTTTTTTACACTTTTTTTCATTAAGTTCCTGGCAATTCTTGACTTTTTATTTCTCCATATGAATTAACTTACAATTTTTTTCTAACACATTAAAGTAATTTTTTGGAATTTTGATTGGTAGGGCACTAAACAGATAGTTTAGTTTTGGTAGAATTGTCATTTTTATTATATCAGCTCTCCCTATCCATGAGCAGTTGATATTTGCCCAGTTATTTAAATCTGATTTAATTTGTGTGAGAAGCATCTTATAATTGTTTTCAAAAAGATTCTGAGTCTGTCTTGGCAAATAGACTCCCAAGTATTTTATATTGTCTGAGGTTACTTTGAATGGGATTTCTCTTTCTAGCTCTTCCTACTGTATTTTGCTAGACATATAAAGAAAAGTTGAGGATTTATGAGGGTTTATTTATAACCTGCAACTCTGCTAAAATTGCTAATTGTTTCCAGTAGTTTTTTGGATGATTTCTTGGGATTCACTAGGTAGACCATCATGTCATCTGCAAAGAATGAGAGTTTTGTCTATTCCTTCCCAATTCTAATTCTTTCAATTTCATTTTCTTCTCTAATTGCTGATGCTAACATTTCTAATACAATATTTCATAGTAGTGGTGATAATGGGCACCCTTGTTTCACCCCTGATCTTACTGGGAATGCCTCTAGCCTCTCCCCATTGAATATAATGTTTGTTCATGGTTTCAGATAGATACTGCTAATTATTTTAAGGAAAAGTCCATTTATTCCTACACTCTCTAGTGTTTTTAATAGGAATGGATACTGTATCTTGTCAAAAGCTTTTTCAGCATCTATTGATATGATCATATGATTTCTGATAGGTTTGTTGTTGATATAATTGAGTATACTAACAGTTTTCCTAATATTGAACCAACACTGCAGTCCTGGAATAAATCCTACTTGATCATAATGTATTATCCTAGGGATAACTTGTAATCATTTTGCTAAGATTTTATTTAGGATTTTTGCATCTATATTCATCAGGGAAATAGGTCTATAATTTTCTTTCTCTGTTTTAAGCCTTCCTGGTTTAGGTAACAGCACCATATTGGTTTCATAGAAAGAGTTAGGCAGAGTTCCATCTTTCCCTATTTTTCCAAAGAGTTTATATAGAATTGGAACCAATTTTTCCTTAAATGTTTGGTAGAATTCACTTGTGAATCCATCAGGCCCTGGAGATGTTTTTTAAGGAGTTCAATAATGGCTTGCTGAATTTCTTTTTCTGAGATAGGGTTGTTTAGGTATTTAATCTCTTCTTCATTTAATCTGAGCAATTTATACTTTTGTAAATATTCATCCATTTCACTTAGATTATCAAATTTCTTGGCATAAAGTTGGGCAAAATAATTTTGAATTATTACTTTAATTTCCTCCTCATTGGTGGTGAGTTCACCTTTTTCATTTATGATATTAGCAATTTGGTTTTCTTCTTTCTTTTTTTTAATCAAATTGACCAGAGGTTTATCAATTTTATTGTTTTTTTCATAATAACAACTTTTGATTTATTTATTAATTCAATAGTTTTTTGCTTTTGCTTTTATTAATTTCTCCTTTAATTTTTAGAATTTCTAATTTAGTATTTAGTTGCAGATTTTTGATTTGTTCTTTATCTAACTTTTTTAGTTGCATGTTTAGTTCATTAAGTTCCTCTTTCTCCAATTTATTCATGTAAGAATTTAGAGCTATAATATATCCCCTGACAGTTGCTTTGAATGAATCCCATAGGTTTTGGTACATTCTTTCATTATTACCATTATCTAGGATAAAATGGTTAATTCTTTCTACAATTTGATTTTGGTCCATTCATTTTTTAAAATAAGGTTATTTAGTTTCCAATTTGTTCTGGGTCTATATCTCCTTGGCCCAGTATTGCATATGACTTTTATTGCATGGTGGTCTGAGAAAGATGTATTCACTATTTCTGCCTTTTTACAGTAGATGATTAGGTTTTTATGTCCTAGTATATGGTCAATTTTTGTATAAGTTCCATGTACTGCAGAGAGAAAGGTATATTCCTTCCTATCCCCATTCAGTTTCCTCCATAAGTCTACCATATCTAATTTTTCTAACAACCTATTTACCTCCTTAACTTCTTTCTTGTTTATTTTATGATTCGATTTATCTAGATCTGATAGCGGGAGGTTGAGGTCTCCCACTAGTAGAGTTTTGCTGTCTATGTCTTCCTGTATTTCTTTCAGCTTCTCCTCTAAGAATTTGGGTGATGTCCTACTGGGTGCATATATATTCAATATTGAAATGACTTTATTGTCTATGGTACCTTTTAGGAGGATAAAGTTTCTTTCCTTATCTCTTTTAAGGCTATCTATTTATGCTGCTGCTTTGTCTGAGATAAGTATTGCTACCCCTGCTTTTATTAATTCAGCTGAAGCAAAATATATTTTACTGCAACCTTTTAACTTTACTCTATATGTATCTCTCTGCTTCAAATGAGTTTCTTGTAAGCAGCATATTGTAGGATTCTGGTTTTTAATCCACTCTGCTATTTGCTTACGTTTTAAGGGAGAGTTCATCCCATTCACATTCAAGGTTATGATTACTAATTCTTTATTGCGTTCCGTGCTATCTTCCCTCTCTTTGTATTTCCCCCTTTCTCCCCCCTTTCTCCATATTCCCCAGTATTTTGTTTCTGAATACTAAACCCGTCAGTGTGTTTGCCCTCCTATATCGCACTCTCCCCTTTCTTTCCCCTTTCCCTTTTTCCCTTTTCCCTTCCCTTCCTTTTGTTATTTCCCCCTTTTCCCCACTCCCCTTCCCTTTCTCCTTCCCTCCTTTTCCACTTTTAATACTTGAAATGTTAGATGTTTTATAAATTATCTGAGTATGTGTAGGTTGACTTTAAGTCAAGTCTGATGAGAAGAAGATTCAGTTGTTTCTCCTCTGCTCCCTTCTTCCCCACTATTACAATAGGTTTTGTGTACCTCTTAGTGTAAAGAGATTTACCCCATTCACTCCCCTCCCTCCTCCAATCTCTTTCCTGTCCCCCCTTTTAAGGAGGTAGTGTTTTTTAGATCATTCTATCTAAGTGTAAAAGAAGGTGGCTTAGCCCTACCTGATCTAAAATGATGTTATAAAGCATCAGTCATCAAAACTGTTTGGTATTGGCTAAGAAATAGAGTGGTGGACCAGTGGAATAGACTAGGTGTAAAAGCAGGAGATGATTACAGTAATCTGTTGTTTGATAAACCCAAAGAGTCCAGCCATTGGGATAAAAACTGCCTCTTTGATAAAACCTGCTGGGATAATTGGAAGTTAGTATGGAAGAAACTTCTATTATACCAACACCTCAAACCCTTTACCAAGATAAGATCCAAATGGTTACAGGACATAGACATAAGAAACAATACTATAAGCAAATTAGAAGATCAAGTATTAGTTTACCTGTCAAATCTATAGAAAGGGGAGCAGTTTATGATGAAGGAAGAGTTGGAGAACATCAACAAATCCAATTAGATGATTTAGATTACATTAAATTAAAAAGCTTTTGCACAGATAAAACCAATGTAACCAAGATCAAAAGAAATGTAATAAATTGGGAAACAATCTTTACAACCAATGATTCTGACAAAGGAAGGACTCATTTCTAAAATATACAGAGAACTGAATCATATTTTTAAAAGCCATTCCCCAATTGACAAATGGTCAAAGGATATGCAAAGGCAATTTACAGATGAGGAGATCAAAGCAATCCATAGCCATATGAAAAATGCCCTAAATCATTAATAATTATTATTAGAGAAATGCAAATCAAAGCTTCTCTGAGGTACAACCTCACACTGCTTAGATTGGCCAATATGACCAGGAAGGATAACGATCATTGTTGGAATGGTTGTGAGAAATGTGGGACACTATTACACTGTTGGTGGAGCTGTGAACTCATCCAACCCTTCTGGAGAGCTATTTGGAACTATGCCCAAAGGGCAACAAACATGTGCATACACTTTGACCCAGCAATACCACTACTGGCTCTATACCCTGAAGAGATGATGAAAAAGGGTAAAAACATTACTTGTACAAAAATATTTATAGCAGTCCTGTTTATGGTGGCAAAGAATTGGAAATCAAGTAAATGTCCTTCAATTGGGGAATGGCTTAGCAAACTGAGGTATATGTATTTCATGGAACACTATTGTTCTATTAGAAACTAGGAGGGTTGGGATTTCAGGGAAGCCTGGAGGCATTTGCATGAACTGATGCTGAGTGAGATGAGCAGAACCAGAAAAATACTGTCTACCCTAACAGCAACATAGGAGTGATGATCAACCTTGAAGGACTCGCTCATTCCATCAGTGCAACAATTGGGAATAATTTTGGGCTGTCTGCAAAGGAGAGTGCCATCTGTATCCAGATAAGGAGATGTGGAGTTTGAGCAAGGACTATTCCCTTTAATTTAGAAAAGAACAGATATCTTATTGTCTGATCTTGTCACCTCCTAGACTTCTCTTCTCTTCTTTAAGGATATGATTTCTCTCTCATCACACCCAATTTGGATCAAGGTACAACATGAAAACAAAGTAAAGACTGACAGAGTGCTTTCTGTGGGGGGTGGGGTGGGAAGGAAGGAAGATAGGGGGGAAATTGTAAAACTCAAATAATATCTTTAATAAAAATTAATTTAAAGTGTTAAAAAAATGAAAAAAAGAAAAAGGGTAAAAACGTCACTTGCACAAAAAAATATTCATAACAGCTCTTTTTGTGGTAACAGAATTGGAAATCGAGTGAATGTCCATCAGTTGGGGAATGGCTGAACAAATTGTGGTACATGTACATTATGGAACATTATTGTTGTATTAGAAATCAGGAGGGATGGGATTTCAGAGAATCCTGGAATGACTTGCATAAATTGATGCTGAGCAAGATGAGCAGAGGCAAAAGAACACTGTACACCATGATAGCAACATGGGGGTGATGATCAAACTAAATGGACTTGCCTATTCCGTCAATGCAATTATCAGGGACAATTTTGGGTTATCTGCAGTGGAGAATACTATCTGTATCCAGAGAACGAACTGTGGAATTTAAACAAAGATCAAAGCCTATTACTGTCAATTAAAAAGAAAAGTTATCTTACATAAAAAAACATTAAATTTTAGGGGCAGCTAGGTGGAGCAGTGGATGGAGCACCGACCCTGGAGTCAGGAGTACCTGGGTTCAAATCCAGCCTCAGACACTTAATAATTTCCTAGCTGTGTGGCCTTTGGCAAGCCACTTAACCCCATTGCCTTGTAAAAAAAAACCCTAAAAAAATCTCTTTCCCTAGAGGAAAATAGAAGAGGAAAGTATGGGAATAATTGAACAGGATGAGTTGTGTAGATGATAGAAGACAGGAAAGTTCCTGGGAGAGGGCAGTCAGATGTAACACACTTTTGAGGAGGGACAGGGTAAAAAGAGACATAGAATAGAATACATAGGAGTGGAGGGGAATAGGATAAAGGGAAATACAACTAGCAATGGTAACTGTGGGAAAAATATTGAAGCAATTTCTGATACAATTATAATAAAGAATGTTATCAATTTCAAAGAAAGAGCTGATGATTATTAAATGGATACTAAAGCACACTTTTTTTCTCATTTCACTTTTCTTGAGTTTTCTCTTTCTTTGTGGGGGGGTAATGTTTACATTTATTGTAGTAATGTGCTTCACATTGTTAACCTAATTCATGTAGCTTGCCTTTTCAATGGGGGGAGTGGGGTGGAACAAGGGAGAGTATTTGAAACTAAAGGTTTTGGAAGTAAATGTTGAAACTTGTTTTTGCATCTATCTGGTGTAAAAAAAGAAAATAAAACAACAAAAAATTATATTTGTTTTAGGATTATTAAAAGGTTGAAATGCGGCGGAAGAGATCATACTTAAAGGATATGGGTATGGCTGATTTTGTCCTATTGAAGATGAACAAAATAACCACTGTATTTGAGACAAATAACAGGGCATCTGACTGTGGTTTGTCAGACCAATACAAGCTAAGAATAATCTACTACAGTTCATGAACAAATAGTTCAGATTTAAAGGCAAGGTGTTTAAACTTATTCCTCTGAAGTTTCCTTTGACTCCCTTTAATACTGTCTTATTCAGAGATCTCAACACTATTTTTTCTGATGAAGGCATCCTATCTTGTGTAATCTTATGCCATGTCTTTACCTTACTATCAACGGTAATGTTTTAAAGAGACCTTCACCATGTCCCAGTCCTTAGAGTTTTTAGATTCTTTATACTAAATTAAATCAGAAGTGACTTTACTAGACACTTAGAGGTTTGTAGTATCATAGGGACAGAGAGTAAGAACCTACTTAGAAAGGTAAGGCATAAAGAGATTAGGAAATGTTCTTATCTCTTTTTTTAGCAAGGCAATGGGCTTAAGTGACTTGCCTAAGCTCACACAGCTAGGTAATTAAGTGTCTGAGGCTGGATTTGAACTCAGGTCCTCCTGATTCTAGGGCAGGTGCTCTATCCATTTCTCCACCTAGTTGCCCTTAGTTAATTTCAGATCATGATGCCATAAAAATTACATGTAATAGAAGGTCAGGGAAACATATTCCAAAAATTAATTGGAAACTAAATAACTTAGTTTTAAAGGAGAGGCTCAAAAAAAAACAAATCATAGAAAGAATAATTATATCCAAGAAATTAAAAGCAATGAGCCATTATAACAAAACTTATTGTATGCAGTCAAGAATGATTTTTAGAGGAAATTTTATATTTCTCAGTGCTTATATGAAAAATAGAGATAGAGGGGACAAATGAATTGGGTATGCAAATAAGAAAAAAACTTGAGAACGATTGAATTAAAGATCCTCAATTAAATATCAAATTATAAATTCTGAAAATCATAGGAAAGATAAATAAACTTGAAAGGAAGAAGACCTTTGACCAAATAAATAAAATTGAGTTGGTTTTTATGAAATGATCTGATTTTAAATCTGATTTTAAAAAATAATGAAGAAAATCACATTACCATTAACAAAAATGAAAAGAATAAACTCACCACCAATGAGAAGGAAATGAAAGAGATAATTCAGTTATTTTGTCCAACTGCATGTCAATAAATTTGATAACCTGAGTAAAATGAATGAATATTTAAAAAAAATACAAACTGCCCAGATTGACAGAAGAGAAAATAAAATTTTTAAACAACGCCCTTTTCAGCCAGACATTTAAGGAGCAAATAATTCCAATTCTTCATAAAATATTTGCAAAAATAGAAGATATTCTTACAAATTCTTTTCATGACACCAGCATGGTGCTGATAACTAAACCAGGGAGAACCAAAGTAGACCAAGAAAAACATAGATCAATTTTCCTAGTACATATTGATGCAAAAATCATAAATAAAATGTAAGCAGAGAGATTATAGCAAATTATTACTATGATCATACAACACGATCAGGTAATATGTATAGTAGTTCAGCAGAGATGGTACAATATTTGTAGAACACTCAATATAATTTAACATATTGTCAAAGGTTAATGTTTTTATTTCTATATTTCTGAGCAAAAATTGATTTCTCTGCCTCTAAGTAATAGTTATAAATCTAAATACTGTCACAGTGTGTAAAAATGTCAGTCTGCTATGCCAAGGCTTGGCTCCTACATCTAAATGTTGACTTGGCATGTGTCAGTACGACCTGGTCAATTCTGTGATGGCACCCAAAAATTCCTTCACTTGATTTAGCAAATCACCAGAAAAGAGACATCTTGGATGAGGAGAGAACAATCCTATGCCTATTTGTAAAACTTTCCAATCTAGTCTAAGCAAGCCTCTTATCCAAAGCAATTTGATTAGTTTTGAGAGGATCATAATTTAGAACTGTCATTTAAATGAAATCTCACTGGTTACTTGATTCAGTTTTATGACTTTGCCCTTTCTGAATAAAATTCCCTCAAAATATTGTACCAAGATTCTCATTTGTAAGGAAACTATCTACCTATGGGTTATTGGTAAGATACTAGAACATAAAACTTTCATTTATAAAACTAACTTTTGTTATTTAATTTGTTTTAGCTAAGAAAATTATGGTTAACAATTAATTGTGCCATGACTTGGATCTAAGCTTGACTTTGAAAAGCAATAGACATGCCCTCTCAAAAAAAAGGGATTGCTAAGAAAAACACCAGAACAGATTTTGAATCTGCCACAAATGACTTGTCCAAAGGTGAGCTTGTCATTTTTTTCAAATCAGTTTCCCTTAGTGTGAATTGCTTATAGAAATGAAGTTCTCAGGAACAACTGTTTCCAATTTATACACTCTTTGGAAAATTAGGGGAAGATGGAACATTGCCTAACTCTTTCTATGAAACCAATATGGTGCTGATACCTAAACCAGGAAGAGCTGAATCAGAAAAAGAAAATATAGACCTATCTCTCTGATGAATATAGATGCAAAAATCTTAAATAAAATCTTAGCAAAATTATTACAACAAGTTATCACTGGGATAATACATTATGATCAAGTGGGATTTATTCTAGGAATGCAGGGTTGGTTCAATATTAGGAAAACTGTTAGTATAAACAATTATATCAACAACAAACCTGTGAGAAATTATATGATTATATCAATAGATGCTGAAAAAGTTTTTGATAAAATACAGCACCCATTCCTACTAAAAACACTAGAGAGTGTAGGAATAAATGAAATGCTCCTTAGAATAATTAGCAGTATCTATGTGAAACCATCAACAAGCATTATATTCAATGGGGAGATGCTAGAGGCATTCCCAATAAGATCAGGGGTGAAACAATGATGCCCATGATCACCAGTACTATTCAGTATTGTATTAGAAATGTTAGCTTCAGCAATTAGAGAAGAAAAAAAATTGAAGGAATTAGAATTGGGAAGGAAGAAACAAAAAATCTCTCACTCTTTGCAGATGACATGATGGTCTACCTAGAGAATTACAAGAAATCATCCAAAAAACTACTAAAAACCATTAACAATCTTAGCAAAGTTGCAGGATATAAAATAAACTCTCATAAATCCTCAACTTTTCTTTATATGTCTAGCAAGATTCAGCAGGAAGAGCTAGAAAGAGAAATCCCATTCAAAGTAACCTCAGACAATACCACTTACCTGGGAGTCTATTTGTCAAGGCAGACTCAGAAACTTTTTGAAAACAATTATAAAACACTTCTCACACAAATTAAATCAGATTTAAATAACTGGTCAAACATCAACTTCTCATGGATAAGTAGAGCTAATATAATAAAAATGACAATTATACCAAAACTAAACTACCCGTTTAGTGCCCTAACAATCAAAACTCCAAAAAATTACTTTAATGAGTAAGAAAAAGTTGTAAGTAAATTCATGCAGAGAAATAAAAAGCCAAGAATTTCCAGGAATTTAATGAAAAAAAGTTCAAAAGAAGGGGACTTAGCCCTACCTGATCTAAAATTATATTATAAAGCATCAGTCATCAAAACTGTCTGGTATTGGCTAAGAAATAGAGTGGTGGACCAGTGGAACAGACTAGGTGCAATAGCAGGAAACGATTATAGTAATCTGCTGTTTGATAATCAAAAAGTCCAGGTATTGGGATAAAAACTCTCTCTTTGATATAAAACTTCTGGGAAAATTGGAAGTTAGTATGGAAGAAACTTAGAATAGACCAACACCTCATACCATTTACCAAGATACAATCCAAATGGATACAGGACTTAGATATAAAAATCAATACTATAAGCAAATTAGAAGATCAAGGATTAGTTTACCTGTCAGATCTATGGAAAGGGGAGCAGTTTATGACCAAGAAAGAGATCGAGAACATCACTAAAAACAAACTAGATGATTTCAATTACATTAAATTAAAACTCTTTTGCACAGGTAAAACCACTGCAACCATGAGCAAAAGAAATGTAGTGAACTAGGAAACCATCTTTACAACTAACGTTTCCGACAAAGAACACATTTCTAAAATATACAGAGAACTGAGTCATAATTTTTTTTTAAAAAGCCATTCCCCAGTTGACAAATGGTCAAAGGATATGCAAAGGCAATTTACAGATGAGGAGAACAAAGTAATCCATAGTATGAAAAATTTCTCTGAACCATTACTTATTAGAGAAATGCAAATTAAAGCTTCTCTGAAGTACCATCTCACACCTGTCAGACTGGCCAATAAGACCAGAAGGGATCATGATCATTGTTGGAAGGGTTGTGGGAAATCTGGGACACTATTACATTGTTGGTGGAGATGTGAACTCATCCAACCTGTCTGGAGAGCAGTCTGGAACTAAACCCAAAGGGCAGCAAAAATGTGCATACCCTTTGACCCAGCAATGCTACTACTGGGTCTATATCTTGAAGAAATGATGAAAAAGGGTAAAAACATCATTTATACAAAAATATTCATAGCAAACCTATTTGTGGTGGCAAAGAATTGGAAATCAATTTAATGTCCTTCAATTGGGGAATGGCTTAGCAAACTGTGGTATATGTATGTCATGGAACACTATTTTCCTATTAGAAACCAGAATGGACGGGAATTCAGGGAAGCCTGGAGAGATTTGAATGAACTGATGCTGCGTGAGATGAACAGAACCAGAAAAACACTGTACACCCTAACAGCAATATGGGGGTGATGATTAACCTTGATGGACATGCTTATTTCATCAGTGCAACAATCAGGGACAAGTTGGGGTTTTCTGCAATGGAGAATAGCATCTGTATCCAGATAAAGAACCTTGGAGTTTGAACACAGTTCAAGGACTATTCCCTTTAATTTAGAAAAAAAACTGCTGTCTTATTGTCTGATCTTGTTATCTCTTATAATTTTTATTTCTTCTTTAAGGATATCATTTCTTTCTTATCATGCTCAATTTGGATCAATGTACAACATGCAAACAATGTAAAAATTAACAAATTTCTTTGTGTGGGGGTGGGGAGGGAAGTAAGACTGGGGGAAAATAGTAAAACTCAAAGTAAAACTCTAATTAAAAATAACTTTTTTTAGATTTAAAATATACATATATTATTCATACATACATATATGAATAATGAGAATAAAAATTTATTTTGGTAAAGAATTACATTTAATCCTCTCAAAAGTTGAAAAGTCAAGTAAATTACCAGCTCAAAGATTTAAATTTCCCAGAAATGTGTAATTTGACACTAGAGTCATCACTTCTTCTTGCCAGTTTTGTGAGCCTTTTCCAAACCTTGGATATGTTTTTGAGGGATGTTATATTCTTCAAGCAAGAGCCAACTTAGGTGATTGATATGATTCCCTTGGATTTGAACCTGAAAAGCATTCTTAGACCCAGGGACCAGGGTGATGGTGGCATGGGCCTGGCCCCACTGCTGGAGGATGGCAGCCAGAGAATTTGGGTCCAGACCAAAGATCTCAAGGTTTCAGATCAAGGTCACCTTTTTATTGCACGCTTTCTGTGCCAAAGTGATGTCAATTGGACAGATTTTTCCTTTCTTCACAATACGCTCTTGACCATAAAAGGTCATTTGACATGCAGGATTCAATCTTTCCAGGCACCTTTCAATGAGTTTGTCCCATGGAATCCTCAATACTGTGTGTGTTGTTCCTCTTTTTCCAAGATGCAGTCACACAAGAAGGGATCTATTTTCACAAAATTTTTGTTGTTCACATCAATCAGGTTGTTTTTCTTTGCATAGTCAATGATAATTGCACAGACCTTACTGTCTGAGAGTGTGCTCCCCTTCTTGTGGCCCGATGCCTGGAAGAGAGAAGTCATGTTGGCTGGGATACAATAGAGGGATTCGATCTCCACTGGGTGATAAGTCTTTTCCTTGGAAACTTCTTGAACACTCTGGGAGGCTGGGGAGGGCTCAGGCACATCATGCTTGGGTGTTTCCAGTCCACAGCTACAATGCTCTCCACACCTTTGCTCAACTCCTTCACCTGCACGATCTGCTCCTTCATTATGTGGCGTAGAAACTTGGAGAGCTTTTTGTAGCTTGATTTCTTTATGTCCAACTGTTGTCCTTCAGGGCATCAGGAAAACATGTGGTTGCCCAGGAAAAGTGCTGGTGAGTAAAGGGAGATCAGCCTTTGTGACCTGGCACTTCAGGGCATGGAAGAAACATCTCAGTAGCAGCTCATCCATTTGTTCTTGAATGGTCTTGTTATCATCAGCAGGTTCCTGGCCCACTCCTGCTTCCCTCAGTTCCTCGGTGGTTTCTGATGGTTTCTCACTCTCCTTGCAGAGTGAGACATGTTATGTTTCCCTGAAGAACAGAATCTACCTGTACTGGTCCCTCTTCTTTGGCATTCCCTCCTGGTCTGGGGCAATGGAAAGTGGAGACGATTTGTCTCCAAATTGCCACAAGTGGTCAAGGCAGGTGTGGAGCACTGTAAAGCCTCTCCCCTTCAGTCCAGAAGCCAACATCTCAATTGTAGACATAGTAGCCACTCCTATTGCAACAGGAACCCTGCTCCCGATCAAGGTGATGGCACAGAGGTCACCCTGCTGTACCTGAGGAAGACCAGTAGGTGGCACGACAAGCCCAGGCAGCATCAAATCTGCTCCCCAACAAGCTTGACCAACACAAGAGGTCATGTTGGGAAGGCTGGCAGAAGACTAGGGGAAGACCACAGGGTGTACACTGTGGGATATAGAGTTCCCTTCAGCTCCAACACAACGGGGCTTCCACCACTCCCATACACAGTGACTGCATCTCCTTTGTGAGAACAGAGCTTCACAATGTTGAGCTCATCCTTTCCAGGCACTAATTCAGAAAGCTGCTTGGGACCAAAGGCAAGGAAAGCAGTTGCCACATCAGCCCGAAGCTTCCTCCTGTCCGATCCCTTGACCGTGGTCTTGGACTTAACTCGAAAGGCCTTAGGGAACATGAGGCACCTGGACCCACGGCCGGGGGAGCAGAGCAGGGCGGAGGCGAGGCCTGGGGATGGCCCAGGCTCGCCTGCCAAGCAGGGGGCCCCATCACAGCCAAGGCCAGCCTGGGCCCGGGCCGGGGACCCTGGGGAGGGCCATGCCCATCCTGCGCCTAAAAAGGCCCACCCAGAAAGGTTCGTCCTCGGCCCCCGGTGGAGACTGAGGGGCTAAAAAATAACTTAAAAAAAGAAATGAAGTTCTCTGGGATCACACTTGTGGTTTTGTTTTTTAACAGGTTTGTGAAAAGGGTTTAGCATCTGAGTAGGTACTGAAGACTTATTCCTAGATCTAAGGGAAGCAACTCTTTGATGAGGAAGCCTAGGGTTTAGATCTCTGAAGCTTTTAGATTTCTAGGCCTTTTATTTGATAAGGCATAAATGAATTTTGAGTGGCATCTATGAAATATGTTTATTGTCTTTATATTATTTGTTTCATGTCTTACTGTTTCTTTTTGGTGTATGTTTTTTGTGTATAGTTATTGCTGAATGTTGTAATCATGAGACAATTTAAACTAGGGTCAGTGATCCAGTAAAGGGAACTACTGCATTTTATATGACCAAACCAATTCTAATGATCATATATTTTGTCATCATTGGTATAAGATTAAAAGTAATAGATTGGAATTGTGTTGGCCCAGCCAGGGATTAAAGTGATTTATCTTAAAACTAAATTAATTTTAAAACTAAAAAGATGTCTATAAAGGAATGGGAATGTTTTTACCACTGGGCCAGCAAGATGGTAGAGAGAGAACATAAAGCTAAAATCTCTTCACTTAAAGCTCATTTAAAAGGCCTCTTTTCCAAAAGCTACCCCTTCCCCTGATAAAAATAGCAGATGTAAGAAACCTCCCATCAGCTTCAGTCTCAGATTCTCCATTAATCTCTGTTTCAGCCCCTTCCTTACTGAGTCTCTCCCTCTCCTTCAAAAACTTCAACTTTTCTGCCCTCTTCTGTTTCTGTCCCTCCTCCATATTCTATGACTTTTTCCCCTTCTCAATATTTGGTTTTTGTCAATTCACCCCATTTGCAAAACTGAATCCTAGTTGGTTGCCATATGCGCCACTTTATTCTCCCCTATCTAATCTTAAGGAAACCTTTGATTCTTTATCCTCTCCCTCTGCTGCAAGTTATTCTCCCTCCCCCAACTCTCATTTAATCATGCCTCCTCCTTTTTCCTTCTTTTTCCCCCTCCCTTTACTCATTTGCCTTCTCCTCCACTTTGCTCTAATACCTCTATTTCCTCTCCTATTTCACCTCATTTCCCCAATATTAAGTCCTCTGAACCTCTTCTTTTGGTTTTCCAACATCTCCCCCACCTTCCCTATGTCAGCTCTTCCTTCTCCTAATCCCCTCTATAACTTCTTTCCTTTGTCCTCCAATCACTTCTCCAACTGTAACCTCTACTGTTTATCCTCAAAGTTCTACTCCTTCTTCTGTGACTTCCCCCACATATTACTCTCACGGTGCCCTTCTTCCTAAGTACCCCCAATTTCTTCATCTCCTTCTGTTGTTTTCTCTTCTTTTTTCTTTGTCCCTCAATTCCCTTTTGGGCTCCTATCATATTTCTTTCTTAGAGTTCTGCTTATCCTTTCTATTATTCATTGTCATCACTCTCTCTTCTTACCCTCCTATCCCATATTCTCCTTTTTTCTATCTTCTATTCCTAGTTTCCAATGTATCTCATTGTTCCTTCCTCATGTTTGTTTATTCCTACTCCTTTCTATGTCTCTGCTACCTCTCCTCCTTCTCTTGCCTTGAAAGATCCTGGATCTAAGATTCCCCCAGCTCCAAATAAAAGCCCCAAACCTGACCCTGTCAGAATCCATACTTTCAAGGTAATAAACAGACCATAACCTCAAGTCATTTCATCTACAAATGGAGAAGGACAGGTTACATCATATGTTAAGTTTAATACTTTCTGATCTTATAAGTTTAAGCCATGGAAAAGAGTGAATTACAGACCTTAAAGAAAGATTTCCCTGACCCTGGCCAAGATCCAATGGACTTTAATGATCAATTTAATGTTGCTCTGTAATCCTATCACCCTGGAATCTCAGATATTTGCCAATTAACTACAATATTAGTCAGAAATGGGATTTTAAAAAGGCAGATATTAAACTATCTTTGAAGAGCACCAAGACACAGATTGGATATGTTCAATCAGGAAAGGCATTATGCCTGAAGCTCAAGCAATAGGTGTTATTAGAGGCATTCCACTTCTTTTTCCCTGATCAGTGGATTTTTCAAAAATGAAAACTATTATTCAAAAGCAATATGAAATAGTATTTCAATTTTTTGATAGTCTAGCAGCGACTTTTGATGCAAATTCTGGTCTAAAGAATAAAGGAGAAGGAGGATGACTCTGTTTCTCTCTTATTTTGTTAAAAATCTAGAAACTTCTCTGTCATGGAAAAGTAAATTTACCCAGCCTGAAGGGCAAAATAACCATCTTCAATCCATAGCCAAATTAACTGCACAGTTAAGACAGACATTGATCACCCATTTAGATGATAATTTCCAAAAATAGAAGGACAATTGTGAGCAAAAGAAGACAAAATATTTATTATGCAGCTTCAGCAATTGATGACTTCCATTTAAGATCTGCCTGTCACTAGTAGGCAGTTTGAGGATCAAGTAACCAGGGTCTGTTATTCCTGCAAGAAGCCATGACACTGGAAAAAGCAATATAGGTCTCTTCTCAGAGATTTAGAGGGCTGTAAAAATCAGAAATTTAAAAGCCTTTCCCCACAGTCTTAGGGGTACTCTGAGATAGATTTTCTGGATCCAGTCACTATTTGTATATCCCTTCCTATTTCCCAATTAGGAGAGGTGACCAAGATAGTACAGGGCAATCCCACATATCTGCCTGCTCTGGGGCTACCCTATCTTTCCTTTATATAAACAAAATGCCCTCCCCACCTTCTTCAAAAGCATAATAGTGGTAGGGACATGTAACAAACATTTTCAAGCATTTAAAACTACTCTCCTCTCTGTCATTCTGGGACAGGATGATTTTCTGCATACCTCCCTTCTAGTTTCTAAAGCTCCTTGTCACCTTCTTGGATGGGGATATTTCTCTTTCTTTTCTTCTGTGCTCAGATTCACATCCACAGGCTGTAAAATAGATCCTTATTCCCTCATTTTAGCTCCTGAGTCAGCCTTGTCTCTACTACCCCAGTCTGATGGGGGGAAATAACTGGCCCTTGTGTGTGGGATAAAAATCCATTTAAAAAATATAGAGACTCCTCTGAGCAACAAAATGAAAGTTTATTTTGGCTTTTCTAGAGAAAAGGGCACACTCTAAGTCTCACAAAGGTAGTGAAGATCAAGGAACTGCCCTGAGGTGACAGTCAAGCAAGATTATGTGTCCTAGCTCGATTCCCTCCCCCACCCCCAGCCCCTTCTCTTCCAACCTGATTGGTTAAAGTTTTCAGAGTTACAATCTTTATGCGAAAAATCTCCCTGGTAACAGAGAAGAATAAAATGTTTTCATAGAATATTACCTCACCATCCACATGGTAAGGGCATCAGAAGATTTCTAATGGCCTTTTGTTGTCTATCTAAATGAATTAATGCCTGAGTATGCAAGGTCTTCTAAGAAACTCTACTATCTTCTTAGTTGAGTAATTATCATAGAACAAGAGAGGCAGTCTACTGTTCTCCTGGTCTATCATCAAATAGGTGGCTAACTAAGAATGAAAGATCTCTTCTCTGATAGTATTTCACTAATTCCCTCCCTAACAGAACTGGGAGGGTGTCTGATTGGGAATGCAAGGCCTCTCTCACTCTTTCTTCTAATAATAGTCCAAGTATAATAGTCTGTCTTTGTTTGAATGATTTTAGCCCTGAGAAGACTTCACTAGGAATAATAACTCTTAAGAGGGAATATTCCACTCATTTGCAAAGGTTCCACCTCGTTTATAGACCACAGATTCTGAAGTTATCTGGTATTTTGTCACAACAACATCACTGTAGGTACAAATTGATTATTCCCTACCACTTCCCTGCCTTGCTCAGTATCCTCTTTTTTCCATTGCTTTTGAAGATTCTAGGCCTTTGATACAAAGTTATATATATATTAAAGGGATCAATTACCATATGCACTTCTCTGTTTAATAAGCCTCTTTTCTCAATTAAGACAGGAAACAAAGGTTGAAGATTAGTACATGATTTATGAGCTGTTAATGCCATTGTTTTGCCTGCTGCCCATATCTTTCCCAATCCCCACACCCTGCTATCTCTCATTCCTCCTGTTATCATATTTACTGTAATAAATCTCTGTAGCACTTAATACCTTCCAACAGCTAACATCTCTTTGCATTCATATGGGAAGGACAGCAGTTTATATGGACAGTATTACTCTAGGGTTTTTCAGAGTCACTTTCATAATTTGTCAAATTTTGCCTAATAACCTCTCTTCTCATCCTCCCCATAACTCAGTACTCCTTCAAAATGCAGATGATCTGTTATTTTGCTCTCCTGATTTAAATTCAGGAGAAGAGGATGCTATAGAGATTCTCACATTCCTTGATTTAAATAGTCATAAAACATCTCCAGATAAACTACAATTTTGTAGGGCTTTTCTTCAATATCTCAAGATTCTGAATCCTTCGATTCTTCTTGAATCAAGGCAATCCATGAGTTTTCTATCCTCTCTTCAAAAAGACACTGGGCATTTTTGGGTCTTGTATTGCAGTGTTTGGATAGCTGAATTTTTGGTTCTAGCTCACCCCTTAAACAAGGCTCTGCAATATCAAACTCCCGACCCCCTCTGTCTGCAAAACAGTATGAGGCTATCCAGTCTATTATGTTGGCTTTGTCTAAATCCCCAATTTTAGATCTGCCAATTTACTCAATTCCTTTTCTTCTGTTTGAAATGGAGATGCAAAGCAATGAAGTAGAAATTTTAGTATAAGTACAAGCCAGCAGGATATTATGGTAAACAACTGTATGCAGTAACTCAAGGTCTGCCACCCTGCTTAAGAAATGTCATTGCCATAGTTGAGACCCTTAAATAGGCTCCGGATATTACAGTAGAATCCCCAGTGACTCTCCTGGTATCATATGCAGTTGAGGCACTCCTCAACTCACATCATACCCAGCAGCATTTATCAGCTAATTGTCTGGCAAAGCTTTAAACTCAGTTAATGACTTGCCCCCTGGTACCATCAAAAGGTTTAATGTACTTAATCCTGCTGAGTTTCTAGAAATTGCCCCTAGTTTAGAAACAGATTAATCTGTGAGCAGTGAACATGAATCTGATTCTGCTGACCATGACTATCTCTCAATTCTGGATCACTTACTGACTCCTAGAAAAGATCTCAAAGAAGCAGTTATCCCTGATGCTTATCTCATAGGTTTCACAGATGCCTCCTGTCTGAGGAAATCTTAGGTTCAATTGGATTGAGACTATGACAATACCAAAGTAAGTGAAGTATTAGAATCTGGTCAGGTGGCCTCTTCACCTCCACACAGAAATTGGTATACTTTTGTAGTGGCATATGATTTTGGAATGTTGTGGAAACTAAGGAATTTTTAACTTCCACTGAGCAGTCCATTAAAAACAGTGAACAAGTCTTCAGGTATTTAGAGTGTTTGCTTCTCCCTAAACAGGTGACTGTTATTAAAACTACCGGCCATTCCTGAGACTCCACTCCAAGGCTAAAGGGAATCAATTAGCTTACAAGGCAGCCAGAGAGGTAGCACTGTCTTCTCTAATTCTCATAATGATCTTTTATCTCATACCAGCTGTACCCACCCTCAATTGATTTAGCAGCTTTGACACAGGCACAAGCCTTAATATCTTTGAGACAATACCTCAAAGGGAAACACAAGAGAACATTCAAAACCAGGAGAAAGGACTTTGGAAGAATAGATGCAGAATTGTTCTCCCCCACCAACCACATCATCTGCTAATATAGCATTTACATCACTTAAGTCATTGAGGTGCTGATAAGCTTTATGAGTTTTCTTCAAAGCTTTGGGGTGAGGGGTAATCAAGAAAAGTAGTTAAGGAAATAGCCTCCAGATGTTCACTTTATCCCCTGTGTAATCCTTCCAAACCTCTTAGACATCATCCATTAGGTATCCCCCTTTCTCTCCTTTGCAAATTTGACAGATTAACTTCATTCAACTGTCCCCCCATACAAAAGGTACAAGAATGCATTTGTGTGCAAATTTTTCCCTGTAGATCTGCAACTATTGGGGTGATTGGGAGAATCTTATGTGAATATATCATTCCCTACTGGATAGTTCCACAGTAAATTCATAGTGGGGATGCATTTTACAAGGGGAAAAAAATCTTCATCAGATCATAGAAGCCTGAGGCATTCACCAGCATTTACATTTCATATATCATCTCCAATCTTCAGTGCTGGGGGAGAGAACAAATGGATTGCTGAAGGAATTATTAGTGGAATTAATCTCTAGCTTTCAAGTGTCTTGGTTTAAAGTACTCCCCATTGCTCTTCCTGCCCTAATGTCCTGATCTGTGGGAAGAATTAAGGTTTCTCCTTATGAGATTGATACCAGGAGACCTATGGCTCTCCCCCCAGTTGAGATCTCTTCTCTGGCATCGCATTGTCTCCAAGAATACTAGTAAAATTTAGCACACTCACCATGTTTAGGATCTTGTTTCTCGATCTCGTTCTTTAGGTTTACCAATTGAGAATAGCCAGCTTGTTTCTCATGGTGATTGAGTATACTGGGAGAGACATTTGAGGAAACATTCCTAGGAATCCCACTGGGAGGGTCCTTTCCAAACTATCTCCACTGCTATTAAACTCCAGGGTATTGTTGCATGGATACATCTGTCACATGTGAAGAGTGCTCCTGAACTTGGTTGGACTTCAAAACCTATTGGAGACCTTGCCCTGTGGTTTCAGAGGGGTGAGAAAAATATGAAATCAGAGATAGATTACATTCCTAAAACTCAGGACCAGGTCTCTGAGACTTCAACTATTCTTTATAGTAATTCCTTTTAGACTTCATACTATTGTCTTTTTAACAAGTGCAGAATGGTTTCTGTGTGCATGACTGTATTTTTCTTTACTTATTGTACTTATTCTCACACTTACTCAACACAATCCTGTTATTCCTTAGTCCTCTATGTTTTCCCTTTTCACCCCCCTGCATGGGAAGGTTTCTTTGTCAGTTTCTGATTGTTTTAGATCTTTTTCCCATAAATGAGGGATTGTTATTTTGGGAAGAAACCAATCCCTCCTCTCACACACCAAAATACCCCATATGTAAGCTAAGCCAGAAATCAGTCAAACTGTTTGACCTGTCGAACTTTTGGTTATGTACTAACTCCCTGGAAATAATACTGGTTATCCTATATCTGATAGTGATTGGGTATCTATTGAGTTAACAATACTAAACCTATCCATGTGAGAAACTTAAAGTTTGCTTGAAGATGCATCACCTAAGGTACAATTGACAGCTAAATAGACAGCTAAAATGACCTAATACAACTCAAGGGAGTCCTTCTGCTCCAAATTTTATAAGAGGAGACCTGCTGGGGTTAGTCCTATTCCCTGATCTAGTAACTTCTTCCTTATCAATGGGACCCATACTGGTGGGATTGCCATGTAGACTCAACATCACTATGGGGTGCAGTTTTTTCCTAAGGTTAAATGGGCTTCTGTGACACCCCCTGCTACTTTTTGTTATTTTGCAAATTATACTTTGACCCTGCCCTTTTTACTTATGTTTTCATTGGGTTTTTTGGGGGGGGGCACCAATTAAAGATAGAATTTTTGGGTAACCTAGAAACAAGGATCACTGAAAAACAAATGAATTTGTATACTCTCTGAGATTTTTAAATTGCTCAGGATTTTATTTTAAAATATAGCAAAGTAAGTGGTTAAAAACCTTTTTCTACAATAGGATCAATAAAGCACTTTAGGACTGGGTGAAAAATAAAAGGCAAGGCTGCTGTTTAGACAGAAACTGAGACAGACAGCTAGAGATAAAGAGAAGCAGCTATAAAGACAGAACTGTCAGAGGCAGAGAGAGAGAGAGAGAGAGAGAGAGAGGACCAGCCCAGCTGAGGACAGCTTAGTTTTTTAATAACCTTGCCCTTTATCTGGGTCCTAAAGACAAAAGGAGAAATCCCCCCCCCCCCCAAGTGCCTGAAACTAGGTAGAAGGTTGAAAGTTGGAGGTTGGAAATGAGGAGACAGGATACAAAATTTACATTAAACAATGAAACAATAGGAGTCAATTTACATCTCAAGAGCAAAGATCATTCTACACTCTTAACAGGATTCCCAGATTTTAACAGAATTAAAAGATTACAGAATATGTTTCTGTTTATAATTTTTCTTCATTCATAATTCTCTGCATCAAATGATACTATCTGTATCTGTCCAGGGAGAAACTTTGGAGGATCATTTATTTTTTACAAATTTGGACTATGCTTGTTGGAATTTAGGCCCTAATACAACTCAAGGGAGTTCTACTGCTCCAAATTTTGTAAGAGTAGACCTGCTGGGGTTAGTCCTATCCCCTGCTTTAGTAACTTCTTCCTTATGAATGGTACCCATACTGGTATGATTGCCATAAACTCTGAACTGACAAAACAAGTAATCATCTTACTTATTGGGACCTCTATTGAGGTTACATCTGGTCAGATAAAGGGTATGACCTTTTTATGACCTAATCCAATAACCCCTGTCTGAATCCTCCCATAGGGATTATCATTCTCAGTGATGACTTCTATAAAACCTTGATACCTTGAATAATCCATTTAACCCTATATTTCTTTAGCAAAGACAAAGCCCTAACTACATAAGGATCCCAGGCACTATTTCATTTTCTATCAACCTGCCATCCTCCATAAGGATATTCTTTATGTGTGGCTCTTCTTTCCATCATATTCCCCTTCCTTGGTAGTCAGGACTGTTTACAATTGTCCAAGCACTGCCTGATTTTTACTATATTCCTGGTGATACTCCTGTACATTGCCAGGTCCATCATCTTATAGCTATGGGGACACACCCCTCTGTCTTGTTGGTAGCCATGAGTTTATTTCATTGTATTTTTCCTCTTCTGCCCCTTATCTTTTTTTTCTATATTATATTTTATTTTGAATTTTTTAATAATTTTTTCCTCTAATCTTGCTGCCCCCCCCCCCAGAAGACAGTCTGTTAGTCTTTACAATGCTTCCATGGTATACATTGATCTAAGTTGAATGTGATGACAGAGAAATCATATCCTTATGAAAGAAAAATAAAGTATTGTGCCTGATTGTTACACTAATGGAATGAGCAAGTCCATAGAGCTTGGTCATCAACCCCATGTTGCTTCTAGGGTGCATAATATTCCTCTGGATCTGCTCATTTCACTCAATATCAGTCCATGCAAATCTTTCCAGGCTCCTCTGAATTCCCATCCTTCCTGGTTTCAAATAGAACAATAGTGTTCATCACATCCTTATACCACATTTTGTTAAGCCATACCCTTGAAGGTCATTTGTAATAATTTCCAATTCTTTACCACCACAGAGTTGCTACAAATATATTGTACAAGTGATTTTTGTATACATTACTAAAATATTCATGTTTAAGAGTAAACATAAATACCCCATCCCCCCCAAATAGAGACCCTCATGAGAAATAAAGTAAAGGAAAGAGAAAAAAAATGTGTTTCAGTCTGTGTTCTGATACCATTACTTCTGTCTCAAGTGGATCACATTCTTTATAAGTCCATATTTTTGCAGTGTTGCTGTTACTGATTGTAATTCACTCCATCCATTTCACCCCACTACCATATATTATATTTTCTCTCTCCTTTCAATCTGTCCCTCTTCTAAAATGTGCTGTAGGGTAGCTGAGTAGTGCAGCAGACTGACCACTGGTCCTGGGGCCAATAGGCCCCAAGACCACATACCACCCCTGAGACCCAGTAACCACCTGGTCTTGTGGTCCCAGACAGGCCATCCAATCCCAGGCATTTGCAAGAAGTTAAAAAGAACATGTATTATATCTGACTATTCTCTCTTATGATCCACCCTCTCCTCTATCACCCACATCCCTCTTTCCCCCTTCTCTCCTTTTTTGCTTTAGATTTTTATACCCTATTGAGTGTGTATGCTGTTTCCTCTCTGAGCCATTTTTGATGAGAGTGAAGTTTCCCTCATTCCCCCTCACCTTCCCCCTTCCATATCATTGCAAAAACTCATTGTAAAAAATATATCTTTTATATGAAATATCTTAGCCTATTCCACCTCTCCTTTCTCTTACTCCCAGTACATTTCCCTTTTACCCATTGACTCCATTTTTACAGTATATTATATCTTCACATTCAGCTCATTCCTGTGCTTCATCTATAAAAGCTTCTTGTACCTGCTCTATTAAATGAGGAGTTTCATATGAGTATTATCAGTATCATTTTTCAATGCCGGAATGCATGCAGTTCATCATCATCATTAAGTCCCTCATATTTTACCCTTTTCCTCCACTCTCTATGCTACACCTGAGTCCTTTATTTGATCTTCTTCACAAGATGTCCATAAGTCCATGTCAACAGAGATGGTTGAAATGAAAGAGGAGTTAACAGTGATGGTGAGAAATCTGAAGGGTGAAGTTGATTCCTTGGAGTGAGTGGTGTTACAAAACCAATGGGCATTAGATTCCCTTCTAGCAGCAAAGGAAGGCGTCAGTGTTTTCCTTTGTGAGGAATGTTGTTTTTATGTTAATTAATGTGAAGAAATACAGGATAATATTGAAATGTTGCATAATTAGGCCACTCATTTGAGAGAATATGCAGCAAGTCCACTATGACAAGACAGGCATAGGCAGTTCCATCAGATCTGTCCTTTTGTCTGTACCAGGATACTGGCTAAATTTGCCTTTATCCTTTGTGAAATATGAGAAGAGTTGACTGTCATCATTAGATGTTCTACTACTTTAGTGAATGAGGTAATGGCAACAGAAGTCATACCACATCTTGTGGCTGAAATGAATGTGCCATGACCAAATGAGGACTATTTAAGGGAACTTCCTTTTATTTTCTCTGAAGAAATATAAGGTTTAAAAAGTCCTTGTTTCTCTGTTTTTTTTCTTTTGTCTGAAAGTGACATTATGTGTCCCTTTGTTTCAAAAGGGGGAACTGATATAAGATTTAGTTGATATGTAGTATGATTGCTAGTACAATTTTGTAACAGAAGTTTTATATTTTAAAATATGGTAGTAATAATTAGATGATAATCAAACATGTTATTACAGTTGATATTTTCAACCTTACATAAAAATTGGGTTTACTATATATTAAAAATTTCCTTTATTATTACTCATTATCTCTTCTTTCCTCTTCTGCAATATTATCTAGATATTACCATTGCATGTGTTGTTTCTCGCATCTTAAATTTAGAACATATGCTCATTATGTGTGCAAGTATTTAAATACATTAATAAAGAATTATATAAAAATTGCTTTTATATATGGTATATATATTTCACAACTTTTGTTGTAAAATCATCTGTACAACATGGATAACATTTTATGTATTTTCCTATAATTTTCACTGTTACCAATATAAGATCATGATTACTACATGATAGTTTTCTGATCTTAAGATGATAAAATTGAGAAATGAATCTGTCTGATTATGGAATGTGTCATTAAATTTGGCTTTCTATCTAATGTCTGAAATCCAGTAATAAAAATGCTGGTGCTCCTTAGTCTATAGAATCTAGAAAATCCAAGGGGAAGTTCTTTTGAAATTCACAGGTGAAAAGTTTAATTGTATAAGAGTTGAAAGGGTGGATTTTCAGTGCAGTTTGAGACTGGACACTTTCTGACTCAGTTTCCTAAGAATGTGACATTTGGAAAAATGTCTCACCTGACTGACTTAAAATCCTGGCCTAAGTCATTTGGCGACCTGCATTACTTCTCCCTGGAACAGGCATCTAAAATACATAAGGTTTGATTGTCCTTTCTTTAATTTCCCTGATCTTTATGATGAATTGCTATGATCATGTCAGATGATCAATATTGAAATCAGGTATAGAAATTTAAGTTATTTGGTATACATTTGTCTAGAATTCCAATTGCCAGTTACATTAGTATATGATTATATAGCATCAATACAGTAAAATCTTCAATGTTATAAAAGTTCTCTATTTGTAACTAAATTTTCTGTGAAATATCAACAAGGCAAATGAAACTGTGAAATTGTTATGATCTAAGGGATTCTAAAATTTCATTTTTTTTCCTTTGTAAAATGTTCTGTTAAGGAAATTTTAATGGAAAGTAAAATGTCTAAGTAACATGGATTGAAAAGATCTCTGAAACTACATCCTAAACCATAGAACTATATAGAGTGCTCCTAGAGGAAATGGATCTGAATCTCTCTTTTCTGTTTTGTGTTTCTTATCTATATGATCTACAATTGTATTAGAAATACTATCTTTTGCATTAAGAGAAGAAAACAATAGAAGGAATTAGTATCAGCAATACAAAAGCAAAACCTTCACTCTTTGAAAGTGATATGATGATATGATACCAGTTTTTGCTGATGAGTTATTTTATATTTTCTTCTATTTTTTCATTTTTTGGGGTTTTGTTTAACTGATTCTTGTCTCAAGAAGTCATTAGTTTCCACACATTCCAATCTTTTTTTTAATAGAAGAATTTTCTTCCTTTATCTTTTGCAATTCCTTTTCCAATTAGTGAATTCTATTTTTTAAGGAGTTTTCCTTTTGCCCAAGTGCGACTTTGAGAGAATTATTGTTTTGTGCACTTGTTCAGACCAGCTGAACTGACTGGATCAATGTCTAGCTGCTTGCTGGAGCTCTCCTGTCCAACACAGTAAATATTTTTTTGCACTGGAGCTCTCCCTGCAGCTTTGTGCACAGCAAATGTTTACACCACTGTTCTCAAGTTGGTCCCTGGGCCTCACTCCACTGCCCCTGTGCTGGCTTACTGCCCTGACTTGTCCATGATTCCCTGAGACAGAACTTGTTGGTAGATGTTTTTCTCCTAGGTTCTTCTCTGGGTTTTATGAATCCAAATTCTGTTAAGAGGCTTGGTTCATGTTAGTTCTGAGGGAAAACAAGGAAAGTACCTGGTTTCTCTCCATAATCTTGGAAGGATGTCTCTATTATTTAATATTTTATTAGAAATATTTGCTTTAGCAATAAGAGAAGAAAAAAGAAATTGAAGAAATTAGAATATGCAATGTAGAAATAAAACTCTCACTATTTGCCAAAAGTGATGAGGCATACTTAGAGAATCTGAGAAAAATCAACTGTAAAGCAAATTGAAAAGATTAACATTTTTATCAAAGTGAAAGGATATAAAATTAACTCACATAAATCATCACATTTCTATATATCACCAACAAAACCAAGAAGCAAGAGACTAAAATTGAAATTCCATTTAAAGTATCTGTAAACATCATAAAATTCCTAGTAATCTACTTGCCAAGACAAGCTCAGAAACTATATGAAAACTATTCTAAACACTTTCCCATGAAGAATTGTTTAATATGTCAAAAAAAATTGAAAAAATGTCTAGTTGGGCACAAGTCATTTGCTCAGGGGAATACTGAGCTCATAAAATAAAATGATAATTCTACCTAAATTGAAGTACTTATTCAGTACCATGGCAATAAAACTGCTAAAATAATACTTTATTAAGCATAAAAAATAGTAACCAATATCATATGAGGGTATAAAAGGTAAAGAGTCTGAAGGGAATGAATGAAAAATACAAAGGAAGATGATCTAGAAATACAATGTATAATTATATTTTAAAGTTACTGTCATCCAAATTGCTTGGAATTGGTTATAAAATAATGGAGAATCAGTGAATAGATTAGGTAAAAAGGAAACAGAAGTAAATGACTGCAGTATTCTACTGTTTGATAAATCCAAAGACTCTGGTTTCTGGAATCATTCTTTCAAAAACCCACTGCTGGGAAAGCTGGAAAAGAATATGTCAGAAACCAGGCATAGATCAGCATCTCAAATGTGATACCAAGATAAAGTCAAAATACATGCATCATTTAGACATAAAATATGAATCATAAAAGCACAAAAATGAATAGTTTATTTGTTAGATCTATGGAAAGTAGAGCAGTTTATGACCAAAGAGAGAGTAAACATTATAAAATGGAAAATGGAAAATTTTGAATGCATTACATTGAAAAGATTTTGCATAAATAAAGCCATTGCAACCAGCATTAAATGGAATGCAATAATAGAGAAAACATTTTTACTAGTATTTCTGATACAGAAGTCATTTCTAAAATACATTAAAAACTGAGTCAAAGTGAAAAGAATACAAGTCATTCCCCAATTGAGTAATTGTCAAATGATATGAACAAGCTATTCTCAGATAATGAAATGAAAGCAATCTATAATCATATGAAAAATGCTCTAAATCATTAATGATTAAAGAAATGCAAATTAAAACATCTTTGAGATACCACCTAATACCTATCAGATTAGCCCATATGATATAATAATCAAACTACCAAATAACTCTTTGAAAAATACTAACAAAATTTATCTAGAGCAACAAAAGATGAAGGATCAAGGGAATTGTTAAAAAGAAATTTAAAGGAATGTGATCTAGATATTTTGGTTCTAAAACTACAGTATATAGTGGAAATCATCAATCATCCAGTGGTACTGGTTAAGAAATAGAGTAATGTGCCATTGGATGAGAATAAGTATAAAACAAACAGTAGTAAATGACCATAGCAACCTATTGTTTTGGGAAAGAACTATTAGACAAAAAGTCTTGGGTAAACAGGAAAATAGTATGGTAAAAACTAGGAATAGACACACACAGCTCACACTTATACCAAAATATGGTCAAAATAGGTACAGAATTTAGACATAAACATAGACCAATTAACAGATCAAGAAGTACTCTATCTGTCCATATCTATGGAAAGGGGAGATATTTATACCTAAGCAAGTTTTTATAAATTGCATAATGGATGATTTTGATGATATTAAATTAAAAAGGTTTTGCAATAATAAAATGAATTATTATGCCAAGATTAGATACTGTCAAGGTAAGAAGTAAAACAAAAAGGTGGGAAACTATTATCACGGCTAGGTGTTCTGATAACGGCCTAATTTCTAAAATATAAGGTTATGGATCCTTCCCCAATTGATAAATGTTCAAAGGATTTAATAGGATTTAATCAGACAGTTTTCAAATGAAGTTAAAGCTATATAAATCATATGACAAAATACTACAAATCATTGTTGTTTAGAGAAATGAACACTAAAATAATTATAAATTACCACCTCACACCTATCAAATTGGTTAAGATGACAAAAAAAGAAATCAATCAATATTGGAGAAATTGTGGGAAGAATGTTGGTTGAGTTGTGAACTAATCCAACCATTCTGGAAAGCAATATGGAAAAATGCCCAAAGAGCAATAAACCTAATGAAGCTAATACCAATACTAGGCCTATATCCAGAAGAAATATTAAAAAAATGGGCAAAGTTACACATGTTCCAACATATTTGAAGCAGTTTTTTTCTTAGTAAAAAAGAACTGGAAATTGAGGGGATGCCCTTCAGTTGTGGAATGGTTGAACAAGTTGTGGTATATGAATATTTATGGAGTACTACTTTTCTATTAGAAACACTTAATGATTGGTCTCTAGAGAAACATGGAAAGAATTATAAGGAACTGGTGTTAAATGAAGGAAGCAGAACTAATAGAACATTGTAGACATTAGCAAGAACATTTTGAGTTGATCAGTTATGATGAATGCAGCTCCTCTCACCAGTTCAGAGAACTAGGACAACTCTGGGAGACTTCTTATGAACAATGCTAGTAACATTCACACCAATAAAACAAAACAAAACAAAACAAAACAAAACAAAACAAAACAAAACAAAACAAAACAAAACAAAACAAAATACTGTGTTCACTTTTTTAAAAACTTTCTCAGGTCAGCTAGGTGGCGCAGTGGATAGAATACCAACCCTGGAGTCAGGAGTACGTGAGTTCAAATCCAGCCTCAGACACTTAATAGTTACCTAGCTCTGTGGTCTTGGCAAGTCACTTAACCCCATTTGCCTTGCAAAGATCTGAAAAAAAATTTCTCGTATGTCTTTCCTTCCTATTCCATGGTTTTCATTCTTTTCCTTTTGCCATAATTCCTCATGCACAAAATGACTAATATGTAAACATATTAAACACAAATGTACAGGTACAATGTTCACTAGTTTGTTAGTTGCTGAGGGGATGGGTGGGAAGGGAGGTAATAAGAAAATTGTATAACTTATAAATATGTAAGTGGATGTATGTTGAAAAGCATCCATGATGTAACTGGAAAACTAAAGTATCAATCAAAATCTAAAAAAATATAAATTTTATAAATGCCAAAGAAATCATAATTTTAATTGAAATTCTGTAATGTAATTTAGGGTATTCAACAAATTTCTAATAAAATATCCCAGAATAATCATTAGACATTAATGTGTAATTTTGGCAGGTATTCTTGTTAAGGTTTCTAATATGGATTTTGGATTAAATTATTACCTATTGGCATCTATATATTCCATCCAATATTCTAAAAGGTGTCAATGAAAATTAGGAATAATTAAGTAATACTATGGAGTCTCTATAATCATATAAAATATTTTATCAAAATCAAAATAGACTTATATACAGTATATGATTTCAATGGTGTACAATATGTGATTCAAATGATCATGTGTATCATAAAAAATTATTATTATTAACTGCATAGTAATTTTAATACAATACTATGGACTTATTTTAAGTGTCCTTTTGACTGGAAGACAGAAAAGATAAAAATCATTCCATGTTCCAGTGAAACTAGTTTACTTATTTTTTTTGGAATTTTGATACTCCATCTCCTGCCTCTATGCCTCCAAAGTTTGTCTTCCTTCCAAATCTGCAGTTCTGGAATAATCTCTATTTGCACCCCAAACTTTTCTTAATCACCACTTCCTTTAGGACAACTATCTTCATCTATGAGTTGCACCCTCCCTTCAATTCTTGGATTAAATACATTTCTATTTTGCATGCTTATGTTTCTAATTAGATATTGTCCTGACTTCTGTATATAAGCTCTTCATAATTTTTCTGAACTGTTTCTCTAACAATGTTTGGCTCAAAGTAGTTATTTAAACATGATTATTTGGTCATTGTTCTTCTATTTACATATTTTTCATACTATACCTTATTTTCTTAGTTCTTCTCATTTCATTCTTCATGAGTTCAAATTGAGTTTTAAGAGACACTTCTTCCACTTTTGCATAGGCTTCTAATTGTGATTCCTGATTGAATGAGATAAGTATCCCCAATCCCAATTTTTACTTTCCTAGTGTATATTTTCTCTCAATTTTATTCTTTAGAAATGATCAAAACAAAGCATCAAATTATTCCAGTATCTCTATTTTGACTCCTCATGTAACACTTGCTGAAATTATGTTTCAAAAAGTATGCTTCTATCATGCCTCCTCTCATATTAGAATGCAAACCTTTTACCATTATTAAATTTTTCCCTGATTATTATCTTATTTTTACCTTTTTGTTTCTCTATTTACTCCCAGAGATTATACTCTTCTATATTATTTCAATCAGGATTTCTTGACAAATTTTTAAAATTGCTTTCCTTATAGGAAGTTTTGATTTCTTAAAGATTATACTTTTTCTATTGCTGGATAAGTTATTCTATGTGATAAGTCTATATTTGGGAGGGGGATAATATCATATACTATTCTATCCTTTCCATTATTGTTTTCTATTTAATATTGTGTGATTATGGTTCTTCAGATGTTTCTGACTGTTGACATATTTTTTTTATTTCCTTTGACCTAGAAGATCCCAGAAATTTTTTCATAATTATTTTCCTATTTCTCTGTCTTTATTTGCCTGTTTGTCTTTCTGTTTCTCTGTCAATGTCTCTTTTTCTCTGTCTGTCTCTTTATCTCTCTCTTTCTCTGTCTTTCTCTGTCAACGGCTCTTTTTCTCTTTCTGTCTCTTTTTCTTTCTCTTTCTCTGTCTGTCTCTCTTTCTCTGTCTGTCTGTCTGTCTCTCTTTCTCTCTCTCTCTCTCTCTCTCTCTCTGTCTCTCTCTCTCTGTCTGTCTCATCTCTCTCTTTGGCTTTTATCAGTCTGTTTTCTGTCTAGATTATGAATATCAAGCACTGCAGCATTTGTCATATTAGATTTTAATCTATCATTCAGTTCCATTTTTTAAATGAAGTGGTGTATTTTTTTCATTTTACTATCTTTTGCTTTTTGTTTTGCAATTTTTATCATTTCTATTTTGATTCAGTCCAATTTTCCAGAATTCCATTTCTTGAATAAAATATTGTACATCTAATCTCATCTAATTTGTCAATTGTTTTTATTTCTGCTTTGAGAAATGCATTCTGAAATGTATATGTTCCTAATTTTATTCATATAAATTTCATTTCCCTCTTCTACCATTCTGAAATTTTCTGTTCTTTTATGAACGCTTCAGTTTCCATTGATTCTTTCATTTTTTTCTGACATGTGTTTTTCTTCCTTTGCCTAATTCTGTTGAATTATATTATTACTATTTTATTTTTAGTAGAGACCTTTAAAAATATTTTTTAAAAAGTTTTTAAAATCCGTTATTTCTATTTGTATTTCAGGTTAACTGAATTTTCTTCTTGAAAACT
Organism: Macrotis lagotis; assembly: GCF_037893015.1. Lineage (NCBI taxonomy): Eukaryota > Metazoa > Chordata > Mammalia > Peramelemorphia > Peramelidae > Macrotis > Macrotis lagotis. Next base: position 573,767,228 of record NC_133666.1, read on the forward strand.
TGGTATAATAGTCACTTTTCCTTTATATTTCCATATTGCTGTATTTCTGATTCCTTGTCCTATTTTATTGTCAATGCACCACTAGAGCTGGTCAAAAAAAGGAGCACAATTTCATCTCACTCAAGGAATTCATGTTTCAACTAATCTCATTACTTCCTAAAATAAGCTTCTAGAGGGTGAAAGGGTTATTTGCTTTTCTTTACAGGGTCTTTAGAAAAGGTGAACTTTAGTTCTACTTCTATTTTGTTACCCTGAAATTATTGCCTTCTGTTCCCTCTTTTATTCCAATATTGCTTTATTCATATATATGTATATATATATATATTCATTTCTTAAAGTGATTGAAAGGATTGATTATTATGTTATAAAAGGAATTTTTGTTTCCCACTGCACAATTTTGCTATCCTTTGCCCTATAAATTATCATTTTTTACCCATTTGTCATATCCTCTCACACTTCTGGGTGATAGCTGCCCCCCAAAAATCAAAAACACTGGTTCCTTCTCTCCTGAGTCAAGATGAGTGATTTCTCTTATCTCCAAATTCCTCTAGATAGTATACATGAAAAATTCTCACATGCACTTTTGTTATATTTCATTTCCACTTAGAAATTTTTTCATTGGGAAAACAATACAAGTATAATTTTGATTTATAAATGGTAGTTTAATGATACACTGAAGAATTTAATTATATGATTGTTTATATAAACCTATTATCAGCTCTAATAGCTTAGAGCTTAATTATTCTGTGGAAAATATTTTGGTAAATTCCTTTTCTTTGATAAATCTTTTCTAAATTTCTTTATATTTCTTACTATCAGGGCGGCTAGGTGGTGTAGTGGACAAAGCACCGGCCCTGGAGTCAGGAGTACCTAGGTTCAAATCCGGTCTCAGACACTTAATAATTACCTAGCTGTGTGGCCTTGGGCAAGCCACTTAACCCTATTTGCCTTGCAAAAACCTAAAAAAAAATCTTTCTTACTATCCTTTCTTTAGAGGTGGAATGAGCTGGGTTTTCCTGGAATCTTTTACTCACTTATCTGTAAAGATATATACTCAGATTTTTAATCAAAAGAAGAACAACTATTTGATAGATCTATTGAAAAAATGATTTATTTTTTAAGTCTAAATTAGAGTACTTAGTAAAAATGGAGCAGATATTATATAACTGGATATTCAGACTAATGTCCTGTTGGTCATCAGAAAGGGATGAAATTAACTGTCTGAATTTAGGGAACTATGCACATTAATTAAACTTTTTTTTTCTCCAGTACATGAATTCAGGGAGCAATGTTTGAAAACCTTTCTCTGAAATATATAATTATATAATTAATTTAATGTAACTATAATAAAAAATTTTGAGTTTACATAGAAGCATATATATATTTATATACTCATAGGCAAATACATTCATTTCTACAATGATTAAATATTTAAATTATTTTCTCAAATTTCTTTTACAATCAATGTTATTTTGCAAAGAAATGCTTTTAAAAACTATTTATTTTCTCTGGGTACAGTGAAATTGGTGAGAATTTATAGTACCTAATACATGGGTAACAAGTAATAAAGTACCTGATTAATTAATACATTTTTAATCAAATCACCAGTTATAAACTAAGTTTTTGTTTTGTTTTAGGTTTTTCCTTTTGAATGAATGTTCAATCTACAAGTTAAAATATTTTTTCCATTATTGTGCTTCGCAGCTTAGCAACTCTTACTAATTTGAAATCCAGATATTTCAATGCTTACATTAATTGAATACTATGAGTGTCTCTCAAAATTTTCATTTAGCAATGTCAAACATTTTTCTTGTCCTTTTCTAAGGATAGCTATGCTTTATATCAGATTTTTTCCCCATTAAAAACCAATGAATAAGAAGATGCATAAAGATCTACAATTAACCTCTATGGTCTTACATCAATGTCATTTAAATCCCCAGTTCTCTTCAGTGGAAAAATAACTCCTAAGATTAAACATAAACAAAGACAAAATTAATAAAACATCTGTACCAATCAAAAATATGCTTGCATTTCACTTTTAAAAGTAAAGTTTAAGGGTTGATTCTTAACCTCTATTCATATTTATTTCATTGTATTTTGATGAATAATGCCAATTTATCCATTCACATTCAACATAGCAGACTTCAGTTTATCCTATTTCTTTTCAACAAGGAGAAAAGGAAATCACTATTAAAGAATTCATTATTTGAAAATTCTATTACATTATGAATAGTTTGAAATTGGTAAATTTCTTTGCACTCAGACTTTTGTAAGCATTTCATTGTAAATGCAATGAGTGAGGTAGTAATAATTGTGATTTTTTGTATACCCACAGTGAATCCAACAGATAGTCATTTTTTCCCCTACTTTTTGCAAGGCAATGGGGTTAAGTGGCTTTCCCAAGACCACATAGCTAGGTAATTATTAGGTGTCTGAGGCCGGATTTGAACTCAGTTACTCCTGCCTCCAGGGCTGGTGCTCTGTCCACTGAGCCACCTAGCTGGCCCTGGATAGTCATTTTGAAAAAAGACACATTTTACCTAATAATTCTGACCATCTTTAATGTTAATCAAAATAATAATAGTTAATGAACTATGACAATGACCTCAGATAAGATCTTCATGAATTAACAAAAGAGATCATATTTAGTTTTTTAACTTTTAGAATTATAGACATATTTCATTATGTTAAAAGAAGGTATAAAAAGGAAGGTTCAATTCATGACTCAGATATTATATAATTAAACATACATTTATCTTTCATAAATATGAACTCTTTAATTCATAAACACAATTTTGTTGTGAGAGTGCTTGGAATACCATTTTATCCCAAATATACCTCGTGGAGGAACAAGTTTAAGAGATACAGAGAAGAAAGTATAAACACCAGTGGAAAGAACAATCTAAACCCAATTCACAAATGAACTAATATATCAAGCTTTTTGAATATCACAGTGAAGGAGTGTTTGCAGACAGTTACTTAACCATTAACTAGTGTTTGCTGAGATATTATAATGGTGTTGCCCCTCTAGTCTCCCCCCATTCATTTCAGATAGACATTGTAATTGGAACATTTTTTTTGACCAATTGTCTTTGCCGTCATTCAGCAGGACCACTCTCTGTACTGATTGCCAGCTTAATGTCTCTCAGTTATCCATATCCCCATTAAATATCCAATTTTGAAAAAAAATTGCCCAGATCTAAAACTTTAGAAAAGTTCATGAAATTATAATGTTTCTTTTTATATAAATTTATTTCTCCTTCTAAGTTTCAAGTTATCAGGTCATTTTTGTTTGTCTTTTTTGTTCTGTTTTTTAAATTTTTTTTCTAGTTATATGCAAAGATAGTTTTCAACATTCATCTTTTTGCAAACTTTTGAGTTCCACATTTTTCCTTCTTTTCTCTCCACCCTGCCCATGACAGTGATTAATCTGATATATATTATACATATAAAATAGTGTCTAAAATATTTCAACATGTTGTGTTAGAAGAATCAGAACTAAAAGAAAAAAGTGAGAAAGAAAAAAACATAAGAGTTTTAAGAAGTAAATGTAGCATCCTTTGATCTGCCTTCAGATTCCATAGTTTTTTCTCTGATTGTGGATGACATTTTGCATCACAAATCTTTTAGAAATTTCCTTGATCACTGAACTGCTATGAACAGTTAAGTCCATCATAGTTGACCATCACACAATCTGCAATTAATATGTACAATTTTATCTTGGTTCTGCTCATATAACTCAGAATCAGTTCATGCAAGTCTTTTCAGACTTTTCTGAAGACTACTCACTCATGAGTTCTTACAAAGCAATATGTTTCCATTACATTCATATATCACATTTAAAAAAAAATCATTCCTCAATTCATGGGCATTTCTTCCATTTCCAATTCTTTAACGACTAAGGCTTGTATAATTTTTGCCTATTTTGGTCTTTTTCCTTTTTTAATGATTGCTTTAGAATTCAGGCCTAGTCATAATATTGCTGAATCAAAAGTTATAAACAGTTTTATAGCCCTTTGGATTTATTTCCAAATTGTTTTTAGTATACAAGTTGCAAACTCCACTCACCTTGCTTCAGTGTCCTAGTTTTCCCATATCCCAAACAATATTGATCATTTTCCTTTTTATAATTTAGCCTATCTTAAAAATGTGAAGTGGTATCTCAGAGTTGTTTTAATCCACAGTGAATTCTTAGAGTATTTTATCCATAAGACTATAAACTGTTTTAATTTCTTCATCTGTAAACTTCTAGTTTATATTCTTTTACCATTTATCAATTGAGAAATGAGTTATATTCTTTTAAATATGCCTTAATTTTCTATATTTTATAAATTTATTCTTTATCTGAAACAATAGCAATGAAAATTGTCAGTTTTTTGCATTCCTTCTAACTCTGGTTGCATAAATTTTACTTGTGAAAAACTTTTTATAATTTAATGTAATATAAAATATCCATTTTGGATTTTACAATATTCTATATCTCTTCTTTGGCCAATAACTACTCCTCTTTCCAAATAAAAACTATTCCTTATTCTCTTATTTGACTTATTGTAACTCTTTATGTGTAAATTTTATACCTATTTTCACCCTATCTCGCTATAAGATGTATTTTTATTTTTTATTATTTCTTAGAGAACAGAGATTTTAATAATTAAAAACACTGCAATGGATTTAACTGAGAGAGAAAAATGGTGGCAACAGTATGAGCTCATTCTTGAATCAAAGAGTAACATACTCATTATGAAGAGATGCTCTGAAGGCAGTAAAGCCAAGGTAGCTAGAATGACAGGAAAGTACTCAGGAGGGGAAACTATTACAGCTCAAAAAAAAAACAGGGGAAAAGGTAGAGAACTGCTGAAATTCTTGGGGAAAAGAAGGAAAAGTTGGATTGAAATTTAGAAAAATGAACTTTCGAGCCCAAACCACTCATTCAAAAACTTGTTTAATCATAATACGTCATAGATAATAGCAACATAGGGGAAAAAGAAAAAGTTAGAAATATATACACGGAATATAAAAATATGCAGTGCAATTGAAAGTTATTCTTTCAGTCTTATAGCTCAGAGTCCCTAAAATGCCTTGCTTTTTCTACATCATATTTATCACCTTAATTATTCTACTTGAAGTATCTAAATACATTTGAATTTTTTAGCACACCTTGTGGAAGAAAACATGAAACAATCCAAAATTCAAAGACTGGAATCAAAAATTAGAAAGACCTGGTTAAAGTACATTTTCTTTTGTTTCAATAATATATGACTCAAGGCAGTTACTCAATGTTTTTGATGATTAGAAATCTCTCTAAAAAGAAAATTTATTATAGTTCCTATTTTTAAAGAAAACTAACTTCTATAATTGCAATCTTGATAACGTCATTGAATATAGATGAAAAAGAAGAAAACTTCCTTATTAGAACATTTTAATTATAAGTTGCAAAGAAATATAATTTTACAATAATGTAGTCAATAGTTGACTGTAGGTATTTCCATATTTCTTGTTTAACCTATGAAATATCATGTGAAATATTGAGAATTGTTTTTTGAAAGTAATGTGAAAACATTTGGTGATACATAAAACTAATGAATATATCTTGAAACAGTAATTTATTTATTAAAACCCTCCATTTCATGCTCAGTTTCAATTTTCCTTATCCATACAAATTTTTACATAACATTTACATTATGTCTGACTCTTTGTGACTCCATTTGTAGTTTTCTTGTCAGAGATCCTGCAATGGTTTGCCATTTCCTTCTCCAGCTCAATTTTTAGATGAAGAATTGAGACAAAGAGTGTTAAGTGACTTGTCTTTGGTCCCAAAGGTAGTAAAAATCTGAGGTGATATTTGCAATCAGGAATTCTGACCTAGCAATGTAAATCTAACTATTCTCCAAGCATATAACTAAGGATAGAAATAATTGACATTTGGAGAAAATAGTCTAGGAAGAAAAATTATGTAATAGTGAAGTCCCAGCTGAGATCATATATCATAAATTTGTAGTGGAACCCGTTGGCCTAGTTACATGATTTCTTCTGATGTATTCTAACAGAATTGAACAGAATTCTAGAAAGCATATGATAAGGATAATGCAAATCTGAATTTAGAAAATGACAAGTAGTGTCAAGAAAAGGCAATAAAATATATTATTTGAGGCAGTCTTAAAGAAATGAGGTGAATCTGCCACTGGTAAAATGGGATAAATATATTCTAAATTATTGATATTTGAAAATATGTATACCTCTATTGAATTAGGATAGGATATTGATATTTTAAAAGTTGATTTCCACTAATAAAAGTTGTTCACAACACATCTCAATTCTAAATTTTCTTAATGACAGCTTAACAATATTTTGTGATTTGTTTGTTCTGATTTTAACTTCCAAAGAATGACTGAGGTTTCTATGGAAGGTGAAGATCAAGCATTTCTTTCTAAATGATTTTTAAAATTATTCATGGTAGCGCTTAACTCATTTCCATAAATGGTATGGAATCTTTTGTTACTGGGAAATCAGTTCCATGTTCCCTTGATTCTTTCACAATATAAAGTTATGTAATCATTCATTAAATCTTTCTTCATTTTGACATTAACTCTTTGTTGAGTAAAATTCTCACAGAAAGAAAACCTCTTTTAGTTTCAAAGCAGGAAGATAATAAGAATTATATTACCTCAAGGGGATTAATATATCAACTTAAAATATCTTAACTTGTAAACTTGAGGATTTATCAAATTGAGAAAGCTCATACAATTTGATAAACACACTGATTGATAACTAGTTTTAGATAATAGGATAAATATAAAATAATATGTATATAGAAATGCATGAATATATGTGTATATATATATATGTACGTATAACACACACACACACACACACACACACACACACACACACACACACACATATATACGTAAAAAGCAATTGTAAGTCCCTGGAGTCAGGAGTACCTGAGTTCAAATCTGGCTTCAGACAATTAATAATTACCTAGCTGTGTGGCTTTGGGCAAGTCACTTAACCCCATTTGCCTTGCAAAAAAAAATCTAAAAAAATAACAAAAAAAAAAGAAAACTTAGATATGATAGATCTTTGGCGTTAGATGGGGTTAGAAAAGAATAAAACCTTTTCTCTGCATTATATAGTACCTATATCAAAACTGACCCTGTACTAGCACATAAAAACCTTACAATCAAAAATAGAAAGAGAAGAAACTCTCACCTTACTTTTATGATCTATCTCATGGCCTCATTTTTTTCTCCCTCCATTTTTTAATTTCCTTCCTCAAGAAAGCAGTTTGTTAAATCTATTTCCAAATTTAATCATGTTCTAAAAAAAAAGCCCAGAAAAAAGATTAAAAAATGAAAAAAAAACACATTTAGGGGCGGCTAGTTCGTGCAGTAGATAGAGCACTGGCCTTGGAGTCAGGAGTTCCTAAGTTCAAATCTGGCCTCAAACACTTAATAATTACCTAGCCATGTAGCCTTGGGCAAGCCACTTAACCCCATTGCCTTGCAAAAACTAAACAAACAAACAAACATTTAAAAAGTGAAAATAATATGTTTTTTTGTCCATTCAGATTCCATAGCTCTTTCCCTGGATATGTATGGCATTTTCCAACATAAGAATTCTGGATTTGCTTAGATCATTGTATTGCTGAGAAGCACTATGTCTATCATTGTTGGTGATTTCAAAATCTTGCTGATAGTATGTACAATATTTTGTTTCCTTACTTCTTTTTTGTTTATCCACTTATCTCCTAGATTCCATGGTAATTCTTAAATTAAAAAAAATTACAGATCTATACCATATAAAGGAATTACATAGCAGGAATCAGTATTGAAATCATGGGGGGGAAAGGAAGAGAGGAGATGGAAACAATTCTTTTTTTTTTTTAGATTTTTGCAAGGCAATGGGGTTAAGTGACTTGCCCAAGGAAGGCCACATGGCTAGGTAATTATTAAGTGTCTGAGACCAGATTTGACCTCAGGTACTCCTGACTCCAGAGCCAGTGCTCTATCCACTGCACCACCTAGCTGCCCCAACAATTCTTTTTATTCTCCCTCTCCCTCTTAACATTTTTTCTTTAAATTATTTCAGGTATCTTTATTTTGCTCCAGGCACAAATTCTGAGAAAAAAATTGTCCCGAAAATATTGTCAATAATGATATGAAGTAGAAGTAGATGCTGTAAGTAAATTTTTCCTGTAAATATTCACACATTTTACTCAGTTTGTCATATTTATTGGAATATAGTTGAGCAAAATAGAGCAGAATTAATTCTTTTATTTCCTTATCATTGGTGGTGAGTTTACCTTTTACATATTTGTACTGATATTTGGTATTCTTTCTTTTCTTTAAGTCAGATTAACCAAAAGTTTCTGTTTTATTTTTTCCATAAAATGAATTCTGCTTTATTTATTACATCAGTGATATTCTTCTATTAAATTTTATTAATCTCCCCTGTGATTTTCATAATTTCTAATTCAGTATTTAATAGGGGATCTTTAATTTCTTCTTTTCTCTAGATTTTTTAGTTGCATGCCTAATTCACTGACCTTCTCTTTCTCTATTTTATATATAGAAGAATTTAAATATATAGACATTTACCTAAATACTGTTTTGGTTGCATCCTATAAATTTTGGTATTTTACCTTTACTTGTACCATCACCTTACCTTTTATCTGTCCTTTCTTCCCCTTTCATTCTTGAAGTTTTCTTGGGTGAAATGATTGAATCTTTCTATGATTTGTTATTTTATCCATTAATTCTTTAAATTAGGTTATCTAATTTTCAATTAATTTCCTTTTTACATATCCATAGCCTTTCATTATATATAGTTTTATAGCATATTGATCTGAAAAGGATGCATTTATTTCTTCTGCCTTTCTGTTTTTGATTGTAAGGTTTTTATGTGCTAGTACAGGGTCAGTTTTGATATAGGTACTCTCTAATGCAGAGAAAAGGTTTTATTCTTTTCTAATCCAATCTAACTCTAAAGATCTATCATATCTAAGTTTTCTTTTTTTGTTGTTATTTTTTTCTATATATTTTTTGCAAGGCAAATGGGGTTAAGTGACTTGCCCAAGGCCACACAGCTAGGTAATTTTTGAATGTCTGAAGCCACATTTGAACTCAGGTACTCCTGACTCCAGGGCTGGTGCTCTATCCACTGCACCACGTAGCCACCCCCATATCTAAATTTTCAAAGATTTTATTCCTCTTCTTAATTCCTTCCTGTTTACTTTGTAATTAGATTTATCTAATTTTGAAAGAGTTAGAGTAAGGTCATCCACAATTAAAGTTTTACTGACTATTTTTCCATGTAATTTGTTCAGCTTCTCCTATAAAAATTTGAATAGTATACCACTTGGTGCATATATGTTTATTCATGATATAACTTTATTACCTATGGTGCCTTTAAAGAAGATGAAGTTTTCTTCCTTATCCCTGATGACAAAACTTATTTTTGCTTTTGCTTTTTCAGAGATCAGTGTTGCTACCCTTGATTTTCTTTTTACTTTTTCCAAAGCATAATATATGACTCTAGCCTTTTAGCATTACCTGTGTGTATCTCTCTGCTTCAAATGTGTTTATTGTAAACAACATATTGTAGGATTCTAGGTTTTAATCCATTTTACTACCTGCTTCTCTTTTATGGGAGAGTTCATCCCATTCACATTTACAGTTAAGATTACTAATTCTGTATTTCCCTCTAAGCTATATTTTCTCATTTATACTTTCCCCATTCTTGTTATTCCTTTTCAATAATGTTTTACTACCTTTCCCCTTTAACTATTCTTTTAAATTTTAATTGTAACTTTACTTTTAGTTGTATCATTACCTTCCCTTTTATCTGTCTCTCCTTCCCTTTTCTTTCCCTTTTCCTACCTACTTCCCTATAGTGTAGGACAGATTTTTAAAACCATTAGGGATTGCATATTATTCCCTCTTTGGACCAAATCTGTTCATTAGAATTTATAATTTTTATTATATTTGCTCACACCTTTCCTTGAGTAATTGGCTTTTGTCCTGTTATTTAAATCTGATTTTATTTGTGTGAGAAGTGTTTTGTAATTGTTTTCAAAAAGTTTTTGAGTCTGTCTTGGCAGGTAGACTCCCAGGAATTTTGTATTGTCTGAGATTATATCCATTCAGTCTTTAAAGTGAGGTTATTTCTTTTCCAATTAGTTTTAGATCTATCTCTCCATGACCCATTTTTGAACAAGATTTTTATTGCATTATATTCTGAGAAGGAAGTCTTCACTATTTCTGCTTTTCTGCATTTTACTATAAGATTTTTATACCCTATTACTTGCCCAATTTATTGTAGGCACCACGTACTGTAGGAAAAAAACAACTGCATTTCTTTCTATTCCCATTCAATTTTCTCCATAAATCTATCATGTTTAGGTTTTCTAACATTCTATTTACCTCCTCCTTTCCCCTCTTAATACTTGAAAGGTAAGATAAGTTTCTTAATTGAGTTTGTATATGTTCCTTCTTTGAGTCATATCTGATGAGAGTAAGTTCAGGTGGTTCTCCTCTCCTCCCCTTTTCCCCTCTTTTACAATAGGTCCTTTATACCCCTTCCTGTAATGCAATTTACCCCATTCGATCTCCTCTATCATCCCAGCTCTTTACTGCCTCCCCCTTTTAAGGAGATATTGTTTTTTAATCATTCTATTAGAGTCATGGACAAATCATGAGTGTCCATTACTTCTGGCTATGTATATCCCCTCTAATAAAGTTACAATCATCAAGAGTTATGAGAATCTTTCTCCCAGGTAGGAGACAGTTTCACCTTATTCAATAAGTTTTATTTTTTCTTTTCCCTTATTTTCCTTTTCAAACAGTCTCCTGTTTGAAGTCCAAATTCTCTATTTAGTTCTGGCCATTGAAACTCCATTTTTACCCTGATGAACTTTCCACTTTAGTTAATTTCTTGGTTGTAATCCAATAACCTTTTCCCTCTAAAATATCATTTTCTAGGCCCTCTGATCCTTCAACATTGAAGCTGTGAGCTGCTGTAATTCTGTGCTTCCTTTGTATTTGAATTGCTTCTTTTTGGCTATTTGAATACTTTCTCCTTTAGGTGAACATTATGGAACTTGGCTATGATAGTCCTTGGAGTTTTTATTCTGGGTGTCTTTCTAGAGATATTCTGTGTATTATTTCAGGGACAACTTTGACTGCAAAATCTGGTATATTAGGACAGTTTCTATGATAATTTCTTGGTAGGTATTTTCCAGGTTCTGTTTTTGTTCTGGGCTTTGGGTAGATCAATGATTCATAAATTATTTCCCCTCAATCTATTTCTAGGTCATTTGTTTTTCCTAAAATGTATTTTACATTTTCTTCAACTTTTTCAGCCTTTTTAATTTTGGAATCTTGATTTCACATAGAGTCATTAGTTTCTATTGGTCCAATTCTAATTTTAAGATTCTGTTATTTTCAGTTAGCTGTCATGTTTCCTTTTCCATTTGTTTATTTTTTATTTTTAAATGAGTTGTTTTCTTCTTCTGATTGATTAATTTTACCTTTAGATGGGTTGTATTCCTTTTTCATTGGTCTGATTTGACTTTTAGATGAATTGCATTGCTTTTCCAGTTAGTTGATTTTATTTTTTGATGAGTTGTATTCTCTTTCTAATCAGTTAGTCTTACTTTTAAAGGAGATGGTTTCTTTGACCAATTTCTCAAAATTTTCCTACCATGCTCTCATTTCTTGTTTCCAGTTTTCTTCTTCCTCTCTTCCTATGTTTTTAAAATCTTTTAAAAACTTTTCTTTGAGGTTTTGGATTTGTGTCCAATTCAAAGACTGTTTTAAGACTTCTTATGTAAGTAATTTGCCACTGGTTTCTTCTTCTGATATGGAAGTTTTATCATCTCTATCTGAATATTAGCCTTCTGTGGTTAATTTTTTTCCTTGCTCATTTTAATAGTTGCTTCTGGGGTATAGGATGTATTATCCAAATATTTTTATGTTGGGGCTGGTGTCTTATCCCTGCCTTATTGCTTCAAGGTATTGGCATGCAGGCCAAGCATTTCCTTTGCAGAGATTTGTTTTTTGTTTTCTTTTATGTTCAATCTCTGCCTGTTTCCTCAGTGTTCCCAGGGCTCAAACTTTGTTCAGGATTGGAAATCCCCTTGCTATCCTACTGCATATATGAGTCTGGACCTCTACTGTTTTCTAGATACTGTGATCTGAGCTGCTATCTAGATTCTGGGTCTTCATCTGTGCTATGTCTTGTAGTCTCCTGTTAACTTTCCTGCTCTCTCACCTAACTGGGCTCAATTTCCTCTTTTTTTCCTAAAGAGATATATTCACTGAAGATCCTCCATGATGCCTACAGTTGAGAATATGTTTTATTCTTTCTTTCTTTCTTGATGTCATCTGTAGCATTAATGTCTGTTTAGGGGCTTCATTCCGTATACTTCATGGGGCATGTTAGCTTCATGCCATCATTTTAATTCCTCCCTAGAAATAAAGACTATATTTTCAAGTGAAGACAGAATATTAATTGAAATTGTAAGTTAATGTGAAGTTTTAAAAGTATATTTGAGAAAAAGATAATTTTCTTTTATAACTTTTTCAATGACAGATTTTGAATCAAAATAAAAATAAATTCATGTGGATACTTGGCTAGGTCTATGATTTTATCAGTGTTGGCGTTCATTAATTGGATATATCATGTTCTAATCCAATCCTAGTCTTATTCTTTGTCAGTTTTGTCCATCCAACAGCAAAAACCATCAAGTCTTTTTTTTCAAATGATTGCTTCTATAAGATAGTATGCTTTGTGTTGGGGACACAAAAACAAAGTATGAAGAAATGAAACCATCTATACTCATAAGGAGCTTATAATTTAAAGTACAAATATATTTATATATACACATATATGATGAAAGATCATTATATATAACTATTGATATGAATATAAAATATAATACATAAATACAGGCAAAAGAGTTTGAGTGAGAAGTCACTGGAATTTTCGATGTTCAGGAAAACATGATGCAGTAGATTGTTACTCAATTAAATTTTGGAATGAAAAAAATTCTCCTTGAGAAGGAGATAAAGATTATATTCAATCCAGGTATGAGGTATGGCCAGTATAAGGAAAAAGGAAATGCAGTGCCCTGTTTTCCTATATATCACATGTTTTGGAAATTTCTCTCAATTTTTTGTGATTAATTTGAGTTACTGATGTAATATTCATATTTTTGAATCTGTTTCTTTTCATTCTTGGTGATACTATTATTTCCCTCTCTAGACATAAGTATTTACAGAAATGTCATTTATGCCACTTCTTAAACCTAAATTATGTGATTCTATCCAAATTTTCCATGGGAATGAATTCGTTTTAATAAAAAACTATTTTAGAGCAAAAAGTTTCTTTATTTTTGGACTGGCTATATATTGATGGAATACTTCACCTATGGGCCTAATATCAAATTAATGAATTTATAAGAAAAGCCATCATGTGATATTTTGAGGTTATATGTATCCATATGCCCCCAAATTAAAAAAATCTCCTATCTCCTTTTGTGCCTTCTTCTTTGGAATGACAGTAGTAAGGTGGCATGAAAGAAGCTAAGGAACTAAAACTGAAATAGTATTTACATTGTAAGGTTTAAATTTATCATTATTCTTTTAAAATTATTTTATTTGGTACAATTTATCTCTAAATCACAATATTTTCCTAGGGGCAGAAAAATTCTTTCTCCCACTACTAGATTGCAATATCTTTTAGAAAGAAAGAGTAACAATTGAGCAATTAACAAAATATCAGAAATGTTGAAACTGTATGACTTAATTGTTATAAACTTTTTATCATCAGATTGAATATGATTTAACATCAGTTCTCTTGGATATTTATTTTTTCATTTACTTAAAGTTAAATTTCTATTCAGGAACTTTTAAAATTCATTAGTGAACTTCTTGTGAATAAGAGCACTATTTTGACTTTTTTTGAATCTCTAAGACTTAGTTTATTATTTGACAGTGAGTGGATGCTTAAATGATTATTGACTAGCATATTAACTCTTTTTTTCATTACATCTTTGTACTCATTTTTTACACTTTTGTCCACCGCGTATTTCACTGTTCATGTAATATAGTTTATATATCTTCCTACTTTTCTCTGAATTCTTCATGTTCATAATTTACTAATGCTTATAATTTTCCAGTATATCTATTAGTCATTAAAAAACTCTCCTCCCTTGTAATTATTTTCAACATTATATTTTTCCATTGTCCAATCAACCAACACTTTGCATATAGTTCATCTGTATTGATTTTTTTCCATTAGTCATTCCAGGAAACATAAAGGAAAGTCAGAAAAATTAGGGATAATTGAGAAGTTTTTTTTCAGGTACAAATAAAGGATAAGCAAAATCATTATTTTTTCCCCTCCATTTTGCTGTCTCCTAAAGGGTAGTCAATTTCACTATGCTAAAGTGATCTTAACCATCTCATGAATTTGCTATGTTGAGGATAAGCCAGGTAGCTAATTATAATACATGTAATCATCTGTTTCAAAAGATGAGGGTTCAAAAAAGCCTGTGAAGATGGGAACAGCACGAATTGAGCCAGAGATGAATTAACAGATACCGAAGAATAATATGCAAGATTAAAGCAACAGTATACATTAAATGATCATTTAAAGGAAGCTGAAATCTAAAGTATTTCCAAAAAAGGATCCCATGGTATAAATCATGAAATATTACACAGATTATTCCTTCTGCAAAAACTAGATTATTATGTGAATTTATATAGAAAGTGTATAATTATTACTTGTTGACTCCATTGGGTAGAATACTGCATACATTTTGAAATATGTTTTAATTTAATTATTTTTCCCTGTTACATAACACTGGAGGGTTCATTAGAGAGTCAAGTTGACAGAAATATTTTCTTGAAACAATTATGATCCACAAGTAAAAGTCAAACTTTAAAAATTCTCTGAAGTATTTTCAAAATTCAATTCAAATGCCTCCTCCTTTAATCTCTTTTGTCAGCAATGACTTTTTTCTCTCAAACACTAATTTGCTTTGTAAGTCTCTAAATGCATTTGTAGAGAAGTATTTTGGTTTAGTAAATAAAGAATTAGTTTTGGAATTTGAGAGGCCTAGTTTCAATTCCTACCATTTTTTTTCATATTTTTTATGAGTCCTAGGGCAATTCTTCAATATAGTGCTCTAAATTAATGAGTGACAGATAAATTTGCAGTCTCTATATTTGAAGAGATTTTCCATATTGTGAATTCTCTTTCCTAATCAAATCACAAAGTAAAACATTTTTACCCCCACCCTGAAAATCATATGAATCATTGTACATTGTAGTAATTTCTGTATCAATTATATATAACTGTATATACATGTATATATATAATACACACATACATAAATGCATATGTACAAAATTTTTGACAAACATATACTCATTTTCAAGTGGTTTTGAGAAATGGGCAGTATTTGAATGAACAGAAGATATTAGAGGTGGTGCTTTTTACAACTAAAGGTAATTAAAAACACAAAAATAAATATTTATGCAAAAGCTCATTTTCTAGGCAGTTAAAAAAATAATAAGAATGGTAAGGAGGGGGTGGGGGAGAAAACCATGAAAAAGAAGCATTCAGGATTCTGCAGATTATTTTCCACAAAAAATTTAATGCTCACCATCATAATTTCTTGAATAGAATGATATTAAAATAGACTTTTTATATCTATGCTTCTCAATTTTTTTCTTTTCTAATCTATTTTCCTATCCAGGTTATCATAATGCCCCTCTGAAGCTATCTGTCACTCTCTTGGGTCAAGGATTAAATAACTATTTCTCAACATAATATTTAAAATCATTCATAATCTCACGTCAAATTATCATTCTTAATTTATTCCACACACTTATTTTGTTATCTTTATCCACTTTAAATGGTTACTAGTCTGTCCAATTTATTAGCTTTTCCTTCATTTTGACATTCTATTTTCATTGTTTATATTTTGGCACAGACTGTATTCCATGCTTAGAATGAATTAAATTATCTCACCCACCTCTGCTTCTTAGAATCCTTAGCTTCATTCCACATTCATCTCAGGTATCAGGCCCCATGCAAAACCTTTTTCAAGCCAAACCTTCTCCCTTAAATATCTTAAAATAAATTCCTTTGTATTTATTTAAGGCTAAGTAAAATATAAGCTATTGAAGAGCAGGGAAATTTTTTTCATACTATTTCAAGAAGCACGAACAGAAAATGTCTCCTGAATATTCCTCTCCTTCATATACTGTATACGTTAATTGAACTACCATACTAGCTTAATCCTGATTGCCTCTCATGCCAGGCTATATCAAGTTGTCCTGATTCATATCTGGCCACTGGATCCGGAAGACTCTGGAGGAGAAAGTGAAACTGTTGACTTAGCACAACATACCCTTTGCTCAAACCCAGTTTATGTGTCTGTCATCGCAATGCCTCCTTGATGACATGGTCTTCTTTGAGAATGAAGCACAAAGCATAATCACACTACTGCGTGGAGTGAACATTACTTTGTTTATCTTCCTGCCTTCAAATAAACTCTTCTCCACATTTGAAATTCAAGTTTTCCTCACTTAAATTTCTTATAATCCTTAAATCTTTCAAAAAATAAGTCAGGTCCCATTTATTTCTTAATCCTGTTGTGTCTGTCTGCTTTTTACATATATTGAATTGAATTGTGTCACTTGACACAGTAAAATAAAAATGAGTCTTGAAATCTAACCTCAAATAAATGACATGAAATCATTGAACACCCAAATCATTAACTAGCTTTTCCTTCCATCATTCCAGGTCAGCTCAGATGGTAACAAAAGCAAATGACATAAAATACACTTTGAAACTACCTTTTTAAAGTTGAAACACTAGTAATCCTTGTATTTATAAAGCCAAGTCCACTTCAGAATTATTCCCAAGAAGGTTATAGTCATTGTGAGAAAGGAGGCAAGCCGAATGAAATAGCTCCAGGCCAAGGAATTAATAGTGATGTTATAGAGGGAGCAGTAGGCACTTTGGTAATTTTCTATGTTAATTATTTCTTGCTATTTATTGAACCGATATTTTTTCCTTCATTATCAAATATATTTGAGACCTCTAAATCTGGTCTCCTAAGACAATATTTCAGTTATGCCTATTCTGATTAAGCCTTTAGTAATATCCAAATCTTTGAAGAATCAATTTTTTCTGCCAAACATTCTTTATCCTAGTTACTAACTTATATCGGGATTACACTATCAGGTAATGGGAGATTAATTCACACTGAGTAAATTATAGATTTTCCTAGTACACTAGTAATAATGAAAAAAAAAATTTGGTGTTTCCAGGCAACATGTAAACCTGTTCTACAATATTTGATAATATGCTATATTTTTAAAAAATTAACATTTTCTATTACTCTTTTATTAATAGTGTTATTTTTTACCTCCATGATTTTTGAAGTTCATGGTATGAAATAAAGACCTGGTCTCAGTTTTTCTCTTAGTCCATTTATTATCAATGTGGTCAAAATCACTGCTAGGGAAAGTAACTATCATAGCCTACATTAATGACGAAGGAAAGTAGTGGGAAAAGAATAAGTCTTCAATAAATAGATTTGTAACATTAGAAGGGAATCTAGGAATCATCTAGTCACCCAACTTTATCTTGAAGAAATAATTCCAGAGAGGTCAAATTACTTTAAATAGCAATACATATAAAACTAGATTTTAACTTCTGACTCCAATTTCATAAAAGGTTGTCTAGTATGTCTAAAATACTTAGATCCTTTCTTTTAGAGAATAAAGGAATGTTAGATGTTGCCTAGACCAACCTCTATATTTTTTGTATGAGGAAACAGATAGGAGGAAACATGGTGTCATGGGAATAATACTGGTTGGTAATTGGAGATTCACACCTGAGTCAAAATCTTGTCTCTAATACTTCCTGAATTTTAATATCAATTTGCCTTCCCGAATTCTAGATCCCTTACTTGTAAAAAATGTGATTGAACTTGATAATTTCAAATTATTCTACTTCTAAGTCACTGAAGAAAAGCTTGGTCAGCTTCAGATGAGTAGGAACTAATGGTAACAGACACAAACCTGAGTCCCCTGGCTTCAAATGTAGTATTTTTCTTAACATACCTCATTTTTCCTTTATAGTAAAAAAAAAATCTATGTAGACTTTCCTTTGGCTATGAAATTGTATAAGTACCAATGTCTATTTTCAGTGATATCTTACTACTTTGAGCCAATGACAGGGATGAAGGAATTTCCCCCAAATACAAGAAGACTCAGTTTTCTTTTAAAACTTGCAATGATGGGGTGGCTAGGTGGCACAGTGGATAAAGCACCGGCCCTGGAGTCAGGAATACCGGGGTTCAAATCCAGTCTCAAAGACTTAATAATTACCTAGCTGTGTGGCCTTGGGCAAGCCACTTAACTCCATCTGCCTTGCAAAAAAAATCTAAAAAAAAAACTTGACTTGCAATGAGAGTACTTCTTAGCATCAGAGGAACCATCTGTCCTAATTTTATCACCATAAATCCATAGCAATTTAAATGGAGAAGTATGAAACCCATTACTTTTCATGATTCATGAATCTAGAAAACATTGGACTGCTTTATCAAAACAATTAGCAACCAAATGGATATTTTATTTTACTTTGACTTACATTCAGGAAACTCAGAACCTGGACCATACATGAAATATATAAACATCTATATATACACACACACACACATATATATATATATGGTATTCATACTTTAACTCTTACATAACAATTATGTTTTAACTTCAGAAAGAATGCCAGATTGGATCATTTGCAATTTTCCCATTCACAGTTAACCATAAACTAGACTAGAATGAACTTTAGCATATATGATTATATGTATATGTGTGTGTTTGTGTGTGTGTCTGTATATATATATATGTGTGTGTGTGTGTGTGTGTGTGTGTGTCTACATATATATATATATATATATATATATATATATATATATATATACAGAGAGAGAGAGAGAGGCTTATTTGAAAAATTTTAAATATTTCAAGGATCACATCAATATGTACAATCTATTAAATAATGGAAACCACAATCTGACTAGAGCAGTCCTTTTTACTTACCATGAAGTATACCCAAATATCATACTTGTTCTTCTCATTGCAAGAATACCAGTGGAACACATAAGGTAGTCAAAAGTTATTATTTTCTCTTGTCAAATCTGCAGTTCATTTTCTTTTCCCCCTCATATTTTAATAAAATATTTATGGACCAATGGGTGCAAAGAAAGTCTAGGAGATCTTTTGTTGGTTTTGGAGATGGCAAATTTGTTTTCAAGGTTTTTTTGTTTCATTTTTTTTGACACTGCAGTATTGGATTAGTCACTTAACCACTCTCAGACTGTTTCCCCAACTGCAAAATAAAGATGATGAAACTTTAGATTATGGATTTTGTGTTGGGAGCAAAGGAGTTTGTACACTACAAATTACTATATAACAATACTATTATCCTCTGAGTAGAATATCTGGTATAACATTTGATACATAAATTAAGCATTAGAAAAATTTATTTTGGGGTGGCTAGATGGCACAGTGGATAGAGCACTGGCCCTGGAGTCAGGAGTACCTGAGTTCAAATCCAACCTCAGATACTTAATAATTACCTAGCTATGTGACCTTGGGCAAGCCACTTAACCCCATTTGCCTTGCAAAAACCTAAAAAAAATTATTTCAAAGATCCTGGGTAATAGATGCATTTTTGCAAACATTCACTTTAATAATGTCAAAAGCACACTAATAGAGGTTTATTTTTAAATGAATCTAAAAAATCTAACAATTAATATTTTTAGAATTCTATCATAGATTTCAAAGGTAATTTCTTGAAGAATATTCTCGAATCCATTATTATTAGTAATTGAAAATGTTTATAAGTTTTAGCTGTTTAAATCACTTGTAAATATATTATTATGATAGACATTTGTAGTAGTCAGAGGTTTTGACTTTCAATACCAGGTCTTTGAATCATAGGAGTTCGAAAAACAAGGGAAAATCTACTTTAACCTCCTTATTTTCCAAACTTAAGAAACTGGGAATCCCTAGGTCAAGAGGTTTTTCTTTGATTAAACAGTCAGGAAGCAAATTTTATTCTTTATGTTCTGGTTTAAAAACTAGATCTTTTGATTATACCATCACCTTACCAGGAGTATTAATTTGTGAAAGTCAATCAATTACACTGGGACTAATTTTCCAGCCCAGCAAAATAGATATAATGATATCTAAATTCTCTAACTCATAGAATTGATGTGAGCATCAATTTTAAAATAGTTTGAAAGCTGTAAGATGCTGTGCAAATGCTTGCTATTTCATTAAATTATTGGTCAAAATAAGACACTGATTTGGGAACAAAAAGAAGAAATATAAAGGAAAGTAGAATTATATAGTTGTATGAAGAATCTTAGTATGATTTGCCATATTACAGAATTTGTTGAGGAGTAAGTATACACATATACACATACACATAAAAATATATGTAAATATATATACACCTTGTGGTAAAATTTATGTTGAAAAGATAATTAAATGTATAGGAAATGATGAGAGATAATAAGAGATAGTTCATAGATGAAAAATAGATAATTTTGAATACAAGTTTGCTCAGGATGGATCCTTGCAATCCACCCATTAAAGAGGACAGAAGATGAAAAATCACTAATATGATTCCACACAAAACACAGGATGGAAGAAAGAAGGACAGAACAAAGGATGGACGGAAGGAAGGAAGGAAGGAAGGAAGGAAGGAAGGAAGGAAGGAAGGAAGGAAGGAAGGAAGGCTTGATTTATTAAATATGTACTATTTGTCAATAACTGTACTGAGTGATATTTAAATATTATCGCATTTGATCCTGGGAGGTTGTTGCAACTATTATCCCCATTTTACAAATGATCTGAAATAAAGTGAGGTTAAAGGACTTGTTCAGAGTCACAAAGCTAATCTGCTTCTAAAAACTCAGGTCTTGCTGTTTCCAGATTCAATAGCATCCATTGCACCACCTAGCTTCTTTTTGAATCAGAAGAACATGTAGAAATCAGTAGGACCAGAGGAGGCCAATTCTTTTTAAGGGAAATGTCAGTGAATACTAATTTAAAGTTAAAGTTATTAATATATAGTTTTAATTGATACTTTATTTTTACAATTATGTGCAATGAATGTTTTCAACATTCATTCATTTACATATTTATGGTATAAATTTGTCTTTAATTCTTCCTTTCCTCCTGCCCTCAGCATCAAGCTATCTAGTGAACATTTTACAAGTACATTTACTACACATGCTGCCATCAGCCATTTTGTGCATGAGGAATTAGGACTAAGAGAAATGAAAGAAAACCATGGGAAAGGAAGGAAAAAAATTAGAGAATTGTGATCAATGAATTAAAGTGAACTGTGTTCATTTAGATTCTGTGGTTTTGTTTTTTGTTTTGTTTTGTTTTCCCAGTCTGGATGTGAAAGCTGTTGTACATACCGTAGGCCTTTCAGGGTTGATCTAACTCTCTGAACTTCTGAGAGTAGCTGCATCTAGTATAGATGGTTAACTCACAATGCTGTTAATGTGTTCTCTTGGTTCAGCATCAGTAATTATTTCCATGTTTCACTAGAGTCTGACCATTCATGGTTTCTTATAGAACAAATGTCTTTCATAACATTCATATACCATAATTTGTTCAACATTTCCCAATTGATGGTATGCCCTCAATTTCTAAATCTTTCCCACTACAAAAAGAACCTCTACAAATATTTTTGGAATAAGGACGTTTCCCATTTTTTATGATTTCTTCTGGATACAGACCTAGTATTGATATTGTTGGATCAAAGGGTATATCAGTTTCATTGCACTTTGGGCAGAGTTCCATATTGCTCTCCAGAATGGTTGGATTAATTCACAACTCCACCAATAGTGAATTAATGTCTCATTCTTCCCACAACTTCTCCAATATTGATCATTTTCCATTTTTTATCATTTTAGCCAATATGATAGGTGTGAGGTGATATGTCATAGCAGTTTTAATTTGCATCTCTCTAAAAAATAATGCTTTAGAAAACTTTTATGATTATATATATATATATATATATATATGAATTTCTTCATTTGGAAATAACATGTTCATATCCTTAAATGAACATTATAAATTTGCTTCAAATATTTAAATACATGAGAAATGAGACCTTTATCAGAATCCCAACAAGAAAAATCATTTCCTAGCTTTCTGTTTTCCTTCTAATCTTGGCAACATTTCTTTTATTAGTACACGAATTTTACAATTTGATATATTCAAAATCATCCATTTTGAAACTTATTATATACAACATTTCTTGCTTGATCATAAATTTCTACCCTTTCTAAGGATCTGAACAATATAAAGTATTTTTTGATGTGTTCAATGGTCTATGGCATCACCATTATATTGGATTTTGCACTTATTTTTACCATATTTTTGTACTGGGTGTGAGATGTGGGTCTATTGCTAGTTTTTGTCATATTAATTTCCAGATTTCCTAGAAGTTTTTGTTGGATAGTGAGTTATTATCCCAGAATAAAATGTCTTTGTTCTGGTCAAATAGAAGATTACTGTAATCATTTACAAGTATTTCTTTTGCACCCATCCTAATCCCATGATTAATTACTCTATTTCTTAACCAGTATCAGAGAGTACTGACACTTTATAGTATAGTTTTTAGATCCGGTACATCTAGACAACCTTCCACTATATATTTTTTCATCAGTTCCTTTGATATTTTTGAACTTTTGTTGCTCCAGATAAAATTTTAGCTCTGAATATTAGTTATTTGATGGTTTGATTGGTATTATACTGAATAAGTAATTTAATTTTGGGTAGAACTGCCATTTCCCAACCATGAGCAACTGACATTTTTCAGCTTGTTTAGAGATTTTATTTGGGTGAAAAGTGCTTTGCAATTGTTTTCATACTGTTTCTGGGTTTTTCTTGGGAGATAAATTCCCAAATATTTAATGTTATCTTGCAGTTATCTTAAATGGAAATTCTCTATCTTTTCCCCATGGGCTTTGTAGTTCATAAATAGAAATGTTGATGATTTTGGTGGATTTATTTTATAATCTTCAAATTTGCTGAAGTTGGTCATTTTTTTCAAGTAGGTTTTAGATGATTTTCTAAGGTTCTCTAATATACCATTATATCAACTGCAAAGAGTGAAAGCTTTGCTTCTTCATTGCTAGTTCTAATTCTTCAATTTAATTTTCTCGGATTTTAAAGCTAATTGTTTAATACTATAATGAATAGTAATGTGATGATGGGCATCCTTTTTTCAGCTCTGATACTATTGGAAATGATCCTAGTTGATTCCCATTTTACATATATATATATATATATAGATATATATATGTATATATATACATATATATATTTGTTGATGGTTTTAGACAGATATTAGTTTGTATTGAAAGAGAATTTTGTTTATTGTTATTCTAGTCTTTTTAATTGGAAGGGATGTTGTATTTCGTCAAAGGCTTTTTTCAGTATCTATTAAAAGAACCATATGATTTCCATTATTTTTCTTATTGAAAGGTTTAATTACCAGTCTACTTTATATAAATCTTACCTGATCATAATGTACTATCCTAGTAATAACTTGTTATAATCTCTGTTAAAATGTTATTTAAAATTTCTACATCAATGTTCATTAGGGAGATTCCTCTATAAATGTATTTGTCTGTTGTGACTCTTCCTGATTTAAATATCAGCTCTATATAGGTGTCAAAAGAGGAATTTGGCAGACCTCTAGTCTTCTCCTATTTTTAAAAATAGTTTACGTAGAATTGAAATTAATTGTTCCTTAAATGGGTGGTGGAATACATTCCTAAATCCATCTTGGCCTGGAGACTTTTTCTTAGGGAGTTTATTGATGGGTTTCTTCAATTTCCTATCTATTTACTTCCTATCTGTTATTCTTGGAAGTTTCTATTTTTGTAATTATGTATCCATTTCAATCAGGTTGTCAAATTTTTTGGCATATAGTTGGACAAAATAACCCTGAATTAAATCTTTATTTTTTTCTTCATTAGTGGTGAGTTCATCCTTATCATTTTTGACACCAATAATTTGGTATTCTTTCTTTTATTCTGAATTTATTTGTTTTCTCATAAAACCAATTAATAGTTTTATTTGTTAAATTAATGGTTTTCTTACTTACAATTTTATTAATCTCTCCTTTGATTTTCAGAATTTCTAATTCAGTATTTAGTTTAGAATCTTTGAATCTTTAATTTGTTCTCTCTTTTTTTGCAAGGCAAATGGGGTTAAGTGGCTTGCCCAAGGCCACACAGCTAGGTGATTATTAAGTGTCTGAGACCAGATTTGAACCCAGGTACTCCTGACTCCAGGGCCAGTGCTTTATCCACTGTACCACCTAGCTGCCCCTAATTTGTTCTTTTTCTAGCTTTTTAGTTGCATACTCAATTCATTGATCTCTTTATTATTCATATGAGTATTTAGAGATATAACATTTCCCCTAAAACTGCTTTGAAAATATCTTATAAATTTTGGAATGATATCTCATTATCATTTTTTTAATGAAATGCTTGATTCTTTCCACGATTTGTTGTTTGATTTACTCATTCTTTAAAATTAAGTTACAATGCTTCCAATTAATTTTTGTTTTATGTTTTCATGTCCATTTATTACATGTAATTTTTATTTCATCATGATGTGAAAAGCATGCATTTATCATTTCTGTCTTTTTGCATTTGATTTTAAATACATGGTTAATTTTGTTACTGGTGTCATTTACCACATAGAAAAGGATATATTCTTTTCTTTTCACAATCAGTTTTCTCCAGTGGTACATCATAGTAAAGTGTTCAAAGACATTTTTCACCGTCTTAACCAACATCTTGTTTAATTTGTGATTAAATTTATCTAATTCTGAGAGTGGGAGGTTGTGTCCCCCCTCATTAAAATTTTGCTGTCTATGTCTCCTTGTATTCATTTAGTTTTTCCTCAAGGAATTTGGATGCTATACCACTTTGTATATGTTTAATACTGATATCACTTCATTGCCTATGGTACCTCTTAAGAAGATGTAATTTCCTCACTTTACAACCTTCTTATGAGAGCTATGTTTGCTTTTGCTCTGTCTGAGGTCAGTATCTTTATATTTGTTTTTTTAACTCAAGCTGAAGCATAATATATTTTGCTCCATTCTTTTACCTTTTTTTCTCTTGGTATTTCTTTCTATTTAAAATGTGTTTCTTGTAAACAACATATTGTAAGTTCTGATTTTTAATCCAATCTGCTATCCATTTTTATTTTATAGGAGAATTCATCTTATTCATATTTAAAGATTACTAATTCTGTATTTCCCTTCATGCTGTCTTTCCCCATTTATAGTTTTCTTTTTTCCTTTCCCCATATTCCTGCTCCTCAATGTTTTGCTCCTTTTGCCTTTAACTTTACTTTTAAATTTTAACTTGAACTTTACTTTCAGTTTTACCTTCTCTTTTGTCTGTCCCTTCTTTTCACTCTTCCTGCCCCCCCCCCCCCACTTCACTCTAAGGCCAGGTTTATATTTAAACCCAGTTGGGAATGTATGTTATTTCCTCTCAGGTCCAAATCTACTGATTAGATTTACTCAGTGTCCACAATCTCCCTTCTTTCCCTTTACTATACTAACTCTCTGTGCCTCTTTACTTATTGTCATTAAATTACTAATGCATAGCCCTCCCCTAATTTAGTCCTTTTTATGTTTTCTTTGTTGGTTTTAAACCTGTCTTGTCAAAATATAACAGAGACAGAGGTTTGTAGCTTTTCTGATAGGAAGCATTATTCTCACAGATTAATTGATTGGTTGATTGATAAGCACATTATCTCAGAGTCATTAATTATACTTCCTACTTCTGTCTCATTAAAAAATATACTTCTCAAGAGTCATAAATCACACCAATTTATAAATACTTTATACCTTACCCTATAGAAACACAACCCTCATGAGCCAGAGCATCTTGCAAAGCTAAATCATGTCATGAACCATTTAAACCATATTAAGCCCACTCTCTCCAATTGTAACCAAAGTGTCAAGCTAAAAATAAAAGAATCTCACCATGATGTTTTCATGTCCAGTCCCTTCTCTCCCTTCTTCTCAATATTCCAACAATAGCCCCTCCCAAACAAAGTATCAGATACACATTCTCCCTCTGTTCCTTTGGCATCCCAACCATGATACTAGTTAAGGGAAATATGGATTATGACTTCCTAATCTCTGTAAAACCAACACTGTTAATTCTACTCCTGAACTCTATCCCTATTATGCTATAGCCCTCCCCAACTAAGGTATCTATTAAAGTACTATCACTTCTGATTTATTTATGTATAGAACCTTTAAGTACTCTATGACTTAACTAGAAGGTCTCTCCTAAGAGCTTTAAAGTTGATTGTAAGGCATGGGAAACACTATCACAGGACCACCCAGCATAGGATCCCTCATCAGAGAAAGTTCTAACCTCTATGTGCAAGATATATTAATGTGTCTCAAGGGATGCATGAGACACAAAAGTTTAGAGTAAAGAACATAGATATTCATCTGGGTTATTTCAGCCTGACCTGTGATAGAGCATTTTGTTTCATATTGGTCTGATCAGCTACAATCAAACACATTGTAATTTGTCTCAAACATAGTGAAGACATTTTAGACTTCATCAGTAAAGGAGAAGAAGCAACCAAAGTATATCCTCAAAGTGCAATACCTTCAGCTATATGCCATTCTTAAACTATCCTAAGAAAAGTATAATTCTCAAGAGTTACAAGTGCTATCTTTTGTTACTAGGATGCATACAATCTACTGTTCTTAAAAAGCACCTTCCCCCTTTCCATTTACCTTTCGTCTAGTATTTGAAGGTTGAATTTTCTGTTCTGGTTCTGGTCTTTTTATCAGAAAATTTTAGAGGTCCTTAATTTCATTGAAAATTCATCTTTTCCCCTGGCAAAATATGCTGGATTTCGCTGGGTAGAAAATTGTTGATTTCAGTCAAGCTTATTTGCCCTCCCAAAGCCTTCAAGGCTTCCCAGTCCTTTAATGTTGAAACTGATAATACTGATTGTGCTTCCTTTTGAATTTAAATTCTTTCTTTTTTGGCTACTTGAAGTATTTTTTCTCCATTTTCTGAGAATTCTAGAATTTGACTATGATCATCCTTAGAGTTTTTAATTAAAAAAAATTAAGGCAGTGAGGTTAAGTGACTTTCCCAAGGTCACACGACTAGACAAGTATTAATTGTCTGATGTCAACTTTGAATTCAGGTCCTCCTGACTCCAGGGCTGGTGCTCTATCCACCGTGCCACCTAATTGCCCCATCCATAGAGTTTTTATTCCTGGTGTCTCTTTCTGGAGATGTTCTGTGCATTCTTTAAATGCCTTTTTTTTCCTTCTTGATCTGGTATTTCAGGAGATATTTCCATGATAATGTCTTGGGAATATTTTCCAGGCACTTTTTTGATCTAGAATTTTTGGTAGCCCAATACTTTGTAATTTGTCTCTCATAGTTTATTTGGCACATTGTTTGTTTTTCCCAAAAGGTATCTTTAAATTTTCTTCAAATTTTATTCGGCTATTTGGTATTGAGAGAATTTTGATGTTGCATAGATTCATTACTTTCTATTTGTCTAGTTCTAATTTTTAAGGTTTTATTTTCTTCAGTAACAACGATTTTAGTTTTCCTTCTCCAGTGAATTTTACTTTCCATTGAATTGCTTTCCTTTCCCATTAGGCTAATTTTACCTTTTTTTTTTTCTGAGCTTTATTTCCTTTTCAGTTGATTAATATGACTTTTAGCTGAGTTATATTTTTTCCAGCAAATAGATTTTATTTTTTATTGTTACATCCATTTTCCCATTGATTATTTTTACTTCTAAAGATTTCTTTGATCAATTTTTCATAATATTCCTGCATGATTTTCATTTCTTTATTCCATATTTCTTCTTACTCTATTCTGTGGTTATGAAAATCTTTTTTTGAAACTCTTCTTTAAGGTTTTAGATTTGAGTTTAATTCATAAACTCCTCGAGAATTTCCATATAGGTAATTTGTCATTGCTTTCTTCTTCTGAGATGGCATTTTAATCATCTGTATCTGTACAGTAACTTTCTGTAGTTAGTACTCCATTTGATTATTTTGCTCACTTTTGTTGTTGAGCTTAGCTCCTTAATTATAGGGTGTATAGTCCTGAGATTTTTGTGTTGGGTTATTGTTTGCTAAATAGCCTATGCAGACTGGAGGCAGAGATTTGTTTTCTCCTTTATTTCAAGACTGTGCCTTTGCGGTGTTTTTTTTTTTCCTCCAACTCAGTCTTGCCTGTTGCCTCAATGTTCCCAGGATTCAGACTTTTTCTGAATCCTGCTATTCAGCTGTCAACGTTCCCAGGATTCACTTTCTCTGAATACTGCTACCTAGCTTCCAGTACTTGAACTCCACTGTGGCTAGAAGCTTCCCACTGGATTTCCTGCCCTCCTACCTAGCTCAACTTTGTTTCCTCTTTTCCCAGAAAGAGCCAGATTTTCCCTAAAGATCTTCCACAATGTCAATGGCTGAAAAATTATTTAGCTATTCTTTATTTTGGTGAGATGTAGCTTTACTATCTGTGTAGAGGTTTCATTTAATGTTTAAGTAAAAGCTCTTAAAGCTTGTTATCTTCATACAGACATCTTGGCTACACACTTGAACTAAAATAAAGATTTTTAAAAGCACCACTAACATCCAGAAATATGTTATTTTTGTCAATTCACTTACATTAATTATACAACATTACAAATATCATGAAGGGTTCTTCAAAGAACTAAAATTTTAATTCTTCAATTTGGACATAATTCTGGGCCTCATTTTAGTCCTATGAGGCACAAAGCTATATTATTAAAATTATTGACCTAATTAATCACTTTATCCTTTCAAAAAAGAAACAATTACTGTGGGTGACATTGATGCTTAAGTACTATTACTATACAGTGCCTGCATTATACAACTTTTTCTCCTTTTTAATTAAATAATTCTGAAATGAGAAAAAGCTGAATTTGGTAGTTAAAAAGAAGCATGCAGAAAGATTTCTATTAATGAGGTCATTTGTGTTTCATTTGTATTTCATAATTATTTCTGTCAAATTTAAAAGTAATATTTCTCCATCATGCTTTTGAGGTACTTATTTTCTTCTAAATATCTCAGTCATATTATTTTCAAATATCCATTAAAGCCTACCTACTTTAAAATTCTAATGATAATTTTAATGCTGATATTATTTTCTCAAAAACTAATAATCAAGCTCAAATTCTAAACCTAATGAGTACATAATCTTAATTCTATAATCTACTTCAATTAATACTATTGATTGATTTATTAGTGACATTCATTCTTGAAAAAGGACCAAAATAACATCTCTAAGTTGGAGTCAAGGTATAGTGTGTCTAACCGTGGATGATGAGACTCATGGAAGTTCTGAAGGTTTTACCACAGATTGGGCACAGATATATGAACATTTGGAGTGAAGATGCTTCTGAATTTACACAGCTCACATTTATTTCCAGCTACTGCAATTCTGTTTTACTCATAGGGCACAACACCTTCTTTGATACAGTGAAGTGATGCTAAGCATTCCTTTGCAATTTTTCCCATGTTGTACAATAGATTTCAGAGAGAACTTGAGTGTTCATGTATGCTTTGTTAGAACAACTTGTGAGTACTTGCTTTGTATGAGTTCTCTATAGAATAGCCTTTTGGGAAACATATGATTGGTATTCAAACAGTGACATCAAATTTGTGGTCTCTGCAGTAGAGACTGAATGTTAAACCTAAATATAAAATTGCTTTACATATATGAAGATATGTGTACAAGTATAGAAATTTCCCTCAGTATCATTAATTGTTTTCTTAAAATCACAACTTTTTACTTGGAAAAGTCCTGTAGAGAGGATTGTTTTCCCTAAAAATACTATTGCTTGGATTTTTTTTCTTATGAACTTCAGCATTAATGGGTGTTAAGTTTGGCAGATAAGAACATATGCTTGAACTGAGTAGACACTAATGGGGTCAAAAAGTAACAAAATTCAGGGAAGTCATGGCCAACTGCAAGGAATGCTAAATACAAATATCTTGAAGTATATATGTGTAAGACCAAATGATCTTTAATGGAATTACTAAGAGATATAGACACAATAAAGATACAACAGTAGGGCTGAAACAAGGGGATAAAGGAGGAAAGGAATGAAGAATTAGGAGTTGAGCCACAATAAGGTTCATTTCCATAGAGAAGCATAAAGAATCTACATACATGGTAGATAAACTGTGGTGACTCTAGACAAATGAACAAAACCACATGGGGGGAGTCAAAAGTATCAAAGTAAAGGGAAACATTTGCATGAGTTCTCTCCCCAAACCACTCCAAATACCTTTAAATAGTAACTAACCAAATGCTAAAGTGGCAGAATTCACAAAAAGGTTGAGTGAAACAATTTTCCAGCCCAAGTCTACTTGGAGGATTCATGGGAGGGGTCTATTGCACCAAGGTTAGAAAGGACCTGCAGTGCATTTCCCATTGGAGTGAACTGGCTCCAGCCATCCAGAAGCAGCCCATAGTTTCCAGACCTCTAAGCCAAGGGTTTTCCAACAAAAACTTGGAAGTTTAGTGGGAAAACTACAGCACCAAAGTGAGAGTGGAGTGCAATCCAGCTGCTTCCAGAGCACTCAGTCCACAGATGGTAAGGGGCTCAGGGGAGATTGCAGAGATCTCTTTGTTCTGAGGCAGGACTCTGTTGCTTTGCTCATACTCAGATCCAGGTTGCAGTCTGGGGATTCAGTCTCAGGAAAAGGAGCAGAAGCACAGTCCAACTCATTGCCCATATCAGAGAATGGACTCTCCTCACATTTACAAAGCAGAAAGGAGTGTTGTGGTCATTGACATAGCAGAGCACAGGTCAGGAGAGTAGTCAAAACTACTCATAAAACCTTAAAGGAATTGAAAACTTGAAGGTCTCTGGGATGTGTGTCTGACAACAACTACAAAACATCTCAAAAGCTTGGGACAGTATGTACAGCACCCTTAAAGGAGAGCCCCAATTTATCAATGAGTTAAAATCAAATCAGAGACTGGGGAATTGAGAAAACAACAGAAGAAAAATAATCCGGGCAAACATAGACAATTATTTTAGTCTTAAGGAGGATCAAAATACAGACTCAGAACCTAACAAAGTCAAAGCTTCTGAATCACAGACTTTCAAGAAAAATTTTAAATGGTCTCAAGTTATGGAAGAACTCAAAAAAGATTTTGAAAAATCAAGTAAGGGAGATAGAGGAAAAATTGGGAAGAGAAATGAGAGCAATATGGGAAAATCATGAAACTTAAGTCAGTGGCTTAGTAAAGTTGATTACAAAAACTACCAAAGAAAATAACATCTTAAAGGCCAGTGCACATCAAATGGAAAGAGAAGTCCAAAAGATCAGTGAGGAGAAGAATGCCTTAAAAACCAGAATTAGTCAGGTGGAAAAGGAGAAACAAAATCTCAAAGAAGAAAATAATTTCTTCAATTGTAGAGTGGAGTTAAGAGATGCTAATGACTTTGTGAGATATCAAGAAACAATAAAACAAAGCCAAAAGAGTGAAATACTAGAAGAAAATGTGAAATATCTCACTAGAAAAGCAACTGATATGAAAAACAGATCTAGAATATATAATTTAAAAATTATTGGTCTACCTGAATGTCATGACCAAAAGAAATTCAAGAAATTCTCCAGGAAAACTGTCCTGATATCCTAAAAGCAAAGGATAAAATAGAAATTGAATGAATCCACCATTCACTTCCTAAAAGAGACCTCAAAAAACAAAATGTGAGAAATATTATTATAGCAAAATTTCAGAACTCCTAAGTCAGGGAGAAATTCTTACAAGCAGCTAGAAAGAAGCAATTCAAATATCCTGGAGCTACAACCAGGATAAAAGAATTAGCAGCTTCTATGTTAAGGGTTTGTAGGGTTGGAATATGATATTCTGGAAGGTAAAAGATTTTGGAATGGAGTCATGAATCAACTATCTAAAAAAACTGAATATACTCTTCTGGGAATAAAAAGGACCTTCAATAAAATAGGGGATTTTGAAACTTTCCTGTTGCAAGGGCCAGATCTGAATACAAAGTTTGATCTTCAAGAATAGGACTCAGAAGAAGCAAAGAGAGGGTGAATGGGAAGGGCAAAGCATGAGGAGTTAATGATGTTCAAGTGATTATATCTCTGCATGGGAAGTTGATATTATTTTCACATATAGACCTCATTTATTTGAGCAATTAGAAGGAGCATATATAGACAATTCACAAGAGGAAGTTGAATTTGAAGGTATAATATAATAAAAAATGGAGTTAATGGGGAAGAAAGAATGCACTGGGGAAATGGAAAAGGAGAGAAAGAATGAATCACAAGAAAAAGCTTTTACAGTGGAGTGAAAGAGGAGGAAGATGAGGGAGAGTCAGTGAGCCTTACTCTTCTCAGAAGTGAATAAGAGACAGAATATCATATACACTCCATTGGGTGTAGAAAATTTTCTAATCCTAGAGGAAAATAGGATAGAAAAATGGATGAGAGAAGGGGTATAGGTGATAGAAGGGGGGAAGGTTGTGGGAGGAGGTAGTCAGATGCAACATACTTATGAGGAGGGACAGGTTGAAAGGATAAAGAATATAGAATACATGGTGGTAGGAGGAATAGAATGGAGGGAAATACAGCTAGCAATCACAACTGTGGGAAAAATAATGAAGCAATTTATCTGATGGACTTATGATAAAGAGTACTATCCTTCATAAACACAGAGCTGATGGTGGCTAAATACAGACTTAAACATACTTTTCCCTCATTTCACTTTTCTTCAAATTTCTCTTTCTTTGTTGTTTGGTTTATTTATTTACTTTTACAACATTACTTTAAAAGCTATATTTTTAATGGCTGCACATATTAAATATAAACCAAATTGCTTTCTCAATGGGGGAGTGGGCTGGGAAGAAGGAAGAGAATTTGGAACTCAAGGTTTTGGAAGTAAATGTTCAAACATGCTTTTGCATGTAACTGGGAGATAAGTATAAATATAAAAATGAAGAAAAAAATATAGACGCTTATACAGGCAAAGTAAGAAAATGTCATTTCAAATATTTTAAGATTTATGAAGTGACAGATTACCACATGAACCATATAGACTGACAGATTATCACAGTAACCATTTATAGTAGGGCCTGAAAGTGTTACTTCATTTCCATATTATGGATGGTAAAACTGATGTTAAAAAATAAAGCAACTTCTTCATGAGCAGCTAATGAGTATAAAATGCAGAATTTGAAGCCAGATATATTCAAATCCATGTCCCATGTATTTCTGGAGGCTTACTCTCTGAATGAACCAAAAAGGGGGAAATAGCAGGGGGATTACTGATAACTGCATAATGGAAACAAAAGCAAACCTATGCATAAATACTCTTCTAAATTTAATCTATGAGGAGACTTCCAGGGTGGAGCCAAAATGATGGTGTGAAACTAATATGATCCTGGAACTTTTGCCTACCAAAGGTGAATGAAGCCTCTACTCTGACATCCACACAGATCCCACCAAGAAAAGATGATCCAAACAAGTTTGCAACTGTGGACATTGTGGAGGATCTTCAGTGAAGGTCTGTCTCTTTGGGATAAAGGATAAATGAAGCCCAGGAGGCAGTAGGGTGGGAAACTCAGCAGGAGGCTTTTAGCCATAGTGCAATCCAGGTCCCAATGGTATAACAACAGCATAGAATCTGGCAGCTAGATAGTAATGCAGCAGGGAGGACCCCAACCCCAAATAAAATCTGAACCCTGAAAACACAGGGGTAAAAGACCAGGCTAGATCAGTACTAAACACTGCTAAGTCAGAACCTGGACATAAAGGAGGAAAAAACCTCTGCAATGATTACACCTTGACGAACAGCAAGACAGGGATCAAACCCCAACCCCAGCAAAAACAAAACAAAATTAAAAAAACTTGAATCTATACTCCCTATACCCCAGGAACAGAGCTAAAACAACAAAGATGAGCAAAACAGCTAAAAAATGCTCACTATCGAAAACTATTTAAGACAAAGATGATAACAATGCCATGTCTGAAAAAGAAAGTAGTGAAAAATTCCTCACAGGGGAAGCATCAAAACAGTCTATAAATTGCATTCAAATACAAAAGTTCATTGAAAAGATTAAAAATAATTTTCAAACTAAAGAGAGGAAGAAGAGAAATGGAAAACAGAAATGAAAGTCATGCAGGGAAATTAAGAAATATTGACCAAAGAAATCAACCCCATTAAAACTAAAAGTAACCAGTTGAAAAGGGAAACACGAAAGCTAATTGAATAAAATAAAACCCTAAAAATTAGAATTGAACCAATAGAAACCAATGAATCTAGAAGATCATAAGATTCCATCAAACAAAATAAAAAGGCTTCCCCTATCAGATTATCTAAGATGAGAAAAAAGGGAAAATGATTAATGTTGGATGGCTTGTGGCAGGATTGGGAGTCTAATGCATTGCTGGTGGAGTTGTGAATGAATGCAACCTTGTTTTAGAGCAAAATGAAACTATACCCAAAGAATAATAAAACTGCTCATGCCCTTTGACCCAGCAATTCCAATTTTAGGTCTATATCCAGAAGAAATTATAGTAAAAGGGAAAAGTCCTACATGTTCCAAAATATTTATTGCAGTCCTTTTTTGCAGTGGCAAAGAATTGGAAATAGAGGACATTCCCATCAATTGGGGAATGATTAAACAAGTTATGGCACATGAATACTAAGGAATACTATTGTTCTATAAGAACCCATAAATGGGCAGACTCTAGAGAATCATGGAATGACTTATGGGATCTGAGACTGAGCATATAGATTAGAACCAATAGAACAATGTAACATCAACAACAACTTTGTGAGATGGACAACCTTGATGGAAGCAGCTCCTCTCAGCAGTCCAGAGAGCTAGGACAACTAACTGTGTTAGACTGGCTATGGATTTTCCTCCTCCAGAGGAAAAACAAAACAAAACAAACAAAACACACTAAAATAAAAGCTTTTCAGAATCTGATGAACACTTTATAATAATTATTTCATATATATATATGCATATACATATATATATCTTTCCTTAATCCTAATTCCTCAAACTGAAAATTACTAATTTTTAAGAATGTTTATCAAAATATATACATACAATGGTCACCTGACTGTTTGAAGCTGAGAGGAGGAGGGTGGGAGTGGAGGGTGGAAGAAAATTTTGTAACTTAAAATATATATGTACATATGGATGAAAATAAATAAATAAATAAATTTAAAGAAAAAGATAGAAAAATATAAATTTTATCTGCCTTATCATTATTATCTGTGTTGTTTCCTTTTTTCTCAATTATTGAAACATTTTTGATATTGCTGTACCACAACACTAGGGTTTGGCATCCTTAAGTCAACTGTGTACTGAAGTCAGCAAAAATGGGTATTTTTATTCACAAAAAACCTGACAGTTAAATTTTCCTTGAGTATTTGCACCTCAGAATTTGACAAATGTTACAAACAGAGACTTTAATGTTTTTTTTTAACTTTTTAAATGTAAGGTAATAGGGAGAACTGGTTTATTAGCACTTATTAGTATAGATCTGTCTACATTGTCTAAAACAACTAAAGTAAGGGGTGGATGAATTATAATGGTCAGAAGTTTTGAGATATTGAAATGCATATTATATGTAATTAGTGGAGTGATAATACACTAGCAGCAGCAGTAGGATTGAGATTATACTTTGATTTCATAGTATAGTGTACTTTAAGGTGAGGAAACATCATTTATAAATGAAGTCCTTATCTCTGCACCTAATTAATTTAGGACACTGGGTGACAGATTAACTTGACCAGGGTCACACACTTAGTTTGTATCTGAGGCTCTATTTAATGAAAAAAATGCATTACTGGATAGATAAATAGACATGTAGGTAGAAAGAAATGAAGGGGAAAAAAGGAAAGAAAAGAAAGAGAGAGAGAGAGAGAGAGAGAGAGAGAGAGAGAGAGAGAGAGAGAGAGAGAAGGAAAGAAAGAAGGGTGGGAGAGAAGGAAGGAAGGAAGGAAGGAAGGAAGGAAGGAAGGAAGGAAGGAAGGAAGGAAGGAAGGAAGGAAGGGAGGGAGGGAGGGAGGGAGGGAGGGAGGAAGGAAGGAAGGAAGGAAGGAAGGAAGGAAGGAAGGAAGGAAGGAAGGAAGGAAGGAAGGAAATGTAATTAGTTGTATTTATTTTGGCGTAGATTCAATGGTAAATACCACATTAATATATAAAACGAATGCACCCAAAATAGCTCCTGCTCTCAAGAAGCTTCAATTCCAATGGAGAAGACTAAAGTGAAGTTGAACTTTCAACTAAAGTTGAAAAGTGGAAAGGTGAATGGATACACTACCTTATCTCTCAAAATGTGTCATGAGACATTTTTGTATGAAGTCACTTCATTAGAGGTCTCTTCCTCCCTCCCTCCACCATGGGCTAAGTCTGAGTTCCTCTTGTTTACTGTTCTCCTAGTAAAACAAAAACTGTAAGTTAAGTAGACACTTCCAAACACTCAAACAACAAATGCCCTTAAATTTAGAATATATGTCAATCATTATATTTGGTGCAGGGGATATGAATTTAAGAGGTCAATTCCTAACTACAAAGAGGTATCTTAGAGGCAAGGTCATACAGTACAAATATCTGATTTTATAGGTAAGGAATTTACTTTGAATAGAGGGTAAAAGTATTGTGAAAAGTTTAACTGGAAGAAAGTGAGACAAGATTTCAGTCCTGGTCTTCTGAGTCAAAAATCAATGCTCTTTTCATTATATAACTCATAAATTAATTTATAGCACCTACTCTCTTAATTCAAATTAAGTATTTGAGGTCTATAATGCTCCCACTCACAAGAAATTATAGAGTCTATATGACCATCCACTTAGTATCAGTTGTCTTCAAATAGTATTTTTTTGAAAAAGTATTTGGACAGATACATATGTATAGAAATCACAAAAATATGCTGACAAAAAGAGTCATACTCTCACTTTTCATATAAAAGATCCCTGGGAAAGAAGGTTCAGATGTAAATACAAAACCAAGCAGTCATCCAATGTAGATTTAGACAAGTTTGACTTATCACACCTAGTTCTTTGTATAATTTTTCTCTCTTTGATGGGCCTTCACTTAGATAACTTTGAGATATGATAATGATTTTGGATGAATCATTTCTTCAGCTGAGATGATTCTTTTCTGGACTTGATGTCTCAATTGATAGTTCAATCCAGTACTGTTATAACTCCATCAAATCACTTTGCTGCAGTGCTGACTTTTCAATAAATTAACAAATCTTACTACCCAGTTCCAGTTATCTTTGCTCCTGTCTCCAGGTGCTAGGAGAAATTCAGAGTTTATGACATTTTGAAACTTACAAGGCAAAAACTGCTTCAAAACTATCTTTGGATATTCATCTACCTTAGAGAAGGAAAAAATAAGCAAAAAGGAAAACTCATCATGTGTGTAAAGACACATGGAAGCCAATTGCAGGGACTGGTAGGGACCAACTTTGTTTCTCCAACTAATTCCTGCAATTCTTTTCTTAATTTTAGAAGGAACAAACAGTTTCAAAGGGTCAACAAATAAGTTTATTAATTGATTTTTGAATGAAAACTGTTGTAAAACCATTTATAAAAATATGAATAAACAATATAAATACTCACTTTTTGGACTAAAAATGAATTCTGATGCTCCTCACATTAGATTGACAGCAGAAAGAGATTTCTGCAAATGTTTAAGGAATTAGTCATCCACTCAGCAATTCCTTAATTATAAATTTCATTTATAAAATAAATGTGTCCACAAAATAATGTTAATTTTTTTATTTTATCAATTGATATAATAGATATGAAAAAATCATAAAGATTTTGAAAAGAAACTATGTGCTGGAAATGACTGTCAAAAGCTGATCTAATTGACTGACAATTTTATTTCATAATATCTTTAGATTAGCATTTTATTATTAATTTATTATTATGTTAATTGCATATTCAGATAAGTCTGATTGCATATTTTATTAGTTTCTTTTCCATATTTCTGGGGTAATTTTGTTGCAATAATTTCCCCCTTGACTTAATTAATATTCAAGTACAAAATTTTATTCTTTGTGAATTTTTGGCTTTGAAATATGATTAAATAGGGGAGGCTAGGTGGCACAGTGGATAGAGCACCAGCCCTGGAGTGAGGAGTACCTGAGTTCAAATCAGGCCTCAGGCACTTAATAATTACCTAGCTGTGTGGCCTTGGGCAAGACATTTAACCCCATTTGCCTTGCAAAACCCTAAAAAAAATTTAAAAATATGATTAAATGAAGAAAAAAGGTTATTGCATTTAACAAATTGATGAGAAATTCCTTATTTAGTTAATGTTTCTGGTATATGCCATAAATCTTTAACTGGACAAACAGCATACTTAATATAAACAATGAATGAGAATATAATATATTATCTTACAATTTCCATTACTATTCATGCTTTTAGCTTTCTTATACCTTTCTTATTTAAAGTTTTGAGCCCCACATCTATCTCTTTTCCACCATTTCTATCACCCCTCCTTGATTATAAGCAATGAGATATATAGGTGATGTAAAACATCTCCACATTAATTTTTATAGAAGACTCAAATAAAAGGGAAAAAACTGAATGAACAAACTTTTTCCACAATATTATTCAACCTCCTAAACTTTTTTGTCTTTTTTTTACTTTTTTTTACTTTCATCTAGTTCTGAAAGGAAAAAGTTGAGGTCCTCCTTGAGGAAAATTTTATTATCTACTTCCTCATGAAACTTGTTTTTGTTCTCCTTCAAAAATTTGGATGCTACATCATTCATTGTATTTATATTTAATATTGATGAGACTTCATTCTCTTTGGTGAATTTCAGCAAGATATGGTATCTGTTCTTATATCTTTTAATTAAATCTATTTTTATTTTTTTTTCTTTTTCTGACTTCAAGATTGCTGCCCCTGCTTTCTTTGCTTCAGTTAAAGTATAATAAATTCTGCTCCATCTGCCCTTTGTGTATCTTTCTGTCTCAAATGTGTTTCTTATAATCAACAAGAATTCTTGCTTTTCACTCATTCTGATGTCCCTTCTGTTTTATACTCACATTTATGTTTATGATAATTTATTGTATTTCCCTCCTTTCTATTTCCCCCTCATTTATCTCTCTATTACTTATGTCTTATCATTTTCCTCTTCACAGGTGTTTGACTTTTGATCATCACCTTTCACATTCTACCCAGTAATTTATAAATCTTTTCATGCCCTTCTATGACCCATTTTTTTTACTTCTTTATAGGGTAAGATTGACTTCTTTATCAAGTTGAGTATTTATATTATTTCCTATATGAGTAAATTTTGTTGAAGTAAGGTTTAAATTTTGCTTCTCTTCTACCTACCCTCACCCATCTTCATCTCTATTATAATGGCTCTTTCCTGATTTTCTTATATGTGGGATTATTTGCTCATTCCATTTTGCCCCTCCTATTCAAGTGCAATTTTTTCTTACCTATTTAGCTTGTTTTTTTTAAGTATCATCCCATCAAAATCATCTTATATCCACACCTTCTGCCTCAATATATATTTCTTCTAACTGTTCTTGTAGTAAGAAAGCTCTTAAGAGTTACAAATCATATCATGTCATGCAGAAATAGTTTATTCTTATGAAGTTTTTATATTATTCTCTTTTATTAACATTTTATGTTTCCCTGTATTCTTGTATTTGGAGGTTATTTTTATTCTCTTTTGGTATTTTAATTAGGAATATTTGAAAGGTCTCTATTTCTTTAAATTTTCATTGTTTCCCCTGAAAGATTATGTTCAATTTTTCTGGGTAGGTAATTCTTGTTTGTAATTCTACTTTTTCACCCAGGTGTTTCATGTTCATTAACAATCCATGTTATCTATTAAATGATATTTGACTTTTTTATTCAAGCATCTGATGAAAGCATATTTTACAGCTCATAGATATCTTGAAGATCACCTACTTCAAAACTTATTTAAAAGACAATTATTCTGAACTTCAATGTAATTAAGTGAGTTGTCAAGGGGATAGTGGTAGTAATATATCCAAGTTTGCCTTTAAAAATCATATCCTCAGAAAAGCTTTCTAAATGCCTTGCTACTATGAGACTCTGCATAACTAACTAGCAAGCACTGGTAGTTTCTATTTGGTAAAAAGTAGACATTTTTTAAACCAAAGAGATATTGAGAAATTATTTCATAACTAAAAATATAATAAAGCTAAAATTATTATATTTTGGGCATTTGATTAAAATCCTCTTATTATTTCTCAATGTTTATTTTTCTTGTATTATATATTTGAAAATATATGAATTTGCTGGGGCCAATGAATGAAAATCCATTCCCTATGATGAATATGATAATAAAAGGGAAAATCTTGTTGCTTTCAAAAACTAGGTTTTCTAAACTAACAAATAGTAAAAATAATGAAGAGAGAACAAAAGGAGAATCATCAACTTTTAAAAACTGGAAAGAGACCTTACATGTAATCTAGAGTAATGTAGTTCTTTAACTGAAAGAAATTCAAAGATCAACCAAAATAATACATCTGCCTAGAAAAAGGGAAGGGCTAGAACTTAGACTTCTTTATCCCAACTCCATTTCCAGTGTTGTTTCCATTGCTAAAGATTGCAAGATGTTGTATAGCCATTTTTTTCATTCATATCTGACTCATCTTTGGTTTTCTTGACAGAGATAATGGAGGAGTTTGTCATTTTCTTCAACAGATCATTTTACAGAGGATAAAACGGAGGTAATCAGGGTTAACTTATTTGTCCACAGCTAATAAATATCTGAAACTACATTAAAATTCAGGAAGATAAATCTTCCTGACTTCAGACCTACAATACCACATATATATGTACATGTATATATGTGCATATGTACACAAAACCATATGAAAATATAATATTTATATACATATATATTTAATGTTTTATGAATTATTAGTTTATAGGTTATTTGAGGACAGGAATTGTTTTTGCCTTTTAAAACTTTAGCAAAAAGCCAAATGTTGTTCACCCTTTTGAATCATGTCATAATCTCTGTGACCCCATTTAGTGTTACATTGGGGACCCCATTTTCTGACAAAGATACTTTGGCATTGTTCCATTACCTTCTCCAGTTCATTTTATAGATGAGAAATTTCAAAGTTAAATGATTGCTACTAAGTGTCTGAGTATAGCTTTGAACTCTGGAAGATGAGTCTTCCTGGCTCTTGGCCTGGCATTCTGTCCACTGTGATTGAATTATACAGGAATCTTTTCTTGGGCAGAGACTGACCTATTGTATGAAATAGAACTTAGTTTTTCTGAGTTTATTTCTCACTTCTAAAAAATTATAAATAAAACTGTTACAACTAATCTCATATTTTCATAGACTTTGAAAAGCTAGGGATCCTACGAATAACCTAATCAAATTCTCTTTATACTTTATATTTGAGGAAAGTGAGCTTAAGAGAGTCTACTACCTTATTCTAAAATCACACATATAGTAAGTAGCACAGGAATGATTCTAATAAATATTTTTCTGATTCTAATGCAGTACTCTTAGCTATTGGTAACACTAGAGGTTGATTCTGGCAAATATCAGCATAATATTTAAACATCAAGGTATTATATAATGATAAATTATTAATAATTATGGAAATAGTATTACATTCAAGGGGAAGAAAAAAGCAATTATCCTCAAGTTTTATAGTTTAAGACATTATTTTTTGACCATTATAGTATCTTTACCAAGAAAACCTCAAATGGATAACCAATGAATAATCAATAAAAATAAAATTTGCATTTAAAGGAGAGGCAGAAATATATAACCACCCATGGCCTCAAATCTCACCACAAATGAGAACAGGCAGTAATTATGCATATATGTAGCAATCCATTCCAGGTGAAGTTCTTGTATGTAAATATGAACTTGACAGCCTCCTTCCCTGGATGTCTTTGATACCCATATGAGCTTGAAGATTCAGCCATTCCTAAAGCCCTTTAACAAAGATGATTTTACATCAAGCTGAGAGTAGCATAAACCACTGGTATGATACCTGATCTTCCCTACTCTTGAATGTGTGCTCTTGAACACAATTTTATTTGAATTTTACAATGACAATCATTATATCCATTTTTGTATATGGAAAAATTTAGACTCGTGGATGTTAAATACCTTATTTAACCAAGATCACAAGCTAGTCATCAGGGAGAGGTAGCACTAGAACTCAGGTGCTAGTTGGTCCTTTATCTTTTACCCATTATCCCTTCTGGTTATTTGATAGTTGCTGTATGGCATTCATTTCAGTGCTTTGTAGCTAGATCTTGGACATTTTAAGGGATTCTATATATTATGAGCCAAATCCTGCAGCCTGAAAGGCACAAAACCTTGGCCACTATCTGCTGCTTATATTACCACATCTCATCTGAACAGATTCCTCTTCAAAGGCCTCCCTGTCAGAGCCCCAAATCGGCTTTATTACTGGATGAGACATTTCCCCCCCTGCAAAGTCTTGTGACCTTTCTTCCCTCTAGCCCAATTTAAAGTGGTCTAACGAGTCTCTCCAACTGGAGATTGGCTGCTAACCCAGGGTTCCTGAGAATTGGCACAAACCTTCCTGGTACAGTATCCAGTCTTTGGGTAGTTGAATGCCCACGGCGGTATATGCATTCAGATTCTGGTCTTCTTCCAACTGGTTAGGGGAGCAATATTCTTCTAGGAAGATGGTAGCCAAATTGCTAAGTCTCTTATTTGTGGAGAGGGAGAAGTGTAGCATGCATTCTACCACAGGCAGGGCAATGAGGTCCTGGATGGATTGGGATGTGCTCAGTTACATGAGTGTTGTGACTGCAGAGATGACTATCTCTCCTTTGGAGCTGGACAGACAGTTGATGATCGGTTTGATACTTCCCATCTGCAGAATATACTCTTTGTTGACTTTATCCAGGCATAGGTTGCAGAGTCTACCTACAGGACAAAACAAGTCAGTATCTTGTTGGCCTTTGGACCATAATGGGGGTGAGGGGAAGAGAAAAGGGAGAGGATACCACATTTCTTCAGTTCTTAAACTTGTTCACGGAATCACATCACAGAATTTGGAAGTTGAGAGAAAACTCCATGGCATTATAGTCCAATAGTTTGTATTCAGTCATGTCTGACACTTTGTGGCCCATTTAGAGTTTGCTTGGCAAAGACAAAGCAGTAATTTCCCATTTCCTTTTCCAGTTTATTTTTAATAGATGAGGAACCTGGGGATCCAATATAGTAAGTGTCTGAGATCAGATTTGAATGTGGGAAGACTCATCTTCCTGATTCCAAGCTTGGTGCTCTATCCACTGCGACTCCTTGCTGCCCATTCTAGTTCAACCCTACATCCCAAATAGAATTGCCATTCAAATACCTGATAAGGGTGATGAGCTAATTCTAAGGGCACTGGGAACTGTCATTTTGGATATCTCTTTTGGAAAAATCCAATTTTTACTTGAAAAAAATTCCATGAGTATAAACCTTCCAGGGTAACCTATTCTACTTCCAGATGAATAGGGTAGAGAGACCAAATTGAAAAGCAGATTTCCTTTTAATATTGAAGCTCAGGATTAGCTTCATTAGATGAGGATCCTATTAGACAACAAGCAATGCAGGGAAGACCAACATTTATTACTGGTCTTGATCTGATCTCTCTCTTGGGATTTCTATTTTCCGGCTCCTTCTTTACTCTGGAGCATTAATATCCTCTCCTTCCTAATGAGACAGATAATCTTAACTGTATGTAAAAGGTCTTTGAAACAAAACTTAAAAATGTGGACTCTATTCAGTCTAGTTATTAAATTTAACTCTCTTTATAATAGAATGAGTGAAAAAGACAGTGCTAGAAAATGCAACTTTCATTTCTGAAATCTAGTAAATAGGTGTAGACAAATTATTTCATAACATTTTTCTTGGATGACAATTATATACAATTACTTTTTTCTTTAATTATGTTAATGATGATAAGACTGGTACATTTTTGGGGAGCTAGTCTTACTGCATAGCCAAATATCTTCTTATAATAGAAAAATATGCCAGAAGCTAAAGGCAGAGAAGCCTCTAGAGTTAAAAATCTTAAGAAAATTTTCATTCTTTTTTCCTTTCCTTCAGAAGATCTGCAACTCTTTGCCTCCAATTACATTTATTTTCTATCAATGTCTAATGCTGCCAAAGCTGTAGTAAGTCTGTTCGAATATCTTATTTTAGTTTATAATAAAATTATTTATATTCTGAAGGGGCGATTGTTCACAGACCTATAAGTGA
This sequence comes from Macrotis lagotis, assembly GCF_037893015.1. NCBI lineage: Eukaryota > Metazoa > Chordata > Mammalia > Peramelemorphia > Peramelidae > Macrotis > Macrotis lagotis. The sequence continues at coordinate 573,811,667 of NC_133666.1, forward strand.
GACTATAAGATTGTATCAAATGTTATTATGAAGGCTTTCAATCTGCTTATGATGATAAGATAATTTTGATAACATCAAAACATTACTTAAAAGAGTACCTCCATGAGTTTAATCTAATAAAATGCCTAGTCCTTCCTTCTTACCTGTTCCGTAATGTAATAATGGAGGATGCTCATTGAATTTAAAGGTCAATGAGCATAAACCAATAAGTAAAAGCACATATACTCTACTACAGTTAGTTGAATCAATTTTTCAAATTCTTTAGTACAGGAAGTTTTCAAGACAAAACTATTCCTGGACATGCATAAATGTCTAAACTGCTTGATGATTTCCAAAAGATATTGTGGGATAATCATTTTTTTCATATCAGGGCTTGGTTTTTTTGTGTACATTTATACAGAAAACAAGAAACATTCTGCAAGGAAAAAAACAGTGATTTTATTGACAAGCATTTGACAATTTCATGCAATTAAGAGTTATGTTAAAAGTTTTGTGGGGTAGGAAAAAAAAACTTGATCCCACTATCAAATTAGAGCACATATTAACTCACATAGAGAAAATCTGTTGTTGCTTTTTAAATCTCTATTTTAAGAGATTTTTCATAAAAGGATAATCTGTTTTCTTTCTATATAACTATGCCAAGGTTTATAAAATTTCTCTCTAAATAGTCTTCTTTAACCTTATTTAGATAGTCTTTAATAATGCTTATTAAGTAAAGAAAAAAGCTCTTCTTTAAAATAAGCAACATTAGCTTAAAAGTGTAAAAAACTTATTAATTGTGTAATTTAGAGTCTGTTTTCTATTGTGAGTTGTAATGGAAATGATAAATGATCATCACATTCTTTCATATTTAAACAATACAAATGTATAAATAATGAAAATTCAAATGAATAACTTTAGGTGTCTTTTTTTCCATAAATGGGACAAAGAATACTTGACTAAAATAAAATCTTTCTCTACTAGATTGGCTTCTGTTACTGAGTGATTAAAGTAGTTTTACTTTTTACAATGATTAAATAACTTTCTCTCCAAACTAAATAATTTCTCCTCCTTTAGGTTTTAACCCTCCAAAATAATCATAATTTATGTCTGAATAACATTTGTTTTTATTTTCTTTCTCTTTTTTCTCAATTCTCTTTTCCATCTATTTTACTAACTAGTTCAACTAATCAACTGTTCTTTTTTCTTTTATTATTTTTTCTACTTACCTATAAAATTGTTTTCCACAATCTTTTTTTGTAAGATTTTAGTTCCATATTTTTATACTTCCCTTCCTTCTCCCCTCCTCAAGACAGCAAGTAATCTGATATATATATATATATATATATATATATATATATATATATACATATATATATATATGCACAATCATATTAAACATATTAATCACATTATGAAGGAAGACTCAAACCAAAAGGGGAAAGCATTGAGAAAGAAAAAAATTAAAAATGAAAAATGGCATGCTTTGATCTGCATTCAGACTCCTCCATAGTTCTTTCTCTGAAAGTAATTGACATTTTCCATTCTAAGTCTTTTACCTATCATTGTAATAACTTTTGCAAAAGAAATGAATGATATGACTGTTTCTCTCATTTATAATAGTATGTTGAGAACAAATATGTTATATAGAGCTGATTTTTAGAACCAAGCCACTCTGAGTTCAATCTTGCTTCTAAACAATAGCTATCTTGTTGGGTAAATGATGCAATCTCTCAAATACCTTTCTTCCTCCTCCTCCTCCTCCTCCTCCTCCTCCTTTCTTCTTCTTAATACAAATTGACATGGAACTACAAATCTATTAAGATGATAAATTGCAGGGGCAGCTAGGTGGCGTAGTGGATAAAGCAACGACCTTGGAGTCAGGAGTATGTGGGTTCAAATCCAGTTTCAGACACTTAATAATTATGTAGCTGTGTGGCCTTGGGCAAGCCACTGAACCCTATCTGCCTTGCAAAAACCTTAAAAAAAAGATGATAAATTACAGTAGAAGTGGTGACCTACAGTGACTTGAGAAGTTTCCCCATCAAGCAGTTTCATCTACCAATGAAATAATAGGTTGTCCACATGCCTCTTTTATATATATGGTATCAGCAAATAATAGACTTTTTTGACAGATGACAAACAGTTTAGAGTACTTTCAATTGTGGTCAAATGAATAACAGCTTTTTTTTCAATTACAACTCTTACAACATTTAATTCATTCAAAGGTTTCAATTTGGATCTGTTGAGATAAGAACTTTACCAATGATATATTAGATCTACACAATCTGAATGGCAGATAACTAATCACTGCTCACTAATTCAATAAACATAAAGAATATTCTATACACATCCATACAGAATACTATACTAGGAAATATAGGGAATTCAAGAAAAGAATTACATAAACTCTGGCATCAGGGACATTATAAATTAATTGTTGAAGTATGACACATTTGCATGGTAACAAAATTACAAACTCGATGTGACAAATGCAAAATAAGCTTACAATGCTAGAGGAGAAAGATATTTTGATACACTGTCTGGAAAAGGAAATTCTTAAATAGCTTTTTAAAGATCCATGTATTGCTATAGTTTGTATACCAGACTATGACAAACAATTAACAAAAACTCAATTTCATAATGACAAGAATATTTTGTTGCTTCAGATCAAGAGCAGGTAAGTAATTTAAAGAAGATAGGAATATATGAGTTCTCATTAAGCATATATAGTGTAATATTATGAACTAATTATGTATTATATTATGTATGCATATATATACATATATTTATGTATTTAGATACATATATGTAGAGAGAAAACTGAGGAAGAAAGATATATATATATATATATATATATACATATATATATATATATATATATAATAATTAAGTGGTTTTCCAAGGAGTACAAGCTCATAACAGAAACTTTTTTCAAACCTCATATTTATATCATAGAATTGAGTAAATTTCATTCATTCTGATTCTTTACATTTTAAATGAGGAAAAGGAGGGTTAGAAAACCAAAGTGTCTCATCCAAGATCATAATGTTTGTAAACAGAAGTCAGGCTTCCTAGTCCTTTGATTTATTGCATTATATAAACCTGATCTCCCAGAACCATTAAAACTAGTATAACATCTTATAATAATAATCTTAGACATTATTCCTTTTGACTAGGCATCTGAAACTAAAAGTCTGGTTGCAATGCACAGCTCTTATAACACAAGGGAAATCCTTAGGAACAGAGATCAGAATGGGAATAGGCTAAAGGCCTTTTCAGAGAATCTTAGATAAGTAGATGTCAAGAAGGGAGGATTTTTTGAAACTGGCAGACTTTATTTCCAATTTGACTGTTTTTACACTAAGCGTAGACTCCAGAGATAGAGTTACAAAGGTTTATTCTAATAAAGATATTGCATATTCTTATTGTTTTTAATAATGGAAGTTTATTTTTACTTCTTTTGTTTTTTTTTTCTTCAATCTGAAGCAATGCTCCAAACTTTCCAAATTGCCAACTTGCTTTTGGGGTTATAGTAAAAGGTACTCTTAAAAAGCAGACTCAAAGAATTTTCAGGTTAGAATAGACCTCAGTAATACAATAGTTTACCCCAACTTAGTTTTATTAAAAAAATACTGACTACTAAATACCTGATAAATTCACATATTGCTTGATGATCTCTAACAATGAAGAACAACTAACCACTAACCCCCCAGGAAACCCAGTTAATTTTTTATTTTGTTTAATCAAGTTTTTTTTCCAAAAATCAAACCAAAATTATTTTTTCTGCAATTGCTATTCATTCTATCTAGATTTTACCTCAGGAGTAAAAAAAATGCATTTTTTTCTGTAGGATATATTTGCAAATATTTGAGCAAAATTGGTGGCCCTTGCAGTCAATTTTCCAGAAAATTGATGGCAAAAGAAATAAATGATAACCATCCCCAAGGAATTGGTGTATATACAAGTTTTTATCTCTCTAAAAAACTAGATTTATTGATAAATTCATTCACTTATTCAACAAACATTTATTAAACAAGGGAGCAGAAGGGATGAACCAAGATGGCAGCAGTAAAGCCTCTCTTAGGTGCTCTGTCCAAAATATTTCAAAAACCTTAATATTATGACTCTAAGTTTTCGAGAGACAGAACCCACAGAAATATCCAGTGATGCAATTTTCCAGCCCAAAGTAACCTGGAAAATAGTGGGAAGGCTCAGTTCCACAGGGTTGGAGGGGACAGTGCACTGGAGAGAAGGAGCTTCAATCTCCTGGAAACAGCCCCAGGGCACCTGGGAGCAGCTGTTACCACAGTGCCTGTTTCCCACAGCAGAATCAGTTTTCTTACCTGCCGCCCAGGGAGCACCACACAATTGTAAGATCAGCAGGTAGACCTCTGCCAGAGCGAGTGGCATTCAGAGCAGCCCAGATTCCAGGAAACGGAAACGGGGCCATGGAGTCACCCAGCAGGATCCTTCCAGCATCTGTGCACTGAGTACTCAGCCTATGGAAGGTGAGGGAGTGGAGGGAGACTGCCAAGGTCTGTCTTCTGTCCCTGGGACAGGACTCTGGAGATTTAAACATATTTAAACCCTAGTGGTTGCCTTGGCCCCACATAGAGCAGGGAATCCCTCCCCCCAAACCCTGGGGCAGAGGGGTGAGCTAATGATTATTCAAGAGATTAAGAGGGTAGTGAGAGCCTCATATACTGCAGGAGTGTTCCAATAACACTCAAAAGCTCAGGAAGCACCCCAAAACCAGACAGAAACTAGGGAAATGTGTAAACAGGAAAAAAATGAAACCTGATCATAGACAATAATTTTGGTCCCATGGAGGATCAAAATACTCAACCTGAAGATGAGAAAGTCCAAACTTCTGCAGCTAAAGACTCCAAGAAATATAGAAGTTGGGCTCAGGCTAAGACAGTACTCAAAAAAGATTTTGAAAATCAAGTAAGGGAGATAGAAGCATTTTGGAAAAAGATGAACACAAAGTCAACTGCTTAGTCAGGGAGATCCAAAAAATTGCTGAAGATAATAGCATGTTAAAAACCAGCTTAGGTCAAATGGATAAAACAGTTAAAAAACTTATTGAAGATAAGAATGCTTTAAAATTCAGAATTGGCTAGATGGAAAAGGTGATAAGAAAGCTGTATGAGGAAAACAAATCCTTCAGATGTAGAATGGAGCTAAAGGAAGTTGATGACTTTTTGAGAAATCAAGACACATAAATTCAACACCAAAATAATGAAAAATTACAAGAAAATGTGAAATATCTCATTGAAAAAACAACTGATCTGGAAAACATATCTAGAAAAGATAATATAAAAATTATTGGGCTATGTGAAAGTCATGAAAGGGAAAGGAGCCTTGACCTCAGTTTTAAAGAATTTCTACAGGAAAATTGCCCTGATTCACTAGAAGCAAAGAGTAAAATAGAAATTAAGAGAATCTACCAATCTTCCCTGGAAACAGATCCGAAATAACCCCCAAAATACCCAAGAATAATATAGCCAAGTTCCAGAACTCCCAAGTCAAAGAGAAAGTATTACAAATAGCCAGAATGACACAATTCAAATATCATGGAGCTGCAGTCAGGATTATCCAGAACTGAGCAGCAACTACATTGGGATATAATATTCTGGAAGTCAAAGGAGCTTGGAATGCAATCAAGAATCAACTACCCAACAAAACTGAACATCCTCTTCCAGGAGAAAAGTTGGACTTTCAGTGAAACAGGAGAATTTCAAATGTTCCTGTTGAAACAACCAGAGCTGAACATAAAATTTGAACTTTAAGTACAGGACTCATGTGAAGCACAGAGAGGATGGATGAGAAGGGTAACTTATGAGGGACTTAATGATGATGAGCTGCATGTATTTCTTCATGGAAAGATGATATTGATAATATCCATATAAAAATTCTCATTTAATGGAACAGGTAGAAGGAGCTCTTATAGATGATGCACAGGAGAGAGTTGAATTTTAAAATTTATATTGTAAAAATAGAGTCAGTGGGTGAAAGGGAAATATACTGGGAGTAAGAGAAAAGAGAAGTAGAAGAGGATATTCTACATAAAATATATTTCATGTAGCTTTGGCAATGCTATGGAAGAGGGGAAGGTGAGGGGGCTTGAGGGAGCTTTCATTCCCATTGGAAATGGCTCATAGAGGAAACAATATACACACTCAATAGGGTATATACATCTAGAAGAAAAAGGAGAGAAGGGGGATGGGGGAGGATGGGGGAATGTGGGTGATAGACGAGAAGGTAGATTATAGGAGAGGATAGTCAGATATAACACATTTTCTTTTTTTACTTTTTACCAGGTGGTGGGATTGTGTAGTCTGTCCAGAACCATGGGACCAGGTGGTTGCTGGGTTTCTGGGGTGGGATATAGGCTTGGGGCCTTTTGGCCCCAGGGCCGGTGCTCTGTCCACTGTCCACTTGGCTCCCCACAACACATTTTTGAAGAAGGACAAATTTAAAGGAGAGAGAAAATATAATAGATGATAGTGAGAAGGAATTGGTGGTGGGAACTACAATCAGCAACAGCAACAGTGGAAAAATATGAAAGTAATCTCTATGATGGACCTATGATAAAGATTGTGATCCACCCAAGACTGAGCTGATTGTATCAGAACACAGACTGAAACACAATTTTTTCCTCTTTCTTTTACTTTATTTTTCATGATATTTTATATGTTTGTGTAAGAAGGGGTAATTATATTTTCTCTTAAACAAGAATATTTTAATAATGTTTAAATAAATTAAAGAAAATTAAAAAAAAATTGGCCCTGAAATGAATTGATTTGCTAAATGAAAAATGGCATGAAGTCAAGGCCCTCCTTCCACACCTGTTTCCATTAAGAGAGTATCTTCACATGGGAGAAATGGGTGTACTGGTTTGAGTGTTAAGTTCCCAAAGGGTCCTACATCAAAGCTTCCCCACTCTCAATTGGTAGCACCATTTCCTCCAAGGCTACCACTCCTCTTCTTTACATGTGCTTTTTTATATCTTCTTAGTGTATATGTGTCTCTATCACTAAAATATAAGCTCCTTGAGCACAGGTCCTATTTTTATTTTTGTCTTTGTATACCTGGCACTTAGTACAGTGCCTACTAGCAAGGAGTAGTGAAAGGAGTGCTGGTATTGGACTTAGGAAGACTTGGGTGCAAATCTTACTTCAGATACATGTGTCTATGTGTGACAGCACCCTAAAAAGCTCTCTAAGTCTAGACATAAATTTCTGACTTGCAGTTCTAGAGGGAGGGTTTTTTCCCAATAAAAATTCTCTATACCAGTGGGGAAAAAAAACCGATTTTATAGGAGGCAGGAGAAATACTTGAAAAGCCACATATGGAATTAGAAGACAAATGTTGAAAGAAGTGGCACATAGTAGGAAAGGTGTCAGAATCCAGAACAGAGAGTACAAAAGCTGACAGAGCTGAGAATTCAAATGAAACATAGCCTATGTGAAACTAGCTAACTAGAGACAACAAGCTCTGAAGTTAATAGGCAGTCCTGATATGACTGGAGGAAAGATGTGATTCTGGGAACTGATTAGAGAAAACAAAATCTATTGTTTGAAGAGCCTATTATATTTAAACATTTATACCTAGAGAGACAAAGAGCTTCTCAGAGATCTTAGAACAGACCTGAATTGATTTGCAAATCTCGGTTTTAAGGTAACTACTTTTCACTGAAACATTGAAATACTTCTTCCTTAATCAGAAAAAAAAAAGACTTGGAACATGTATGGCCTATGGTAGATTGATTTCTGTCACAGGGAAAAGGAGGGAGGAGAAAAATGTAAGATTCAAAACCTTGCAAAAAAATGATTGTCGAAAATTAGCATTCCATGAAATTGGAAAAATAAAACAATGTATTTATCAAGAAAACAAAACAAAACAAGGGAGCAACTAGGTGGTGCCGTGTGGCTAGATCATTGACCTGGGAGTCAGGGATACCTGAGTTTAAAACTGGCATCAGACACTTAATCATTGGCTATCTGTATGACTATAGGTAAGTCACTAAACCCCATTACCCTAAAGAATAATAATAATACTACTAATAAAACATTTATTAAATAATTACTATGAGAAAAGTTCTCTTTATTTCTGAAAAATAATATTCAGAGATTCTGAATTCTAAAGATCAAAGAACCATTTGGTATCACCTAATAAAATTATTTTATTCTGCAGATGTGGAAACTGAAGAAAATATTTCAAAATAATGATAGAATCTTGTTAATCAGAGGATTCTTCATAGATGCCTTATATATTGTAGTTCATACAGTATCAAAGTTTGATAACATGAAAATTATTGCATGAACCATAAAATATTATATAATTTTGAATATTTATTGCTTTCCTCAACACCATTGCTTTCATTGTTACTAAAACAATTCTATCAGAAAACTAGAATCCCTCTACAAAAACCCTGACAAATGCTCAGCAATTAACACATAAAGTGCAACATAATTCATGATAATCTATGCTTATTGATTGATTGAATAATACATTGGGATTCACTCATATCCAAAAAATCCATGATTATATTGTTAAATGTGTTATAAATTATTTTTTTCTAATCTTAGCTTAATATAAAGAGAAGTGGATCAGGCTTATGATTTAACTATCTAACAAGCTGCCTGGTTACTCAGATCATATTGCTATTTCCTAACTTCTGATTCAAGTGTTGGAAAAAATGATTTTTAATATAGAAACACTATCTCTAAATAGATGACCTCATTATCTCATTGAAAACTAATGCACAGACTTCTGGCCAAGATGGCAGAGAGAAGACAGGCACAGTTCTAAAGTCTCCTGATCTCTTCCCCATCTATCACATGAAACAAACCTCTTAAAAGAAATCTGACCCACAAAACCCAGAAAGAAAAGCCAGGAGAAAGAACATCTGCCTCAGGATTTGACTTTGGCAGCAGCTTTGGCTGAATTCAGGTCGTTGAATCTGGGCTCAGAGGGAGGATCAGCCCTGGATCAGCCAGATCAACAGCTGAATTGGAAACAGGAGTCTGAGGGCCCGAGAGCTGGACCTGATGGATCAGGGTGGGGCTGGACCTCAGGGGCATGAGTCAACGGGAGCTGAGGAGCTGGTGTTGGAGGTGTCCCCGGGGAGATCCCGGACAGGGCTGGGGGGAGAGTTCTGGAGCAGGAGAGCTGGGGAAACCATCCCTGAGCTCCTCTAGTCTGAGTCCCATTACAACTTAGACTTCTTCCCTAACAAACAAATGCAAACTACTTCTGCCTCAGGCCCAGGTGTGTGAGCAGAAGAACCTGCCCAACTGAGGAATGGGCTCAGGCCAGGGTAAAGCCCACCATTGATTGAAGGCAAAAGAATTCAATAGCTCCAACTCCTCCCTTCAAGCAAAGGGAGAAGGCCTCAACCAAGGTCACATGCACTCCACAGAAAGCAACCAGCACCTCCTACTGGCCAGCCAGGGAAACTGCACTCAGTGAGTAAAGCCTTTAGCAATCCCAAGGCCCTGAGAACCAGCCCCTCCCCAATTCAGGTCTTAGCAAAATGAAGGAGGGTCAATGGAAAGGTAGATCCATAGAAAAATTCTTGGAAGGGAAAGACCCTAACTCAGAGAGACCTGGAACCTCTGAGGAGAATACAATCTGGTCTTCAGCACAGAAAGACTTCCTGGAAGAAATAAGTAAGGAGCTTAAAAATTTGGGAGAGACAAGTAATACCTTGCAACAAGAAAAGAAAATCTTAGAAATTACAATTGGACAAATACAAAATGAGAATAAATCTCTCAGATCTTCAATTGGGCAAATGCAAAAAGAAATTAATTCTCTCAAAACCTCAATTGGTCAAATGGAAAGCTCTTTCAAAAGTAGAATTGACCAGTTGGAAAAGGAGTTGCAAAAGGTTAATGAATAAAACTCCTCCCCCAAAAAAAGAATGGAGTCTACAGAAACTAATGACTCCATGAGACAGCAAGAGTCAGTTAAACAAAATCAAAAAATAGAAAAATATAGAAGCAAATGTAAAATACCTCATCAACAAAACCACTGACCTCGAGAACAGATTGAGGAGGGGCAACCTGAAAATTATAGGACTTCCTGAAAACATTGAAGAGAAAAAAAGGCTGAACTTAATATTACAGGATCTAGTAATGGAAAACTGCCCTGATATCATGGAATCGGAGGGCAAAGTAGTTATTGAAAGATCCCCACCAGAAAAAGATCCTAAAATGAAAACACCAAGGAATGTTGTGGCCAAACTTCAGAACTCTCAGATAAAAGAGAAAATACTGCAAGCAGCCAGAAAGAAACAATTTAAATATCAAGGAGCCACAGTAAGGATCACACAGGACCTGGCTGCATCAACATTAAGGGATCGAAGGGCCTGGAATGAGATATTTCAAAGTGCAAGGGAACTTGGAATGCAGCCAAGAATCTACTTTCCCTCAAAGCTGAGCCTTCTCTTGCAGGGAAAAAGAAGGACATTTAATGAAATGGAAGAATTCCAAAAATTTCTGATGAAAAGACCAGAGCTAAATAGAAAATTTGGACATCAAACAGGAGGTTCAAGAGACACATGAAAAGGTTAAAAAAAGGGTGGCAGTAAAAGGAAAAAAAGTGCAATCCAGTAAGCTGAAACTGGCTATATCCCAGCAAGGGGGGAAAAAGATTCACATAAATCTTGAGAATTGTAACTCTAACCAAGAGAATATACCTAGCCAGAAATGATGGACATTCATGACCTATCCATGAGACTGCTATCTAAAGAGATGTAAATGGCTTTAACCCCACTTGGGAGAAAGACCCTAATAACTCTCAGGAATTTTGACTCTATTCCATAGAATATACTGAATTAGAAGGGACAGACACTCAGAATTTTCTATGACTCAGAATGATCTAAAAAACACTATCTCCTTAAAAAGGGGGACAGGAAAGAGACTGGAGGAGGGAGAGGAGTGAATGGGGTAAATCTCATTACACTAAGAGGTACAAAAAAACCTATGGTAATAGACAGGAAGAAGGGAGCAGAAGAGAAACACCTGAAACTTCTTCTCATCAGACTTGGCTTAAAGTTAACCTACATATCCTCAGTTAATTTATAAAAACATCTAACCTTTCAAGCATTAAAAGAGGGAAAAGGGGAGGGGGTAAGGAGAAAGGGAAGGGGAGTGGGGGAAAAAGGGGAAATAACAAAAGGAAGGCAAGGGAAAAGGGAAATAAGGAAAGGAAGAAAGGGAAGGGTGTGATATAGGAGGGCAAACACACTGAAGAGGGTGGTATGCAGAAAGAAAACACTGGGGAATATGGATAAAGGGGGGCAGAAAGTGGGAAAATACAAATGGCGAGAAGATAGCACGGGGGGCAATAAAGAATTAGTAATCATAACCTTGAATGTGAATGGGATGAACTCTCCCTTAAAATGTAATTGAATAGCAGAGTGGATTAAAAACCAGAATTCTACAATATGCTGCTTAAGAAACTCATTTGAAGCAGAGAGATACATATAGAGTAAAGGTAAAAGGTTGGAGCAAAATATATTTTACTTCAGCTGAAGTAAAAAAAAGCAGGGGTAGCAATCCTTATCTCAGACAAAGCAGCAGCAAAAATAGATAGCATTAAAAGAGATAAGGAAGGAAACTTTATCCTCCTAAAAGGTACCATAGACAATAAAGTCATTTCAATATTGAATATATATGCACCCAGTGGGACAGCACCCAATTCTTAGAGGAGAAGGTGGAAGAACTACAGGAAGACATATACAACAAAACTGTACTAGTAGGAGACCTCAACCTCCCACTATCAGATATTTACAAAAATATAAGTTGCCCAGGTTAAATGAAGAAGAGATTAAATACCTAAACAACTCTATCTCAGAAAAAGAAATTCAAGAAGCCATTATTGAACTCCTTAAAAAAAATCTCCAGGGCCTGATGGATTCACAAGTGAATTCTACCAAACATTTAAGGAACAATTGGTACCAATTATATATAAATATATAAACTCTTTGGAAAAATAGGGAAAGATGGAACTCTGCTTAACTCTTTCTATGAAACCAATATGGTACTGTGACCTAAACCAGGAAGAGTTAAAACAGAGAAAGAAAATTATAGACCTATTTCCCTGATGGATATAGATGCAAAAATCCTAAATAAAATCTTAGCAAAATAGTTACAACAAGTTATCCCTAGGATAATAGCTTATGATCAAGTAGGATTTATTTCAGGAATGCAGGGTTGGTTCAATATTAGGAAAACTGGTAGTATACTCAGTTATATCCACAACAAACCCATCAGAAACTATATGATCATATCAATAGTTACTGAAAAAGCTTTAGACAAAATACAGCATCAATTCCTATTAAAAACACTAGAGAATATAGGAATACATGGACTGTTCCTTAAAATAATTAGCAGTATCTATTTGAAACCATAAACAAGCATTATAGTCAATGGGTCGAGGCTAGAGGTATTCCCAATAAGATCAGGGGTGAAACAAGGGCACCCATTATCACCACTACTATTCAATATTGTATTAGAAATGTTAGCATCAGCAATTAGAGAAGAAATTGAAGGAATTAGAATTGGGAAGGAAGAGACAAAACTCTCACTCTTTGCAGATGATATGATGGTCTACCTAGTGAATCCCAAGAAATCATCCAAAAAACTACTGGAAACAATTAGCAATTTTAGCAGAGTTGCAGGTTATAAATAAACCCTCATAAATCCTCAACTTTTCTTTATATGTCTAGCAAGATACAGCAGGAAGAGCTAGAAAGAGAAATCCCATTCAAAGTAACCTCAGACAATATAAAATACTTGGGAGTCTATTTGCCAAGAGAGAGACTCAGAATCTTTTTGAAAACAATTATGAGACGCTTCTCACACAAATTAAATCAGATTTAAATAACTGGGCAAATATCAACTGCTCATGGATAAGTAGAGCTAATATAATAAAAATTACAATTCTACCAAAACTAAACTGTTTAGTGCCCTACCAATCAAAATTCCAAAAAATTACTTTAATGATTTAGAAAAAATTGTAAGTAAATTCATATGGAGAAATAAAAAGTCAAGAATTGCCAGGAGCTTTATGAAAAAAAAAGTGTAAAAGAAGGTGGCTTAGCCCTACCTGATCTAAAATAATATTATAAAGCATCAGTCATCAAAACTGTTTGGTATTGGCTAAGAAATAGAGTGGTTGACCAGTAGAATAGACTGGGTGTAAAAGCAGGATATGATTACAGTAATCTGCTGTTTGATATACCCAAAGAGTCCAGCCATTGGGATAAAAACCCCCTCTTTGATAAAAACTGTTGGGATAATTGGAAGTTAGTATGGAAGAAACTAAGATTAGACCAACACATCACACCCTTTACCAAGATAAGATCCAAATGGGTACAGGACTGAGACATAAAAAACAAGGATTTAGTTTACCTGTCAGATCTATGGAAAGGGGAGCAGTTTATGACTAAGGAAGATTTGGAGAACATCACCAAAAACCAATCAGATGATTTCGATTACATTAAATTAAAAAGCTTTTGCACATATAAAACCAATGTAACCAACATCAAAAGAAATATAGTAAATTGGGAAACAATCTTTACAACTAATGATTCTGACAAAGCACTGATTTCTAAAATATACAGAGAACTGAGTCATATTTTTAAAACAAAAAGACATTCCCCAATTGACAAATGGTCAAAAGTTATGCAAAGGCAATTTACAGATGAGGAGATCATAGCAATCCATAGCCATATGAATAATGCTCTAAATCATTAATTATTAGAGAAATGCAAATTAAAGCTTCTCTGAGGTACCACCTCACACTGCTTAGATTGGCCAATATGACCAGGAAGGATAATTGTTGGAAAGAATGTGGGAAATCTGGGACTCTATTACTCTGTTGGTGGAGCTGTGACCTCATCCACCCCCTCTGGAGAGCTATTTGGAACTATGTCCAAAGGGCAACAAAAATGTGCACACCCTTTGACCCAGCAATACCACTACTGGGTGTATACCCTGAAGAGATGATGAAAAAGGGTAAAAACATTACTTGTACAAAAATATTTATAGCAGCCCTGTTTGTGGTGGCAAAGAATTGGAAATCAAGTAAATGTCCATCAATTGGAGAATGGCTTAGTAAACTGTGATATATGTATGTCATGGAACACTATTGTTCTATTCAAAACCAGGAGGGACCGGATTTCAGGGAAGCCTGGAGGGATTTGCATGAACTGATGCTGAGTGAGATGAGCAGAACCAGAAAAACACTGTACACCCTAACAGCAACATGGGAGTGATGTTCAACCTTCAAGGACTCACTCATTCCATTAGTGCAACATTCAGGAATAATTTTGGGCTATCTGCAATGGAAAGTGCCAGCTGTATCCAGATAAGGAGCTGTGGAGCTTGAATAAAGTTCAAGGACTATTCCCTTTAATTTAGAAAAAAACAGATATCTTATTATTTGATCTTGTCACCTCTTAGACTTCTCTTCTCTTCTTTAAGGATATGATTTCTCTCTCATCACATCCAATTTGGATCAAGGTACAACATGGAAACAAAGTAAAGACTGACAGAGTGCTTTCTGTGGGGGTGGGGTGGGGGGTGTGAAGCAAGATGGGGGAAAATTGTAAAACTCAAATATCTTTAATAAAATTTAATTAAAAAAGAAAACTAATGCAAAGATTAAAAATATCATTTTAAAAATGTTCTTATATTTTTAACTAACTGCAGGCAGATCCTGAAGAGGACTGATTTAAAAGAAATTCTATATTCAATGGTACTAGATATTTAAATGGTTTGCCAAATTAAAAAAAAAGAAGTCTTGTAGGTTTTGCTAACTCTAGTATAGAAAACAAGCAAAAAAAAATTAAAATCCTCAATATCTTTATTGGTAACTGTCAAGGAATACACCTTCTTAGAATATCACTTCTATTCACAAAAAGACAGCAGGATGCTGGGCTAAATATAACAGCCTTGATGTCAGAAAATCTAGGTTAGTATGATTATATAGTTATATAGCTGTTACATTTAAGGAAAAGAGGGAGGAGGGAGTCAGTCTGTTCTGATTATCTCTGAAAGACTAAATTCTCATACTTTTGTGAAACATAGAGTCAAAGTTATTCAATTGCTTCAAAAGTGTTAAAAGCAAAACAAAACAAAACATAGTATGGTTATTTTATAAATTATACTTCTGTTGCTTTTATGATTTTACTTTGCACTTTAAAATCATCTTTTGTGTTCACTTACACATAGTTTGATAATATTTTAGCAAAAATATCTTTAACTATCAAAGAATATTTCAAAACACTGGATGTTACTCTCACAGACTTCTCTTTAAACAAATAACAGTGAGAAAAAAATCAGTTAAATCAACTTCAGTTGTCAAAGAATAACAGAATACTGTTTAATTACTTTCCATGCAGTCTTTGTCATGTAAATTGAATAGTGAGAACTCACAAAATATTTGTTTTAAATTTGATTTATCATTTTCATGTTACAACTTTAAATTATGGCTCAGGTGGTCAATTGAATACTAAACTGAATTTGGGTAGAAATGGATTTTTGTTAATTAACTTGGTATTTTCAGTTTTCTCCTTACATCATTAGTAGCATCAATATTCAACTACTGCTTAATGTAGTAAAAAAAAACAACTAAAGATGCACATTCCTTTGGGAATAACTAAATAAATTCTGTTATATAAATTAAATGAATTTACAATAAGGAAAAAATGAAAATAGAAAAACTTGAGAAGACTTAAAATGACATGTACAATGACTCCAACAACTTACAAACTCTGATAATTACTACAAATTAAATGCCATTTACTTACAATATCTAAACTTATTCCTAGAGAAAAGTTGAGAAAATGTGCCTCTTTCCATTACTTTAAGAAATGCTGTGTCATGGATATATAGCATATTTCATGTGCTATGAGATACAGTTTATGACTTATTTGCTCTTGCTAAAATACCATTTTCCTCTCTATCTCTTAAAAATCATAATCTCAATATTGATTAACTGGATATGGACAGGATGAGAGATTTACCTGAAAATAACATTGATATAAAATATCAATAAATAAAATATTTATGAATGAAAACAATTGGAGTAAACTTATGTTTTTCTCTACTTATGTTTCTATTAATAACATTAATAAGTCACTAGGAATATGGGTCCTAATCAAACTGGCAATATATTTTTTTTTATTTCCTAATAGCAGAAGAGACAAAGGGATCCTCTGATGATGGATGTTAAGTATGGTAGCTCCATAGATAACTGTTAGGGAGGAAGTTCAAGAACATTCTCTCATTTTTCCACCGTTTTATTTTCTTCCCTTTTTATATATCAAAAATGAAAGAAAGCACTTAAAACACTTTACAAACTTAAAAGAGAAATGTGTATTTCAACTATAATATTTTTAAATTATTCCCATAATTCTAAGTTTTCATTCAATTTTTGCATGTTTATTTATTTTTTGATCTGTTCCCGTTCAGCTACCTCTAAAGCTGAGAAGCACACCTGTTTTCCTAAATCACAATCATAACTGAGAAATATGTGTAACTGCAAACAGAAAAGTAGAAAAATAAAAGAGTCAAAGAATCTGTTGTGGAGTCAAAGCATGGAGTCAAATTCTACCTCTACTACCTACTATTGTATAAATTTCATAAGATTCATTACCTTTATCTATAAGAGAGAGAGAGCTAATTTAGCTTATCTCTAAGGTCTATTTGTTTTTAGAACTGCATATTATGAGAGAGGAGCATGAATGAATTCTACAAAGTAAGGAGGAGAGTCAGGAATTTACTGAATGTAAAGCATTTGTTCCTTGAATTTATGACACAGCTAGACACAACAAGAAGCCAGGAAGGGAATATCCTCTGAATATGAAGGCCAATATTGGGAATCTTGGTCCATGGTAAAGAATTGGATGGGGTCCTGCACAATGGATGTAATTTAAGCTTGCAGAGAATGAATTTTCTTAAAGGTCAGCTGGTACTAGCTGTAGCCAGAAGACTTTAATGAAAGCTTCTCTCTATTTACTCAAAGGAACCATATTTTATCCTTGGCACTTATGAGCCTTCCATAATTTAAGTCTTTTGTATGAAGAAAGAAATAAAATGCTGTTGTATTTCCTATTTTTGTTTTTTCCATTGAGTATCTTGAAGGAATTGAGTATCTTGAAGGAATACTTTCATCAACATTTTGGGGACATGTGAGCCATACCTAAGCAATATTTTATGTTCCTCACAAATGCATTCTAGCAGGGACATAATGAGAAGTAGTGACCAAGAGTTACCTGATGCCTTTTGTTAGGTTTAAGCCTCCCCAAGGAGGATTCAGGTTTGTGTGAGTCTAGGGATACATACTTTGTTAGGGGGCAGCTAAATTTATTGTAATATCTATGCCCTATCTATATCCATCTATCTATCTATCTATCTATCTATCTATCTATCTATCTATCTATACCTCATACATTCTATATATTATACATATGTCATATAGGCAAAATGTGCACATATATACATATATAAATATGATTGTATTTATGTTATATAGATTTCTTACACATATAAACATATATGTATGTATTATTTCATATCCAATGTTTTTCATATTTGAAAAAAATGAGGAAAGAGAATATTTTTCTTCCAAACATGTTTCCATAGTCTTTATTTATATACATAGAACAAAACCATTACTATCCCAACAATCAGGCAAGCTTGTGAGCCACCTACCCCCCCAAATCCATAGCCATTGGACTCAGCCAGTGGTGTCAGGAAGAAAAAATCAGTCTTGGTATTTAGCATTGACAGGGAGGGATATATAGGTGAAAATGATATTTTAAAACATAAGGAAAGAACTGAACAAGTATCTTTGAGAAGCACGTAAAAACAAGGGTTTCCATTAAATACAAGCTTCTAAAATATGAAAATCTTTATGAAGATGCCCATTATATATTAATGAGACCTTAAAGTAATACTTAAGCGCTATCTTATTTTTAGTAGCCTATTAATAGTATTTATTTTTAATATCATATAGGCCCTTGCCCTTGTTCCATAACTAGCTATGGATGTTATGAAAATGAAGATAACAATTTATTCCTTTTCCCATTGAAATAGGAGAGGAGAATTTACATTGCTAGATATTCTGTATAACTGAACATTGGCTTTTTGTTTGAGGTGAGACCAGTTTTTGGGTCCCAATTTGAGAAATTCCAATAGTCACCTTGAGTAGCTGAAGACTCTTCACAAAACTATAAGACTAATACCCATTACCATGGTTACGTTTACAGTATATACATGATAGGATCACAAGGTTTGAGGTGTTATTTGTTAGCTGATTTAATGGTGGTAAAACAGGTTGAATTCCTGGCCCTAGAAACTGAAGCCTTATAAATTCAAAGCAGGGATGGCCACAACCTTACTTCCTGAGAGGCAGGAATAATTCTAACTTTAAAGGGATGGTGAGGTCATTTAACATCTTTGACCCTTTCATTCTTTGGATTGTTCCCTGCCCCTGCTCACAAATGCTAATTTATGCCAATCCAGGGTGGTGGATTGTGTTCTGTTAGGAGTGGAGTGCAAGCACAAATCCCATCAGCAGAGGATAGCAAATTTGGTCACAGCTGGGCTGGTTTTCTGCTGGTTAGAACCAACTTGTGATGACCAGTGGCATCCAGCTGCTGTACACGATGGCATGTAGACTTCAGCACCAAGGTGGTCCATGGACATTGCTGGATTTAGGAATAGCCACCAGCCATCTGACTAGTAGCTGCATTGCTGCCCATTCCTTTCCAGGTTCAGAAGGTGAAGAAAGCACTCACCCCATAGGCGATCATCACTATGCATGCAAAGAAAGAAGCAGCAGCCCTTTTGTCGAATATATAGGAACCAGCTATTGATGTTTTTTGAACTGCAACTGCGGAGGTGATGAATCCAGTAATGTAGAGAACTGTAGCACTTACATTAAATATCATTAGCACCAAAGGCCAGGGTACCATATAGAGTTTCAAATGTAGTTGCCACAGGTAGATGATGAAGAAGATGATTGTCACCAGCCAGGCAAAGACTGCTACAAACATCACCCAACCATAGATTGAGTATTAGTGATAAGGTGTGTCTGCAATCAGGGCCCAGGTCAGCAAACCCACCACGATCTCCAGCACCATCAGGGCGCCGAGGTCCGGCCACAGAGTGCCCAGCGGCGGCAGCGAGGAGCGGACGCCGGCCTGCGCCGGGGTGCTGGTCTGGGTGCTGACTTTGGATGGAAAGTCGGCCATGGGTCCGGCTGCCCTGCAGCCCCCAAGCCCGGGGCGGAGAATGCGGGGAGCGAGGCTCGGCCTGCGCCCCGGGCTGCGCGTCCTGGCCAGGCAGCGCTCTGAAGCAGGGCTCTCCCGGAGGGACTGGCCCGCTCCGCGCTCGTCCCCCGGGGCCGGAAAGAGAATATTTTTATATTTACATCCTTGGTTCCAACAACAACAGTGTTTTGTACATAAAAGTTATTTCATTAAACCCTGGTTCATTGGCTATCCAACTTTTCTTTCATTTAAATTTATATAGCACATTGTGGCAAAAACTTTCTGAATGATTTATTTTAGTACTTGCATTTTTCAAACACAATAATCTAAATCAGGTGGATGATGACCAAGTATCCTATGATTATTTTTGGTATTTTTCTGAAATTATTCTTCATTTTAATTCTTTTTCCCATAATTGTGTCACAAGAGTTGGATTGTCTTTATCAGAAAATGTCTGGAGTAGTTATGGACAATTTGAATTAAAATAAAGTGCTTATTAATTGTAAGGAAGGAATATATAAGTGCTGTAATATGGTGAGCACTTAAATTGATGATTGGCAATGTATAAATATGAGAGATAATAAGGTAAAAATGAATATTCATGGTTCCAGCATGATTAAAGTATTATGGAAATAACCCTGGATTTGGAATTAGAGAAACTAGTTTGAATGCCAGGACTTTGATTTAATATCTGAATGACCACAGAAGAGGTACTTCATTCAGAGTAGCAGTTCTTAACTTTTTGTGTCATAGACCTTTTTGGAAAGTTGGTAAATTCTATGGACTCCTCAGTATAATGTTAGAAAATGCTAAGCTAAATTGCAGATTAACAAAAAAATAATTTTTCTCCACTTACTCAAGTTCACAGACCTCCTATCATCTATCCAAAAAATCCTACAAGAATGAGAATATTTGGTCTTGACAGAGCTAGATGAAATTGTATTCCAGAAGACTTGAGTTTGAATAGTAGTGCTCAATGGTCTCATTAGTTGTGGAACTTGCGCAAGTCACATTTGCCTTTTTAATCCTCCATCTCTTTACTGTAAAAATAGGGAGGTTGGAGTTAATCAACTCTAAATTATCTTACAACTTTAAATCTCTGATCCTATCACTTAATAAATTTTTAGTTTCCTCTTTTTTGAATAAGAAGGATCTAGATGAAAGAATTTTGAACATTCCTTTCAGATCTATCATGTGAAATAATTCATTGAATATAGCCAAATAATCACAAACTACCAAGTCTGAAAATCATGAAGCTAGCATCTATTGTTAACTGGAAGCTTAAGATGAGTCTTACAAAAATAATTATTATTCCTTTTTTTTAAAAACTAAGGTTTTTGAAATGGAAAGGAATCCAATGTATTTACTTAATGTAAAAAAAAATTGTCCACTAATTTCACTTTAAATAACAACATTTTATAAAAGATAGCAAAATTACGTAGTAAGATAATGGTATATATTTTTTCTAAATTGAATGTAATAGTTTTTAGTCTTTGTTCAAAATCCATAATTCTTTCTCTGGATACAGATGGTATTCTCTATTGCAGATAGTCCAAAATTGTCCATGGTTGTTGCACTGATGGAATTGAGCAAGTCCATCAATGTTGATCATCCCTCCCATGTTGCTGTTATGGTGTACGATGTTTTTTTCTGGTTCTGCTCATCTCACTCAACATCAGTTCATGAAAATCCTTCCAAACTTCCCTGAATTCCCATACCTCCTGGTTTGTAAGAGAATAATAGTGTTCCATGACATACAAATACCACAGTTTCTTAAGCCATTCCCCAACTGAAGGACATTCATTTAATTTCTAATTCTTTTCCACCACAAACAGGGTTGCTGTGAATATTTTTGTACAAGTGACATTTTACCCTTTTTTCATAATCTCTTCAGGGTACAGACCCAGTAGTGGTATTGCTAGATCAAAGGGTATGCACATTTTTGTTGTCTTTTGAGCATAATTCCAAATTGCTCTTCAGAAAGGTTGGATGAATTCACAGTTCCACTAACAATATATTTCCCATAGATTTCCCACATCCCTTCCAATATTGATCATTGTCCTTTCTGATCATATTGGCCAGTCTGAGAGGTGTGAGGTGGTATCTCAGACATGCTTTAATTTGCATTTCTCTAATAAGTAATGATTTAGAGCAATTTTTCAAATGACTATGGATTGCTTTGATTTCTCAGCTGTAAATTACTTATACTTTACTTTTCTTCCTTAAGGATATGATTTCTCTCTCATCACATTTAATTGAGATCAATGTATACCATGGAAACAGTGTAAAGACTAACAGAATGGCTTGTTTGGGAGGTGGGGGTGGGAAGCAAGAATAGGGGGAAAATTGTAAAACTCAAAAAGTAAATAAAATCTTTCCAAAAAAACCAAAAACAAAAGATAAATAACAACATTTTAGATTTGCTAAGAAGTAGCAGGTTTCTAATTTCTTTAGTTTTATGTGTAGTTTTATAGTCCTATTAATCTATTTTTTGTTAAAATGTGAAAAGGAGGGGCAGCTAGGTGGCATTGTGGATAAAGCATTGGCCTTGGAGTCAGGAGTACCTGGGTTCAAATCCGACCTCAGACACTTAATAATTACCTAGATGTTTGGCCTTGGGCAAGCCACTTAACACCATTTGCCTTACAAAATTCTAAAAAAAATGAGAAAAGGAAAATAGTTCAGGTCCTGTGACTGAGGGTAAAATGAGTAATAAGAGGGATGACACACTTAAATTCAAGTGGGAATCCTACTACCCCATAATAAAGACATTGCAGAAGCAAAAAATATGAATAGTTTTATTGCCCTTTGGGAATACTTCCAAATGGCTTTCCAAAATATTTGGACAAGTTCATGAATACACCAACAATGTATTACTATCCCAGGTTTCTCACATTCCCTTCAATTTTTATCATTTAGCTTTTCTGTCATATTAGCAAATTTGATCGGCATATGATACTTACAGTGGTATCATACCTGTACCTGGAGTGGTCCCAGTGAAAGGGAACACCATGAAGCTGGGGTAAATTTTGCAATCAAAATTAATCTAGTCAACATTTTTAAATGCCTACCAAAAAAAAAAAAAGGAGTGACAGGCTCATGACAATGAGATTGCCACTTAGAGGCAAACACTATGCCATCATCATCAGTGCCTATGCTCCCACAATGATGAACACTGATGAAGTTAAAGAAAGATTTTAAGGCCTGGAGACCCTTATCATCAATGTAGCACAAGAGGACAAGCTTATAATTCGGAGTGACTTAATACTATTAATAGACTCAAGCTACCAGATATGGCAGGGAGTCCTTGGCAGGAATGGATTTGGAAACAGCAACAGTAATGGTCACCTTTGATTGATGACTTGTGCATCCCTTGACCTTCTCATTACAAACACTGTCTTCCATTTACCTAAATGCAATATAACATCCTGGATGCACCCTCACAACAAACATTGGCATCTGTTGGAATATGTTATTGTAAAGAGAAGAGACAGATAGGATGTGAGAATGACAAAGGCAATGTGTGGTACAGAGTGTAGGACTGAGCACAGGTTCATTCTCTTGAAGCTAAATATTAATATACAACCAATGCTGCATCCCCAAGTCAAAATGAATTCTAGAAAAATAATGTCGAGAGATTCTGTTTTTTTTTTATCCACTATACTACCTGTTTTTGGTTTATGGGAGAATTCATATTATTCACAGTCAACCTTTATGATTACTAACTCTATTTCACTCCATCTTTTCCATTCCCAGTTATAATTTTTTTCTTTACTATCACTTTTCTTCAGTACTTAACAATATTTTGCATTTGGGCCCCCAACTTCCCTAATCTATCCTCCCCTCTATCGGTTTCCCCTATTTCTTCTACTAGTCATCTTTGAACCTTTATTTACTCTTTCCACTCCTATTTTTCTGTTGGAAAAGAGAATTGGGAATGTATGCTAATACATTTTTGAGTCAAATCTGTTGATTCTAAGATTCAATATATGTACACACCCTCCCTTATTTCCCTGTACTATAAAAGGTCCTTTATGCATCTTCATGTGATGTGATTTACCCTCTTTTCCCCATCCTTCTCCCCCTTTGAGAGGTTGGCATCTTGACAGTTTTCCTCTTCTGAGAGTGTTTTGATCTTCCCTGTTGATATAGTAATGTTCTATGATTAGGGTTCTTTTGCTTATTTTGAAAGATGAACTTTGCATTGGGATACAATTCTAGGCTTTTTCTTCTGGGAGTACTAGATCTGGTCAGTTGATTTCCACAATGGGCTCTCAGGTGCTGTTAGTTTGCTTCTTTATGTTAGAGTAGCTAGACCTCGATCTGACAGTTGCACCGATGTTCTGGTGCTCTCAGTATGGCTTCCATTCTGGAATTGGGGCCCTCACTGCTGGATTTCTGTTCCACCAGGCTATTGAACTTGAATCTATGCTGAGACTATGACAAACTCTTAACTTCCCTGTATGCACTGCTGTGTTCCCCAAATACCCAAGTGAACCAGACCTCTCCTTAAGTCTCTTCAAATTATATTTAATGAACCACTTTCTTCACTCTGTCTTCTGGTGGATTCTGTCTCGTTAAAAACCTGTTTAGAGGAGTCATTTAAAGTTGTTTCAGAAGGAACCTGGAAAAAAAAAAACTCATGGAGTTTTCTCGTTTCTCTCCACCATCTTGACTCATCTCACTCAAAGTTTTCTAGGCTTCAATTTCCTCATATATAAAATAGGGATAATAAGACCCATAAAACTTTTCTTACTGGGGGGGTATAAAAATCAAATGGACTAAGAAATGAAATGCATACCATGATTCACAATAGAAATAGCTTATTATTATTAGGAAAATAAAATAACATTAAGGGCAAAAACAAATATAGAACTTTCTCATATACATCTATATTATAGATATAGATATATATAGCTATATATCTATATCTATAATATAGATGTATATGAGAAAGTTCTATATTTGTTTTTGCCCTTAGTGTTTTATATATATATATATATATATATATATATATATAGAGAGAGAGAGAGAGAGAGAGAGAGAGAGACAGACAGACAGACAGACAGACAGACAGACAGACAGACAGATTAGATAGACAGATAGATATCCTGTACTTAAAAAAACCCAGACTACTTTTATCTCTGATCCTCATTTTCACACTGCTCCTGTTATAAAATTTATTAGTTTCAATAATTACATGTTTAATATGAGAAATTTAGATCACAAAGCAAGTAATCAGTTTCACAATTAATTAGATCAATGATATTGCATATCTAATATTAAACAATTAGTTACAATATCACATTTTCTTTTTTTCCAAGAAGACTCATTAAGTTCTGAATTCCAATTGATTTCAACAAGCATTTATTTATTATTTATTCTGAGCTGCAAGACACTGTCTTAGGAACTGGGAGAGATACACAATTGAAAGGTAAATGGCTGTACTCTCTTGGAGATATCAATTTTGAAGATCATAATATTGTAACATTCTAATGGATAATAGTATGACCGAGGATAGTAACTAATAATTATTTAAAACTTTAAAGTGGTGAAGTAATTAATTAATATAATTATATATTCACAATTTTTCAAATTAGGTGTTGTTTTTTACTCCCACTCTATAAAGAAAGAAACTGAGGAAATACCCAAAATTGGATTTGAACTCTGTCTCAAAATGCCATATACCATACTCTATACTACCTGTTTGCCTATGAATCCATGATCTTATAAATTTGGTTATTCCTTCCATGGATTTAAATAAGATCCTCCCTGTTCTTGTCTGGCCTGTGTGATACTCTTCCTTATCTGGCCATTTGTATAATACACTGGACCATCTGTTATATTGGGGACATGTGGGCTAGGCATCACATGTTTTTCACAGGTGACATGACTATCTTCTGTTTCAAAATTGTATGTCATTACTGACATCCATTATATGAAACACCACTTGTAAAGTGATGGACTCTGCAGACATGTGTGGTTTTGAATGATCTTCAGCTTTATCCTCCTCAATTTTGAATTCTGTCATTTTGAAAAGAGTTGCTATAAATATTTTTTGTACATGTGGGTTTTTTTGCCTTTATTTGTTATCTCTTTTGGAATACAGATCTAGTAGTGGTATTGTTGCAACAAAGGATATGCACAGTTCCATTGTCTTTTGGCAAATTGCTTTCCAGAAAGGTCAACTCAATACACATTTTCAACAACAGTATATTATTGTCCCAGTTTCCCCACAACTAGGGGAAGAGACCCCACTGTGATAATTTTGCTTTTTTTCTTATTTCACATAAACTAGTAGATGTGAGGCTGTACCTTAGAGATGTCTTAATGTTCATTTCTCTAATCAATAATGATTTAGAAAAATTTTATATGATTCTAGATAGCTTTAATTTCTTCACCTGATAATTGCTTTATCATAACCTTTGGCAATTTATCAATTTGGGAGTGACATATAATCCTCCAAATTTGACTCAGTTCTCTACATGTTTTAAAAATGAGTCCTTTCTCAGAAATACTAGTTGAAGATTTTTCCCCCATCTTACTGTCTTGATTGCATTGGTCTTATTTGGAAAAAAAATTTCAATTGTAATCAAAATTATCCATTTTGTATTTTATAATGTTGTCAAACACTTCCTTGATCATAAATTGTTCCACTTTAAATAGATCTGATTGATAAACTATTTTTTTCTCCTAATTGGTTATATTACCCTTTATTTCTTAATCTTGTACTCACTTTGATCTTATCTTGTTATAGGGTATGAGATGCTGGTCTTTGATTAGTTTTTTAACCTTACTATCTTCCAGTTATGTCAGTCTTTTAATCAAAGACTGGTTTTTTTTTAATCCCAGAAGCAGAAATCTTTGGGTTTATCAAATAGCATATTACTACATATTATACTTTTATACCTAGATAGATATAGATATCCTGTACTTAAAGAACTCTGCATGTTTCTGCTTGAAATGTATTTCTTATAAAAAAAAATTATTGTAGGATTCTGGTTTTTAATCAACTATGCTACCTGTTTTTTTTTTTTTTTATGGGAGAGTTCATATCATTCACATTCACCTTTATGATTACTAACTATTTCACTCCAACTTTTTCATTCCCAGTTAAACTTTTTTTCCTTCCTTGTCACTTTTTTTTCAATACTCAATAGTATTTTGCATTTGGCCCCCACTTTCCCCTAATCTACCCTCCCTTCTATCAGTTTCCCCTATTTGTTTCCCCTTTCCCTTTCTATATATACCTTCCCTCCTATCAGTTACTTTTGAACATTTCTTTACTCTTTCCATTCCTATTTCTCTGTAGGATAAGAGAAATTTCTATACTTAATTGGGAATGTATGCTAAAACTTTAAAGTGTTGAAGTAATTAATTAGTATGATATAATTTTATATTCACAATTCTGCAAATTAGGTATTGTTTTTACTCCCACTTTATAAAGAAAGAAACTGAGGAAATATCTGAAAATGAATTTGAACTCTGGTCTCAAAATGCCATATACCATACCCTATACTACCTGTCTGCCTATGAATCCATGATCTTATAAATTTCATTATTCCTTTCATTGATTTAAACAAGATCCTCCCTGTTCTTGTCTGGCCTGTGTGATACTCTTCCTTATCTGCCCATTTGTATGCTACACTTAAGAACATTTTACACACTAACATCAGTGTGGGGATGATGATCAACCTTGATGGGCTTGCTCATTCCATCAGTTCAATAACCAGGAACAATTTTGGGCTATCTGCAATGGAGAATGACATCTGTATCCAGAGAAAGAATTGTGGAGTTTGAACAAATATCACAAACTATTACCCTCAAATTAGGGAAAAAACCCAAAACATTATTTTCTTATGTAATTTTGCTATTTCACACTTTATTTTTCTTCCTTAAGGATATGATTTCTCTGTCATCACATTCAACTGAAATCAATGTATACCATGGAAACAATGTAATGACTAACAGAATGCCTTCTGTGGGGAGTGGGGGGAGGGAAGCAAGAATTGGGGGAAAATTATAAAAAAAAAAACCAAATAAAATCTTTCTAAAAAAAGAATTATGATAATCTTTCTCACATACAGTGACATTGAAAAGCAGTCATTTTCTTCCCCTAGTTTACCTTTTCATGCTTTTCTTGAGTGTCCTATTCGAAGATCAAATTTTCTGTTAAGTTTTTGTCTTTTCATCAGGAAAGTTTGAAAATTACCTGTGGCTTTAAATGTACATGTTTTCCCCTGAAAATATATGTTCAGCTTTGCTGAGTAGTTGATTCTTGGTTGGAATTCAAGCTCCTTTGCCTTTCAAAATATCATAATCCAGCCCCTTTGATTCTATAATGTTGATGCAAGAGGTCCTGTGTAATCCTAACTATGTCTCCTGGTATTTGAATTTCTTCTTTCTGGTCATCTGGAAGGTTTTTCTCCATGATCTGATAATTATGAAATTTGACTACAATATTTCTTTGCTCCTTGTGGAGGTGATTGGTAGAATCTTTCAATGACAATTGTGCCCTCTGGTTCTAGGATAACAGGGCAGTTTTTCTTGGAAATATCCTGAAGAATACTATCCAGGCTCTCTCTTTTTTAGAAGTATGGCTTTCAGGAAGTTCAATAATTCTTAAATAATATCTTTTGGATTTATTTTCCAGGGCAGCTGTTTTGCCATTGAGATATTTTTCACGGTCTTCTATTTTTTTCATTAAAAAAAGTAACTAATTCTTGTTGTCTCATGGAATTACTATTTTCTATTAGATCCAAACTAATTTTCATGGAGTTATTTTCTCCAATTATCTTTAACATCTCCTTTTCCATTTGATCAATTTCATTTTTAAAAGTGCTGCAATCTTTTTTCATTTACCCAATTGTATTTCTGAATGAGTTATTTTCATTTTGTACTTACCCAATTGTATTTTTAAAGGATTTGTTTACTTATTTCACTTTTTGTTATAAGATGGAAACTTTTTCTTTCTTTTCTCAATTCTATTTGGGCTTCGAAATACTTTTTGAGCTCTTCTAAAAAGTATTTCTAGGCTGCAGATCAATTCATATTCTCTGAAGCTTCACATGAAGTATTCTTTCTGTCCTCTTTTTCTTTTCTATAGATTATATAAATATTTTATTTGTTTTCCAATTACATACAATGATACTTTCTACCAATCATTTTTACAAGGTTTTGAATTTTTCAATTATCCCCCTCCCTTACCTCCTGTGTTTTTTATTTGTTTCCATGATATACATAGATCAAAATTGAATGTGCTGAGAGAAAAAAACACATACATAAAGAAGGAAAAAAATTATATATACCCAAATTAATTAATACATATCAACTCTTTGTTCTTCATTTAAACTCCACAGTTCCTTCTCTGTGTACACTCTGGATGCATCTTGGATTCTCTAAAATAGTCTCTGATTATTGTACTGAATGAGTGAGCAAGTCCATAAAAGTAGATCATCACCCCATATTGTTGTTATGCTGTATGATGTTCTTCTGGTTCTGCTCATTTCACTCAGCACCAATTCATGTAATTCTTTCCCAAACTTTTCTGAAATCATGACCTTCAAGATTTCTTATAGAACAATAGTGTTCCATAACATATACATACTACAATACTACCAACAGAACTGCTATGAATATTTTTCAATATGTTGGTACCAGTAATGGTATTGGCTGGATCAAAGGGTATGAATATTTCATTTTTATTGCCCTTTGGAGATAATTCCTAATTGGTCTCCAGAAAGGTTGGATCAGTTCTCTTTCCTCCTTTTCTAAATTAATAGTTTGATCTTCTTTTATCTCCAGCGTAACTTCAATAGACCCTGGTTTTCTCTCACCTTTCTTATTTATTAGGACCTTAACTTAAAGTTCTTGTGTTGGGGAAGGGTTCAGTTATATACTTTTGTGTTGAGAACTCTAAAAGTTTGCTTTCTGACCTGAATCTGTCAATATTTGGATCTCTAGGGTTTAAGGAACACTTTCTGGTATGTTGGTGCTGCAGATGTCATCACCCATTTCTTGAACAATTGGGAAGGGTGGGGACATCAGGGGTTTTCTCTGGGCTATCTACATTGGCATGACAATAGTCCATTCACTGGGCTAGGTCCTCTGGGCTGAGGTTGCCAGGGCCTCATTGTATGGGTTTTGATATCTAGATCAGTCCTTCCAACTGAATGGGAGTCCTGAGCACCCAAACTGGAGCTCTCCCAGACTGCCTACAGCATAGCAAATATCTATTGAATCTAAACTGTAAGAATGACCCTGGAGATATCCCCCACAGCTGAAGATCTCGGGTTAGTGCCCCATCTTGCTCTGCCACTGGTGAGCTGGGTTTCCTGATCTCTGTCCTGTGTACATTCATGCTCTCTCCCACCTTCACCATGGCAGATATTTCTGGAAGGTGTTCCACTCTATTCTTTTATAGCTCTGTCAATCTAAAATGTCTTAAGAGGCTTGTTAATGTAATTTCTGATGAAAACCCAGTAGAGCTTAGAAACTTCCTAACTTCTTTCCTCCATTTTTTTTAAGGAAAAATGAAAATATGCTCTTTAAGATTCAGTTGATAATGTCCCAGTACTTCCCAAAATATGATTAAGAGAGTAGGCCTTGGAGTCAGGAGTACCTGGGTTCAAATATGACTTCAGACACTTAATAATTACCTAACCATGTGGGCTTGGGCAAGCCACTTAACCCCATTGTCTTGAAAAAATGTAAAAAAAAAAGAGAGAGAAAGTTGAAGTAATCACATAAAAATGCAAAATACTATATCTTGAAATTAAAAGTACAATATTATATTATTTAATAATTTTTATTTTCATATTCTTTACATTTATGGATGCCTTTCATAATTAAAATAAAGCTGGTATTGGTATTATTATCCCCATTTTTCAAAAGAGGAACTTTTAAGCCTTGGTACTTTAAAAAGTACTAAGCTAATGAATGAATCATCCAACAATTAAGGCAACCTTGAGGTCTCAAAAACTATAAAACTTATGGCATATTCATTCACCAGTTTCAAGAAGAGATTGAGTCTTCTTTCTGAGAATCAATATAACTAACTAGAGAGAGACTTGTCTCCCATAAGCAAACCTACTGGAGTTTATTTGCCCATGACAGCACAAGAAACAAATAAATATTCAAAAGTATTTTCATTCCCAACTAATTCCATTTCTCTCTACTTCTGTAGTAATTGTGGAAGAGCAGAAAATAAAAGAAGACAAGATACTAAGAATCAATTCATTTTCTGAGTTCTTACGAATTTTAATTCATCCTTGGCACTTAAAATATTTGATTCTTTTTTTAATAATTAGTGAGTTTTAATGAAAGAACTGAATCATATAATTATTCATATTCATGTGGTAGTTTTATACACACACACACACACACACACACACACACACACATATATATATTATACATACAGAAGTCTATATGTGCAATCACACCAAGGTGTGTGTTTATATGTACATGTCTAAAAATATTTACATATATATGAATGCTTTCATATAAACTCAATAAAAATAGAGAGTGTGTGACTAAGTGTAAGAATAATATTTAGCCTCTTCTTGGAGTTACAAGTCAAGGAATTGGAAGAATTGGTTTCAGTCAAATTCCAAATATATCCCAAGCTAACCAGCAACATAAATCCATATGATTTATGCTCATCTTTTGTTTCTACATTCATGATATTTTTTTCCAAAAAGACTACTATTTGTATAATTACACCTCATTAGCAACATTTAGCAAAAAAATTAATGACAGAGAATTTTTTAGAGAAAAATTTTAATACTATCTTACTAAATTGACACCAATGTTCTTATTTGGGAAACAGGTAAAAGTGTATGCAGATAATAAAAAAACAAAACTAAAAAGTTGGATATGATATCATGGTGATCATAAAGTGATTGGAAATTATATAGAAATTTCATTTTATGCTAGGAATTTTTTTTGAGAAAGGAATAAAAAGATTCTGGATAAGGCAAGCAGAGCATAAAATTGAAATTGGAGATATTTAATACAGTAATTTTTGGATAAGATATCTGTATAAACTAAACTATCAGCTTGCTAGAGCAAAGATTATTACTAAGGCAAAGTTAGAAGAAAATTGAAAAGTACATGATATTCTTTTAAAGTTCAGCAACCTTAACTTTTTAAACAAGATTGAAGATAAACATTAATTATGATCATGTGTACGTGTGTGTGTGTGTGTGTGTGTGTGTGTGTGTGTGTGTGTGTATGCTTTAAATGGATATTGGAATGGGAGGAGATTTCTGATAAAAGGTCCCATGTGAAAGAATTTGGAAATGATAATTCCAGAATAACATATTGCTTTTTTCACTTTAAAACTTTATAATTTCCAAAATTATATTTAAAACACTTTTAACTTTTTTAAACTTTTAAATTCCAAATTCTCTTTTACTCTCCCTCCATCCTCTAGCCCTTCATTGAGAGGGCAAGCAAGGTGATGCAATTTATACATATGAATAGAATAACAATAAAGGAAGTTTTAAAAAGTTTGCTCCAATCTACTCTCAGAATTTATCAGTTCTTAATCTGGAGATGAATAGCGATTTTCTTAATAAGTCCTTCAGAATTGTCTTGAATTTATTTGTTAGTAAGATTAGTTAAGCTTGGGGCAGGTAGGTGAATAATGAATAGAGCACTGGCCCAGGAGTCAGGAGGAACTGAGTTCAAATTTTGTCTCAGACAATTAATACATGCTTAGTTGTATGACCTGGGCAAGTCACTTAACCTCATTGCCTTGCAAAAATGAAAAAAAAAAAAGAATAGCTAAGTTTTGGGCACTTAATTATCATACACTTTGGGTATTACAGTGTATAAAGTTCTGGTTCTGTTCATTTCACTTTGTATCATTTAATATCTTTTTTTCCAGGTTTTCCTGATAGCATCTTACTTGTTATTTCTTCTATCACAAGAGTGATCCATCATAGCTTTATTCCACAATTCCACAGTTTGTTCAACTATTCTCCAACTGGTGGATATCATGTAAATTTCCAATTCTTTGCAACCACTAAAAGTGATATTAAAATATTTTGTACAAATATATGTGTGTGTATATACATATATTTATACATATTAATGCATATCCCTGTTCTTTTTTATTTATCTGTTTGGAATCCAAATATATTGTTGGATTTCAAAGTATGCATGGGTTTATAGCCAATTGGGTACAATTCCTAATTATTCTAAAAAAGTATGAATAAGTTCATAAATCCATTCTATGCCTTAGTGCTTCAATTTTCCCATAATTCTATTAACATTAGTCATTTCCATTTTCTGATATGTTGGTCAGCTTAATAAGAATGGAATGATAGATCAGATATACTTTCATTTACATTAATCATTAGTAGTTTACACCATTTTCCATATTTATTTGGATAGTTTTATTACTTTCTGAAAACGACCTATTCATATCCATTGACCATTGTTGAACTAGAAAATGGTTCTTATTGACCAGTGTTGAATTAGAAAATTGTTCTTATTATTTTTTAAATATGACTTAATTCATTATATTTCAGAAATGAGGCCTTTATCAGAGAAAATTATTTTAAAAAAATATTTTGGTTATAAGTAGTAACTGTTTTTCCCCTCCATCTGATTTTCCCCTATTATCCTACTCTCTCTCTCTCTTTTCTCCCAGTCCATCCTCAAGTTGTGCTGACTACCTCTGTCTGAAACCACATTCCTTTCTAACAGTCATCTACTTCATTTATCCTGTTCTCCTTACTTCTGAAATGATTGTGTGTTCAAAATTTGAGTCACTTCTAATAAAATTACAATTAAAAAAATTTCAGTCAAATCCTCTGTCTTTCCCTCTATTGGAAAAAGCTGTTTTGCTCTTCTTCTATATGAATTAATTTCCCCATTATACCTCTCCCTGCTTCTTCCATTTTTTTCCTTTTTTCTGGCCAATTAATTTTATTCTTTTTAGATAATCATCTCTTTATATTCAAATCAAATGTATGTCCTTCAGTTCCAGAACATCAGGGAAGTTTTTCCTTGAAAATTTAATGAAAGATGATGTATAGGTTCTTTTTAAAATCATGGTTTTATCGTAACTGATTTTTTATATATATATATATATATATATATATATATATATATATCCTATTTATTTCAGAAAATTTTGAATATACCAAAGTAATATACTTTAAAGGCAACTTTACTATGGCCATGGAATACTTAATACCTATTTGAGCAGTTTTATAAATTCATACAAACTTAGAATCTTAAGAATTGGAAAGAAGTTCAGGAAATTGTTTTATTAAAATTCTCAATACATATAAAGAAATTTCTTTTTATGCTTAAATTTTTAAATAACACTTTGTCAACTACATAGATATCTTTTATGACATCTTTACTATGCAGTCCAAGTAGAAGTATTGATTAATCAAAAGGTATGCATAGTTTAATAATATCTTTTTGAGCATAGTGCCAAATTATTTTCTGGATCAATTCAAAATTCTGGCAACAGTGCACTAGAGTCCAATTTTTCCCAGACCACCTCCTACTCTAGTGCTTTAGATAGGAATTGTCAAAATTGTCAAAAAGTTTATCAACATTTATTCAGATAATCATATGATTTCTGTTACTTTTGTTATTGATATGGTCAATGCTGATGTTAGTTTTTCTAATATTGAGTCATCCCTGCATTACTGCTATAAACTTTACATTATCCTACTGTATGATAGTAGTGATAAATTGCTGCAATCTTTTTGTTACTTCTTTATTTAAAGATTTTGCAATGATATTCATTAGGTTAATTGGTCTATAATTTACTTTCTCCCTTTTAGCTCTTCCTATTTTAGATATGAGCACCATATTTTCATCAATAAAGGAATTTGACCATGCTTATTCTTAACCTATTTTTTTAAAAAAATAGTTTATTTAAGATTGCACTTCAATTGAGCATTTTCTTTTCTTCTTATATTTGTGTGGTAGAATTCATTTGTAAATTCATTTTTCACTAAAGATATGTTACTAATCAAACTCCTTGATGGAAGTGTCAATTTCATTTTTTTTCAATGGAGGTAAGTATTTTATTTCTTTTTCTGTTATAGGCAGTTTATTGTTTTGCAAGTATTTGTTCATTTTATTAAAATAATCACAATTTTAGCATAGATATAAACAAAATAACTCTGAATTATTAATTTAGTTTCCTCTTCATTGGTAGTGAATAAACCTTTTCATTTTTTATTCTATTTATTTGGTTTTCTTTATATTTTACTCAAATTAACCAAATTTTTATGTTGTATTTATTTTGTCATTACACCAACTCTAATCATAATTTACAACTTCAGAAGTCTTCTTTAATTTTATGATTCTCTCTTTAGACTTATAAAATATCTCTATTTGGAATACAATTGGGATATATGATTATTTTTCTAGTTTTTTATTATATGTGCAATTCATTCATATCTTTATTTTATTCATGTATGCATTTAGAAATATAAAATTTCCAATAATGATTCTTTCACTGTATCTTATAAGTTCTATTATATTACCACATTATTGTCACTATCATGGATAAAATTATTATTTCTTTGATTTGTTCTTTGATATATCCATTATTTAAAATTAGTTTGTTTAGTTTCAAAATAATTTTAATCTAATTTTCCATAGACCTTTATTATGAATATTTTTATTCTATAAGGATCTGAAAAGAATGGATTCAATATTTCTGTCCATTGTGAAATTTGAAAGTCTTCAACTATGATCAAAATATGAATAATGCCATGGACCAGTGAGAAAAATTTATGTTTTGTTATATTCCATTTAGTTTTGCTCTCGAGGACAATTATAATTAGCTTTTCTAAAATTCCATTTGCTTCATATCTATTTGGTTTATTTTGTAGTTAGATTTGGGATCCCCTAACAGTATAATTTTACCACCTATTTCTTTTTGTAACTCATTTAACATCCCTCTAAGAATCTGAATACTATACCACTTTGTACATGTATGGTTAGTATTGAAAATACTTCACTGTGTATGATAATTTAGGAAGTTTTAGTTTTCTTCCATATCTTTTTTGATTAGAATTATTTTTAGTTTTTATTTTGTCTGCGATCAAAATTGCTACCTCTGCTTTTTTTTAACATGAAGTGAAATACAATATATTCTACTCTAGTCTTTTCTCTGAATGTATTTCCTTCATTCAAATGTCCTTATAAGCAACATATTGTAGAATTCTATTACATTTTTTTGTTTTGTTTTATGGGATTGTTCATCCAATTCAGCTTCATAGTTACAATCACTTATTCTGACTTCCCAACACCCTATCATTCCCCCTTTTAGGTTTTTTTTCTATACTTCGTCCATATAACTCCTGGGCAGAACTTCCTCAGTCTGCTTTCCCTTCTATCAAATCGTCCCTCTCTTTTATTTCTCCTTTCCTCTTCTACTTTCCCTTAGACTAAGATAATTTTCCAAAGAAAGAGAGTGTGTATGTTATTCCTTCTTTGAGGAAAATCCATTAAGAGTAAAATTCAAGCAATGCTTATCCACTCTTTTCCTTCACTCTATTGAAATATACAGATACTTTATGCATCTTCATGAGATGCAATTTATTCTATTCTACCTCTCTCTTCTCTCAGTAAAATATTATTTTACTTATTATTTTTTATATCATATCATGAACAACTTATTCCTACATTCTCTGTCTCTATATGCTCTTTCTAACTGCCAAATAGAGCTACATTTCTCATAAGTTACAGGTATCATCTTCCTGTGTAGGAATATAAACAGTTTAATCTTAAAAATTGACATTTTTTTCTTTTGTAATTACTTTCTTGTGTATTCCACGAGTCTTCAATTTGAAGAAAAATTGTCTTTTTTAGTTCTGATATTTTAAACAAGAAAGTTTAAAACTCTGTTTTGAATTGGATGTCCATAAATTTCTCTGAAAGAAAATTTGCAATTTGACTGGGTAGTTGATTCTTGGTTGTAATCTAAGCTTCTTTATCCTCCAGAATATCATATTTCAGGCTCTCTTATTTTTTTAATGTTGAAGCTGCCAAGTCCTTGATAATCCTGTCTGTGACTCCTTAATACTTAAATTGTTGGGGTTTTTTTTTTTCTGATTGCCTATATCTTCTCAACAAGTTGAAAATTTTGGATTTTGATTCCAATATGGTATAGATTTTTAATCTTGGAAATTTATTTGAATAGGTGATCAGGGGATTCTTTCAATAACTATTTTAACCTTTTGATTTCAAGATATTAGTGAAGTTTTACTTTATAATTTCTTGAAATATGTTGTCCACGCTTGGTTTTGTTTTTTTTTTTTTTTGTCATGACATTCAAATTGTTCAATGTTTCTTAAGTTATCTTTTCTGGATCTATTTTACAGGTCAATTGTTTTTCAAATGAGATATTTGACATTTTCCTCTATTTTTTTTAATTCTTACAATTTTGTTTGACTTTTTCTTAGTGACTCAAAGTCATTAGTTTCCACTTACCCAATTCTAGCTTTTGAGAAAATTTATCTTCAGTTACTTTTCATGTCTAATTTTCCATTTGGCAAATTTTAATTTTAAGTATTTATTTTCGTCAATGAATTTTTTAACATTTTATTTGTTTACCAAATATATACCCATCATTTTTTGCAAGGCTCTGAAGTTCTACAATTTTCCCCCCTCCAGCCCCTCCACAGAAGTCTGTCTGACAGTCTCTATGTTATTTCCAAGTCATACATTGATGTAAATAGGATGTTATAAGAATAAACATGAGAATAAACATAAACCACCCCCCCAAGAATATGAAAAACCTCAAGGAGAGAGAGAGAGAGAGAGAGAGAGAGAGAGAAATTGTTCTTCAGTCTGTGTTCAGATTTCAATGGCTCTGTCTTTGAGGTGATCTGCTTTCTTCATCATAAGTCCACCAGAGAAATGGCTTCAATATTTTTCCCTCAGTTGCTATTACTAGCTGTACCTCCATTCTATTTCTCCTTACTCTCATTTATTCTATTCTGTCTCTCCTTTCATCCTGGCTCTGTTCAAAATTGTGTTAAATCTGAGTACCCTCTCCCTTGATATTCTCTCTCTTCTACCACTTATTCCCCCCTTCCCTATCCCCATTGCCCCTTTTCCTGTCCCTTTCCTCCCATCCTTCTCCAGGGCAAGATAGATTTCCTTACCCTATTAAGTGGGTATGTCATTTCCATCCTGAGCCATTTCTGATGAGAATGAAGGCTCACTCATTTCCCCCTGCTTTCCCCCCCCCTCCACTCCATTGAAAAAGCTTTTTCTTGACTCTTATGTGAAATCTTCTTTATCTACTTTTCCTTCCTCCCAGTAATTTCCCCATCACCCATTACCACATCATACCATTATATTCTGCTACTTCCTATGTGCTGTCTATATATGCTCCTTCTAACAGCTCTTATAAATGAAAAGGTTCACCTGAGTTATTAGTATCTTCTTCCCATGCAGGAATACAAACAGTTCAATATCATCAAGTTCCTCATAGGCCTTCTTTGGTTCACCAGAATCCTGTACTTGGAGATGAAACTTTCTATTCAGTTCTGGTCGTCTCAATAGGAAAGTTTGAAAGTCCCCCTTTTCATTGAAATTCCATCTTTTCCCCTGTAAGAGGATGTTCAGTTTTGCTGGGTAGTTGATTCTCGGCCATAAACCAAGATATTTTGCCTTCTGGAATATCATATTCCAATCCCTACATGCCCTTAATGTAGATGCTGCCACATCCTGAGTAATCCTGACTATGGAATCTTTTAGTTGAATTGTTTGTTTCTGGCAGCTTTTAGAATTTTCTCTTTGATTTGGGTGTTTTAGAATTTGGCTATAATATTCCTGGAAGCTTTTCTTTTGAGACTCTTCAGGGGGTAACCAGTGAATTCTCTCTATTTCTATTTTACCCTCAGCTTCCAGGATCTCAGGGCAATTTTGCTGTATTATTTCTTGAAAAATGAAGTCCAGGTTCCTCTGGTTGTGGTTTTCAGATAGCGCAATAATTTTTAAATTATTTCCTTCTGGATTTGTTTTCAAGGTCAGTTGTTTTCCAATGAGATATTCTCATTTTCTTCTAATTTTTGGCTTTTTTTTGGCAGAGTTTTATTTCTTCCTGCTTTCTTGCAAAGTCATCAGCTTCCTTTAGTTCCATTTTGCATTTGAAGGAGTTATTTTCTTCAGAGAGCTTTTTCAATCTCCTTTTCCAGCTGGCCAATTCTGCTTTTTAAGGCATTCTTCTCCTCATTTGCCTTCTGTTTTGCTTATACATTAGGCCTAAAATGTTTTTTAATGTATTATTTTCTTCAGCATTTTTTTGTATATCTTTCACCAAGCTTTTGATTTGGTTTTCATGACTTTTCTGCATCACTCTCATTTTTCCTCCCAATTTTTCTTCCACCCTCCTTAATTACTTTTCAATGTCTTTTTTGAGCTCATCCATAGTCTGAGCCTATTTTCCCTTTCTCTTGGAGGTTTTGGATGTGGAAGCTTCAATTTTGTCCTCATCTGAGTATGTGTTTTGAACTTCCATGGGACTAAAGTAATTCTCTAGGGCCAGATTCTTCTTTTTCTGTTGTTTACTCATGTCCTCAGCCCACGATTAATTTCCCAAGGCATTGAGGTTGTTTTTTTTGGGGGGGGGCACCCCACTGGGACCTTTATTCTTCCAAGGTCTTATGATCTCTAGCCTGTGCTTTGATATGTAGATGCACCCCCCCCACTGTACTTCCCTCTGCCCTGGGGCTTTAGTATGGAAGCACAAACTACAATATCTGAGTGTAGGCAAACAGCAGGGTCCTACCCTAGGAAAAGCAAAGAAGTCTCTGCAGACTTCCCTTACCTCCTCTGGGAGTGCAGGCTGCTTTCTCCCGATTCTCACTGCAGGTTCTATGGCCAGTGCTCCTCACTCCACACTCATTCTGATGGAGCAGAGTGCTCTCAAAGCCCCTTCAAGCTGTTGCTGGTGATTTCTGGACTGGGCTGGGCTGGGCTGAGCCAAGACATTTTTTCCAAACCCCAGTCCTGGTGAAACACACCTTTCCTGTGGAACTTCTAAGTTTTCTTGGACTGGGGAAATGTATCACTCAGACTTTCTGTGGGTTCTTCCCCTCTAAATTTTGACTAGAGTCATCCTTTGTTTTTTGGGGGTTTGGAATGCTTGGGAAATGCTGCCTTCATGCCACCATCTTGGCTCCACCTAATGGATTATTTTTTTTTAATTTGGTCACCTGTTTTTAGGTGCTGTTAATATTTTAGTGGACACATTTTTTTCTATGTAACTAATTTTATTTTATTATTTTTAATTTTTTTTTCAAAGCAGTGGGGCTATGTGACTTTCCCAAGGCCACATAGTTAATTATTAAGTGTTTGAAGTAAAATTTGAAGTCAGATCCTCTTGATTGGAGGGCTAGTCCTCTATTCACTGTGCCACCTAGCTGTCCCCAATTTTATATATTAATGAGTAATTTTCTTCACTCATGTCTGTGCTTCCTTTTCCATACTATTGAATCTCTTATTTAACATAATTTTCCTCCATATTTCACTTTAATTTTTGCATTTTTTTCTTCTACTTTTCTTATTTGATTTTTTTTCAGCTCTTTCAAGAGAATTGATTTTGACACGCATTCATATGCTCTTTTGATGTTTATGATGTAGGAAATTTTTTTACCATTATCATCTTCTGAATCTGTGTTTTGATCTTCCTTATCACTGTTCTCATTTTTTACACTTGAGTTCTATTCCTGGGATTCAAGGGAAGTCTCCAAAAATACTTTTTCTGGGGACCAGGATCTGGTCAGTGACTTTGTGCAAATGGACCTCATGTACTAGCAGTTTGCCTACTGCACCATGGTGATCCACCTAGTCTCACCTGTTGTATTGAAATTTGGTGGCATACAATTTGACTTCTTCTCTGAAGAGTTCACAGCTAGTCTCATGTGCTTAACCAGGAATGAAGAATCTCAATTACTGATCTGTCCTGTGATTAAGAGCCTACTGCTGTCTTGTTCAAATACTTCCGAACCTAGCTTGTACTCCCTTTTTACTTATGGCCTTTACTGAAATCCATCTAAGATACATTAACCAGAAAAACTAATTTACTTCAAATTGTTTTTGTAATTTCCTTCACTCCAGAAGGTTTTATTTACTTTATTTCTAAAAGCAAATTTTTGGCTTCTTTCTGCCTTTTGATGCTGCCTCTGCAACACAATAATTCTTAAATTATGTTTAGTTTATCTGTATTCCAGATCAATTATTTTCCTAATGACAAGTTGTACATTTTCTTCTATTTTTTTATTCTTTTGATTTTCTCTTACTGCTTCTTGATGCTCCAAGGAGTCATTACTTTCTGCTTGCTTTGTTCCAGTTCTTAACAAATTGTTTTCTCACTGAATTTTTGTCACTTTTTTCCCATAGAACCCATTATCCCTTTTAAGGTGTTTTTTTTTTCTATTATGAATTATATACATCTTTGTAATGAGATCAGCTCTGCATTTTAAATCATTCTCTTAAGAGAATTTTTGTATTTTTTTCCAATTTACTTTTTAAGACTCTCTTTCTTGAATTTTTATGCATCTTTAGTTATTTGGCCTATTTTGTTTTTAAAGTGCAATTTTTAGTATTTTCTTTGTTTATGTTACTAAACTGTCAATTTTTTCCATAATTTTCTTGTCTCACTGTCATTTCCTATACAATTTTCCTAAATAATTCTTATTTGATTTTTAAAAGCTAATTAAACATTTGTAGGGATTTGCCTGGGACAAATTGACATTTTCCTTTGAAAATTTGGGTGCATCAGTTTTATGTTATGTTTATTCTGGGCTTGTGTTTTGATTTTCACTTTAACTTTATTAACTGTGAGGATGGTACGTTGTTATTGTTTATTCATTTATACTAAATGTTAATACAACATGTTCTAACTTGGCTATCTCATAACATCTTTAATTTTATTATAATCATCTCTCTCATTCTATGTATACATAAATACATATAGATGCACATATATACATGAATATACACACATATATATATATATTTAATATATAATATCTTTCTTCAAGTCTCTTATCACATCATAAGTGATTAAATAGCTCAAATCTGATGTCCTGTAGTCATTACATATTCAACATGTCAGAACACACATACACACAAAACTGATAAAAATTTCTTTTAAAAATCAAAACTAAGTCTTCACCAATGAACAAATGTAACCACAATACTGAAACCATTAGCAACATAATTATGGATATACAGATAGAAGAGATAGCAATGTCATTAAGGAGATAAAAATATAGGTGTCTTAAACCAAATGAATGAAGAGTAAATTTGAAGATAAGGGGAAACAATTGTATCAACATTAAAAAGGACAAAATTGGGGCAGCTAGGTGTGGCAGTGAATAGAGTACAGGCCCAGGAGTCAGGAGCACCTAAGTTCAAATGGGGCCTCAGACACTTAATAATTATCTAGCTGTGTGGCCTTGGGCAAGCCACTTAACCCCATTGCCTTGCAAAAAAACTAAACAAGCAACTAAAAAAAAAGGACAAAGCTGGGGGAAGACCTGAATTAAAACAAGAGTAAACAGAAGAAATTTATAACTGAAGTGATAAAATTGTGAGACAAGAGAGGGATTGATTCAAAAAGTAGAACAAAGGCAAAAATATTGATCAAAAGCAACATCTACTGATATTTAAATAGAAAAAAGTTTATTTAGAGATCCTTGACTACTGTGCATAGATATTTTCTCTTATATATAAAATATTCATGAATTCAAAATGAATACCTATTTGAAGATATTATTTAAAAGGAAAAAACAAAAAATACAGTTCAGAAATAAGGGAATGGAGCATAATCAATTATGATTTAGCTGATATGAAATGAAAAAGGTAGTTTGGAATTATAATCTCAAACAGTGCAAAAGCAAATCAGATCTAATTAAAAAAAAGGAAAAAACATTTTTTAAAAACAAGGAAATTGGGGCAACTAGGTGGGGCAGTGAATAAAGCACTGGCCTTGGAGTCAGGAGTACCTGGGTTCAAATCTGATCTCAGACACTTAATAATTACCTAGTTGTGTGGCCTTGGGCAAGCCACTGAACCCCATTTGCCTTGCAAAAAAAACCCTAAAAAAAAACCCCAAGGAAATTAAAGAAATATCAATACTTACCATATACTGGAGAGAAAAGGACCTGAGATTACAACACAGAAAGTGCTACCCTGCAAAATTCAGCACATACTGTCAGGGGGAAAGATGGATGTTCAGTAAAATTGAGAACTTCCAGAATTTTCTAACACAAAGACCAGAACTGAACAGAGAATTCAATAGCCAAATATACAACTCAAGAGTCACATAAAATGATAAATGTAAAGATGAAGGAAAAAACAAAATAAAACAAATGTTGGTCAAGGCCATCAAATTGTATACAACCTTAAAAAGGAAGATATAACACATCTAATTCTTGATAATTTTACTTCTCCAAGATAATTAAAGGCTGATGATAACTGAAGAGATTGGACTTAAAGGATATGGCTATAGTTTGGTCTTGTTTCTCCATTGAAGAGGTCCAAGATGACTGCACTATGTTTGAAAGGAAAAGCCCTGATGAAAAAGAGCAGTGTTAACTTTAAATTTTAATGCCTCATTACCCACCTTAATTTTGACTCACCTGCTGTCTAATGAGGGAATCATAAACTGGGTGGTCCTGAGTCAGTGTCTCCCATAATTTACAATCATTTGTAAATTTCTCAAGTGAGACAATTAGAATCTCCCAATCCTTAGAGCCCTCTAAACATCATAAACTGGGAGTTCCTGCATCAGTGTCTCTGTAAGCTACAATCATTTGTAAAGTTTTTAGGTGAGACCTTAAGAGTTTCTCAGTGCTTAGAGCCCTTTAAGATTCTTACAGTTAAATACATCTGGGTTTGATTTAATCCATTATTCACTTAACAAGGGGTTAAGTACCCTGGATGTGGGGGGGGGGGTGTAAAAGTGTGAGAGAAAAAAGGCTTGCCTCACTTAACAAAGAGTTAAGTACCCTGGGTGTGTGTATGGGGGGGGGGAGGTAAAGGATGAAAAAATACTCCTGGGGGGAGGAGCACAAATAGTTCCAGACAGGATTTGATTTTGGATGATACTTTAGTTGATGAGGAACATTGTACTTCCTTGGAGAGTATTTGAAAAGGGGACAAGGTACAAAATGATTATAATTATAATTGATGTAATTTGAGACCATGCTGCTTATCAAGCAATCAAATAATCAATCTGTGATAATACTTTGATAATTACATTAATTTATCAAACAATCAAATAATCAAACTGTGACTGATAGTACCTGATCCATAGTACTAGAACAATAAATATCACCAGATGTAGGGCACAAAGATTTATAATTTTAGATGGAAAGAATGGAGAG
This sequence comes from Macrotis lagotis, assembly GCF_037893015.1. Classification (NCBI taxonomy): domain Eukaryota; kingdom Metazoa; phylum Chordata; class Mammalia; order Peramelemorphia; family Peramelidae; genus Macrotis; species Macrotis lagotis. Next base: position 573,855,335 of record NC_133666.1, read on the forward strand.
TCTGAACTCTGAGTAAATTTTATTTAATAGATTTGGCCCAGAGAGGGAAAGAGATACATTGTCACTTGGTTTAAAAATTTATCCTAATCTACAGGGAAGGGGCATTGGGACTAAAGGAAAAGATAAGGGAAGAATGGACTGATTAAAAGGAAGGGGAAGATAAAAGTGAAAATAAACTGAAAGCTACATTTTAAAAGAAAAGTCAAAGGGGAAAGGGAATAAAATTTTGATGAGGAGAAATAAGAAGAAAGGAAAGAAAAATATAAATGGAGAAAGATAGCTTAAAGGGAAATATAGAATTAGTAATCTTAACTGTAAATGTGAATGGTATGAACATAAAACAGAAGCAGGGAGCAGCTAGGAGGCAAAGTGGATAAAGCACTGGCCCTGGAGTCAGGAGAACCAGAGTTCCAAACTAGTCTAAGACACTTAATAATTGCTTAGCTGTGTGATCTTGGGCGAGTCACTTAACCCCATTGCCTTAAATAAAAAAAAAATTAAAAATGAAAGAAAACTGGAAGTGGATAGCAGAATGGATTAAAAACATGAAATCTACAATATGTTATTTACAAGAAACACATCTGAAGCAGAGAGATACAAACAGGGTAAAGGTAAAATGTTGGAGCAAAATACATTATTCCTTAGCTAAAGGAAAAAAAAATCAGGGGTAGCAATTCTGATCTCAGAAAAAAGTAAAAGAAAAAGTAATTCTCATTAAAGGAAAAAGGAAGGAAACTACATCTTTATAAAACAAACCATAGTTAATGATAATAGTTAATCACTACTAAACATGTATGCATGCCCATCATTTGAGGAATGACTAAACAAGTTATGGCACATGAATATTATGGAATGTCACAGTTCAATAAGGAACCATAAATATTTGGATTCTAGAGAAACATGGAATGACTTACAGGGTCTGATACTGAGCAAAAAAGAGTAGAACCAAAGGAACAATGTACATATCCACAACATTGTGAGATGAACAAACTTGATGGAAATAGCTCCTCTCAGCAGTCCAGAGAGCTAGGGAAACTGTATTAGATTACCTTTGGACCATATTATCTCTACCTAGAGGAACAAAAACAAAAGACACACACACACACACACACACACACACACACACACACACACACAAAACCCAACCCTTCAGAATCTGATGAACACTTTTTAAAAATTATCTCTTTTGGATATCGTTCCCTTAATCCTAATTCCTTGTACCAAATACTAATCTGTAAACACGCTTATCAAAATACATATGTACAATGCTATCCTGAATGTTTGCCACTGAGGAGAGGGGGGTGAGAAGAGAGGGTGGAAGAAAATCTTGTAACTTAAAAATATACATGTGCATATCAATGAAGAGAAATAATTTTAAGAAACTATACATGTATGTACCTAGTGGTATAGCACCTAAATTCCCAAAGGGAAAGTGGAGTGAAGTACAAGGAGATCTATGCAGAAAAACTGTATATATCACAAAGTAAACAAGAAGGAAGTTAAGAAGGTGAATGAAATCTTGGAAAACTTAGATATTATAAACCTTTGGAGAAAAACTTAATGGGGGATAGAAATGGACATGGCACTTATGCCAAAATTGAGCAGGTTGGTAAAGCACAAAAGCTTTTTAATCAGATACAGAAAGGTAGAAATAATAAATACATACTTTTCAGACCATGATGTAATAAAAATTACATGTAATAAAGGGTCATGTAAAATAAACTAAAAACTAATTGGAAATTAAATAACTTCACCTTAAACAATGAGTGGATCGAACAGGAAATAATAGAAATAATCAAAAATTATATCCAAGAAAATGATACTGAGACATCATAACAAAATTTATGGAATGTAGCCAAAGCAATTTAGAGGGGCAACTTTATATCTCTAAATGCCTATATGAATTTACATAGAGAAAGATTAGAAAAATAAATGGGGTATGCAACTCAAATAAGCTAGAAAAAGAACAAATTAAAGTTCCCCAATTAAATACCAAATTAGAAATTCTGAAAATCAAAGGAGAGATTAATAAAATAGAAAACAAGAAAGCTATTGATCTCCTAAATAAAACTGAGTTGATTTTATGAAAAAAAAATAATTAAATAGACAAACCTTTGGTTAATCTGATTTTAAAAAAAGAATATAAGTTTAGAGAGGTAGAAGAAAAATTGGGGAAAGAAAACAGAGTAAATTAGGAAAATTATGAACAGTTAGGAAAGGAAGGAAAAATTGATTAAAAATATTAAAAGTAGGGGCGGCTAGGTGGCATAGTGGATAAAGCACTGGCCTTGGAGTCAGGAGTACCTGGGTTCAAATCCAGTCTCAGACTCACTTAATAATTACCTAGCTGTGTGGCCTTGGGCAAGCCACTTAACCCCATTTGCCTTGCACAAAAAACCTAAAAAACATATTAAAAGTAGAATTAGCCAAATCATAATGGAGATGCAAAAGTTAATTGAAGAAAATAAATCCTTAAAAGTTAATACTCTGCAAATGAAATCTATTAACTCTATAATACACCAATAATTCATCAAAACAAAATCAAAAGACTGAAAAAAGGAGAAATTGAAAATTACTTCATTAAAAAATGAGTTTAGAAATTACCTTTCATGAAATTATAAAGGAAAACTACTCTGACATCCTGGAATGAGAGGTCCTTGAAATAATTGACTTATCACCTCCGGAAAGAGATTCCAAAGTGAAAACTCCAAGGAATAATGTAGTCCAAATTCAGAATTATCAGTTCAAGAAGATACTGCAAGATGCCAGAAAAATACAATTCAAAAATCAAACAGTGTCAGACAGGATTATGTGGGCCTTATGAGGTTCAAAATGCAAGGATCAGAGGACTTGGACTATAACATTCCAGAGAGCAATGGAGCATGGATTACAAATAAGAATCAAAGAGCCTGCAAAATTTAGCATGGTTTTCAGAAATTATAGACACTCTATGAAATAGATGACTTTCAAAATTTCCTGATAAAAGGTTTAAAGCTGAACCAAAGATTTAGTCTTCTCATGCAAGCCTCAAAACAAGCATGAAAAAGTAAATGGAAAGAAAACGTTAGTAAGACTGAAATGCTTATTTATTCAGGTCTTAAATATTATATCTCTATTAGAATAGTTGAAACAAATTTTCTTAGACCGAGAGTGTAAGATTAAGCTGATTATGGTGTGATGATATTTAAATAAAAGCAGTAAGACATCAAAAAAAGGATTGCATTGAGAGAAGGGAGACAGAAAAAGGTAAGACACATCATATGAAGAGACACAAAATATTATAATACAGGAAAATAAGGGAGAGCATAACCATTGATTTAATCTTACTCTCAATGGATTTGGTTTCAAAGAGGGAATAACAAATAATCCCAATTTTTTAAATTTCACTTACCCTGAAAGGAAGAAGCAGAGGAAAGGATAAAGAAAGGGGATGGAGGGATTGAGAGAAAGGAAGGAAGTCATAAATCGGGAAAGGGAAAAGAAAAAGTGGTGGTGGGGGGACTGATAACATTGAAAAGATTGAGCGAGGTGGTGAACAAAAGCAAAATATTGGTGAGGAGGGATAGGGCAAAGGAAGAGAGAATATATAAGTGGGGGAAAACAGAATAGAGGGAAATATAGAGTTAGTAATTATAATGCTACATGTGAATGGAATGAACTTTCACATAAAATGGAAGCAGATGATAGGGTGGATTAAAATCCAGAATCCTTCAACACATTTACAAGAAACCCATTTCAAGCAGAGAGATATACATAGAGTGAAGCTAAATACTGGAGCAACATATACTATGCTTCAGTTGAAGTAAAAGAACAAGGGCAGAAACTAGGCATAGATCAATATCTAGCACTCTAAACAAAGATATAAAGTCAAAATCAATACATGATTTACACATGAATGATATCAGAAGTTAATTAGAAGGCAAGGAATTGTTTATGGAATGAGATTCATGGAGTGAAGGAGAATATTTGAACAAAGCAGAGATTCAGAACATTAAGACATGCAAAATTCATAATTTAATTGCATTAAATTGAAAAGGTTTTGCACAAATAAAATCACTATAGCCAAGATTAGATGGAAAGCATAAAAGTTGGAAAATGTTATAGTCAGTGTTTTAGATAAAGGCCTTATTTCTCAAAAATATGGAAAACTGACAAATTTAAAAGAATTTATATCATTACCCAATTGACATAAGGTCAAAGGATATGAACAGGTAATTTCCAGATGAAGAAATTAAAGCTACTTCTAGGCATATGAAAAAATGCTTTAAATCATTATTAATTAGAGAAATGCAAATGAAAATAACTCTAAGGTACACCTCACAACTATGAGATTGGTGAACAAGACAGTAAAGGGAAATGCTAAACATTGATGTGTATGTGGGAAAACCAGGACATGATTGATGTATTTGTCAATTACTCCAACAATTTTGGAGAACAATTAGAAACTGTACATAACCTTTGATCCAGTAATACTACCAGTAGTTCTGTATCCTAAAGACATCAAAAAAGTGGAAAAGTTCCACATGTATAAAAATATTCTTTTTGGTGGTAAAGAACTGGAAACTGAGGAGATAACTATTATTTGGAGAATGGTAGAACAAGTTGTGGTATATGAGTATAATTAAATGTTATTTTTCTATGAGAAATGATGAGCAGACAGATTTTAGAAAAATCATGAAAAATTTATATGAGCTGATGCTGAGTGAAGTGAGCACAACTAGAAAAATATACATTTTATCAGTAGCATAGTATGATAATCAACTATGATAGATTTAGATCTTCTCAGCAATTCAGTGGTCAAAGACAATTCTAAAAGACCTGTGAAGGAAAATGCTATCCACATCCAGAGAACTGAACAAAAAATTTTCTCCACAAATACATGAGAGATGTATTAAAAGGTGAATAAAAAAGAAAAAAAATGTTATACAAAGGGATTAAACTGTGACCCAGAATTGGGAGAAGATGCATGTAACTCTTAAGATTTAGCTCGCTATTCAAAGGACTATACTTAGAATGTGTGGTGAAAAATTGATGATATAAAAAAATAAATAATTAAAAATGGATTGTATGAGGAAAATTAAAAGGGGAAACTGATTCTGAGTAAAATGAGGAAATTGATTAGATCTTTGTACACATTAGTAGCAAAATTATATACTCAACTAGACCAAGATCTTTTCTGCAGTAATCTAAGATAATTCTCAAAGTCACGGGATGAAAATTATCATCAATATCCAGAAAAAGAATGATGAAGCCTGAATGCAGTCCATAGTAGTTTTCATTTTTTAGATTTTATTTTTTTCTCAAGGTTTTTTCCTATTTTCTTCTGACTTCTTTCACAACATGAGTAATCTGAAAATATTTTTAGCTTGATTATAATTGTATAACCTGTATCAGAGTGCTTATTGTAATTGTGGGGGGAAGAAAAAAAAGAGGAGCAAAATATGTAATGCAAAATCTTGCCAAAAATGAATGTTGAAAACTAGCTATACAAGCAATTGAAAAGGCTAAAATAATTCTTTAGAAAAATTATATTATACCAAAGGGAATTGGAAACAGAAAAAAAAGGAAAATAGAGAGCTGATTGAGGGAAATTATAGTTAAAAGCAAAATATGAGGAGAGATAGGATGGAAGGAGAAAGAAAAAGTACCAATGAGGGAAAAGTAGGAAAGAGGGAAATAAGAGGTTAGTAATCATAACTATGAATGTAAATGGAAAAATTCTCCCACATAGCAAAAGAAAATATCAGAGTGGATTAAAAACCCGAATTCTATATTATGTTGTCCACAAGAAACACGTCTGAAGCAGAAATATACTTAATAAAGGTAAAAGATTGATGCAGAATATTTTATACTTCTACTGAGTGTTAAAAAAAAGGAAGCAGGGAGTAATAATTCTGATCTCAGAAAAAAGAAAAACAAAAGCAAAAATCTAATACTAAGGCAGTGAATAGAATTTTTTTTTAAAGTTATAGAGGAGAAGAAGATGGAGTCATGAAGGCAGGAACTCTCCTCCAAAACACTCCTAGTGCCTTGAAATTATAACTCTAAACAAATTCTAAAGTGGCAGAACCCACAGAGAATCTGAGTAAAATAACATTCTGATCCAAGACAACTTGTAGGATCTGCAAGACAGGTTGTTCCACAGGTTGGAAGGAGTCCCACCGTATCTGCGGCTGCAGTTGTGTTGCACCAGAGCAAACAAACTCCAATGATTCAGAAACAGTCTGCAGGGTACCTGTATCCCTGGGGTTGCCTTGTGGCAGTTGGGTGTGGTCTCCAGACCTCTCAGCCCAGGGATTGCCAAAGACAACTTGGAAAGTCAGCTGGCAATTTCTCCCTTACCAGAATGAGCAAGGAGCCCAGGTCAGCCAGACCTCAGCCAAGAGCTGAACAGAATCCAAAAACCAGAAGGAGGCCTGTGGAACCACATAGCAGAGAGTCACCCAGAAGCTACTTCCAGAGAACTTAGTGCACAGAGGGGAAGGGGGTGCAGGGAGACTGCCCAGGTTTTCCTTCTAACAGTGGGACAAGAATCTTTTGCTTTGTCTATACTCAGATCCAGGTCACAGTATGGTGACCCATAGTGCCACAGCAGAGCAAGGACCCTCCTCATAGCTCCAGGGCAGATGGGAGTGCTTGTGATCATGCACAAAACAGAGTACAGGCTAGGAGACCAGTCAGATTCTCTCATAACACATTGAAGGTATTTAGTTCCTTGGGAGGTGGCTCAAAAACACTCAAAGCTTGGGAAGTGTGTTAAAAACAGATCATAGGATAGGGAAATGAATAAACAACAGAAGAAAAAGAATCTGATCATAGATAATTACTTTGGTCACATGGAGGATCCAAATATATACTCAGAAGATGACAAAGTCATAACTTTTATATCCAAAGTCTCCAAAAAGCCAGAAAATTTTCTTAGGTTATGAAAGAGCACAAAAAAGATTTTAAAAGTCAAGTAAGGGAGATAGAGGAAAAATTAGGAAGGGAAATGAGAGCAATGCAGGAAAATCATGAAAACTAAATCAGCAGCTTGATGAAGGAGATACAGAAAAAATCAAATAAAATATCATGTGAAAAATGGTTTAGATCAAATGGAAAAAGCAGTCCACAAAGTCAATGAAAAGAAGGATTCCTTAAAAAGCAAAAGTGACCAGGTAGAAAAGGAGAAAAGAAAGTCCTTGAAGAAAATAACTGCTTCAAATGTAGAATGGAAGTAAGGGAAGCTGATGACTTTGTGAGAAATTGCAAACAAAACTGAAATAATGAAAAACTGGAAGAAAATGTAAAATAGCTCATTGGAAAAACAACTGACGAGGAAAATAGATGCAGGAGACATAATTTAAAAAATATATTGGGCTACCTCATAGTTATGACAGGGAAAATAGCCTAGACTTCATTTTAAATGAAATTTCCCAGGAAAATTGCCCTGATATCCTAGAAGCACAGGGTGACATAATAAATGAGACTATCCATCAATAACCTCCAGATCACCCCTCCCCACCCCCCAAAAAATTCCCAGGAATATTATAGTCAAATTCTAGAACTCCCAAGACAAAGAGAAAGTAATACAAGCAAAGAGAAAGAAATGATTTAAATATCATGGGGCTACAGTCAGGATTACACAAGATTTAGCAGCATCTATATTAAGGGTTCATAGGGCTTGGAATATGATATTACAGAAGACAAAAGAACTTGTATTGCAACTGAGGATCAACTATCTAACAACACTGAATATCCCTCTTTAAGGGGAAAAGATGAAAATTCAAAAATTCAAATTTCAAATTTTCCTGTTGTAAAGACTAGAATTGAACAGAAGGTTTGATCTACAAGTATAGTACTCAGGTGAAGCATTAGAGAGGGTGGATAGGAAGGGAAAATTATGAGGGATTTAATGATGTTGAACCATTTGTATTACTGCATGGGACAATGATGTTGATAACTCATACAAACCTTCTTATTTATTAGAACAGTGAGAAGGAGCATATATAGACAAGGCACAGGAGACAACCAGATATGAAGGTTTAATACAATATAAAGATGGAGTCAATGGCAAAAAAAGAATGTTCTAGGAGAAAGGGAAAGGAGACATAGGGCTAAGGACAGTTCATGTAAAAGAGTCAAGAAAAAGTGTTTAGAATAGAGAAGGGGAGAATGGAAGATGAAAGGGAATGAGTGGGCCTTCATTCTCATCAGAAATGGCTTATAGGGGTGGCAAGATGGCACCGTGGATAGAGCACCGGCCCTACCTCAGACACTTAATAATTATCTACCTGTGTGGCTTTGGGCAAACCATTTAACCCCATTGCCTTGGAAAAAAAAACCTAAAAAAAAAAAGAAATGACTTATAGAGGAAACAACATACACACTCAATAGGGGATAGAATCTATCTTACCCTAGAGGAAAAAGAAGAGAAAAGTGATGGAGACAGGGAACATGGGGAGAGAGAGCTGTAGGTGATAGAAGATAGGGAAAATCATGGGAGAGGGTAGTCAGCTACAATATTTTTTTTGCATGGCAGGTTGTGTGGCTTGCATGGGTTGCATGACTGCATGGCCTTTGGGTGTCTAGAGTCACATTTGGACTTGGATCCTCCTGGCTCCAGGGCCAGTGCTCTTTACCTGGTTGCCTCACATCAAACTTCTGAGGGAAATACAGTTAGCAATAGCAACTGTGGGGAAAAATATGTTGAAGCAAGTTATCTGATGAACTTATGATTAAGTATTCAATCCATCCTAGGGACAGAGCTGATGATATCCAAACACAGATTGAAATACATTTTTTCCTTCTCTCACTATTTTTATTGAGATTTCTCTATCTTTGTTGCGGGAGGGGGAATTACATTTACTTTTACAAGACTATTGTAGTAATGTGAAAATAAATTAATCACTTTTAAAAAATGCTTCATGGATTCATGATAGAAAAAAAATCCTGCCTACATCCAGAAAAATAATTTATAGAATCTGAATGAAATTTGAAGCATATTTTTTCTTTTAGCATTCTTTATTATACTTGGATTTCTTTCTCTTTTGGTCTACATTTTCTTTTATAATGTGGGTAATATGGAAATATTATACAAGAGTATACATTGATAATATATATCAAATTGCTTGCCTCCTCAAGGAGGGAGGAGGGAAGAAAGGGAGATGGTTGGGAACTCAAAATTTTAAAAAATGCATAAATTTTTTGTCTACATGTTTAAGGGGGGTGAATAAAATCAAAATCTTTCACAATAAAGGACTACATTTACATATTTTACCCCCCCAAGTTGCATAAGATAGAACATGTGTGAAAACTGAAAAAAAAGAAATTTACAATTTCTTAGGGATACATGGAACATGCACAGAAGTTGATCATAGTAGTGCATAAGATCCTCACAATCAAATCCAAAAAGAGAATTAGTAAATGTATCGCTTTACAAATCATGATACAATAAAAATTATATACACACACACAAAGAAACACATACATATGATAAAGAGCCATGAAAATATAGAATAAAAATTAAAGGGAAATGAAATTGCCCAAATTTGAAGAATGAATATGTGAAAAACAAATCATAGAAACAATCCTTCTACTAGGCAATGACAATAATGAGACTATACATGTAAATTTGTGGATTACAATCAAAGCAGTTCTTAGGGGAAATTTTTGTATTTCTAAATACTTAATATGAATAAAATAGAGTGAATTGTGAATGCAATAAAAAAGCTAGAAAAAGAATAAATTAAATTTTCCCAATTAAAGGAAATGAAAAGTTCTAAAAATAAAACAGAAATTAATGAATTTGAAATTAAAAATACTCTTGAAATAGTAAATAAAGGCAAAAGCTTATTTTGGCAAAACTCAACATAACTGATAAAACTTTGGATAATTTAATTTAAAAGTAAGAAAGAAGAAAGCCATAATACTGGTATCAGTATTTAATTCACTACCCATGCACCCAAGAAGATGAAATTAAAGTAATAATTCAGTGCAATTATGCTTATCTTTATGCCAATAAATCTGATACTTTACATGAAATGAATGAATATATACTTTACATGATATGAATGAATATATATATATATATATATATATACTGACCACATTAACAAAAGGGGAAATAAAATATTTAAATGAATTGACTTTGGAAAAAGAAATTGAACTAACCAACGATAAACTCCCTAAAATCTTTCTTCAGGGTCTGATAGATACCCAAGTAAATTCTTCCAGAAATTTAAAGAGCAATTAATTCCAATTCTATATAAAATACTTTGAAAAATAGATAAAGGTGATCTACCAAATTCTTTTTATGATACCAATAAGTCCTGAGACCTAAACATGGAATATCCAAATTCAAAAAAGAAACCTAAAGATTAATTTATTTAATGAATATTGATATAAAATTTAAATAAAATTGTATCAAAGAGATTACAGCAATTAATCAGTAGGAAAATAATTATAATTATTTGATATAAGTATCAGGAATATAGGGTTAGGAAAACTATCAGCATAATTGAACATATCTTTAGAAAAAATATCAGAATTATCAAATTATCCCATTCCTATTGAAAACACTGAATAAATTGATAAGAATAAATTTTTTTCTTCCTGAGAAATGATAAGCAGCATCTGTCTAAAACCATTAGCAAATGCTATATGTAGTGGGAATAATATAGACATATTCCCAATAAGACCAATAAAATCAAGGGTAATGTAAGAATGTATTTTATCATTATTATTATTCACCATTGTACTAGAAATAATAGTTTTAGGAAGAAAAGAAAAATAAAGAAGTTCAAAAAATTAGCATATGAACAAAGATTCATATATATATTGGTACACTTATAGAATCCTAAAAACATCAATAAAAATAACTACATGAAACAACTACTTTGGCAAAGTTTCACGATACTAAAAAATGAACATATATCATCTGTACTTCTATGTATTATCAACAAAGCCCAGCAGCAAGAAATAGAAGGAAACAATTCTATTTTAAACAACTGAAGACACAAAATATGAGGGACTCTACCTGTCAAGGCAGCCCCAGGAATTTTAAGAATAGAACTAAAAAACACTTTTCATACAAATAAAGGCAAATCTGAACAACTGGAAAAATGTCAATTGCTCACATGTAGACTGAGCTAATATAATAAAAATGACAATTTTTACCTAAATCAGAGTCATACTAATAAAAATACAAAAACATTTCATAGAACTAGAAAAATAAAAAAGAAATTTATATGTAGGAAAATATAGTTAAGCAAAGGAAGTTGGCTTTGTCATTCAAGATCTACAACAAAAATTTCAAAGAAAACTGGAAAATATTGTGGCAGAAATTAGGTATTGTCCAATATCTCACCTCCCAAAACCAAGATAAGGTTGAAAAGTACATGATTCAAATATAAAGGAAGATATCATAAGATAATTAGGAAGGCAAGGAATAGTTTACTTTGTCATCTCTATATAGAGGGGAAGAATTTATGATCAAAGAAATGATAGAGAACATTTTGAATACAAAATGGATAATTTTGATTACATTAAATTGAAAAAGATTTTGCACAAACAAAACCAATACAATTAAGATTAGGAGGAAAGCAGAAAATTGGGAAGCAAGCAATTTTTTTTTTTTTTAGGTTTTTGCAAGGCAAATGGTGTTAAGTGGCTTGCCCAAGGCCACACAGCTAGGCAATTATAAAGTGTCTGAGACCGGATTTGAACCCAGGTACTCCTGACTCCAGGGCCAGTGCTTTATCCACTATGCCACCTAGCTGCCCCGAAACAAGCAATTTTTACAGTGGTTCTGATAAAGGTCTGAATTAAAAACAAATCTAGATACTATCTAACATTTACCAAATTGGTTAATATGACAGCAAAACATTGAATATTACTGAAAGTCAAATGAAGATGTTCATAGTTTGTAGAAGCAGAAAAACTATGAAGCAACGGTATAATAACCAGTCAAGAACTCAAGTATTCTATTAACCACTCATTTCGGACATGAGGAAACTTCAAACATGGGGATAATATTTGCGTGTATCCATATGCATGAGTACAAGGACACATAGGTATACATATATTCATATATTTCAATTTTTATATTATATTTATAATAGGGTACTACATAACATAGTAGATTGTGAATAGAGTGATTATATAGACTATTGTATATATATATATATACATATATATGTATATATATACAAACACTCAAGTATACAAAATGCATGTTTAATTCTACTCTGTTGCAGTGGTTTTGTAATTTTTCAAATGCAATTAATTGTAGGAAAAATATTTAAGAAAATCAAGAAAAATTGCATTGTAAGGTGCCTTTGTCATACGAGATCTAAGTGGCAGTCATAAGAACTGTTATGTACTAGCTTCTGGTGGATTATTGGAATAAATTTGGTATAAGAGAAAAGATCATAAGACAATAAATTGATTTTTTTCATTCTCTATAACACAATTGCCACCTTCATTACATAATCTACTGATCTTTTTTGTAACATTTTTGTTTCAGTTTTGCTGATATTATTATTCATTCTACTAAATGAACTTATTTATGGAAAATAAGATCATTTAAAGTATCATATTATATTGATTTAAAATGCATCATTGCATCTAAAATTTTCCAGCAGAATATGAAAAATTAAAGAAAATAGATCTTTCCCATATCTTCTCATAGCAGATTAGTTTGTGACAGTCAGTTTATTAAGCATCCACATTATACACACACACACACACACACACACACACACGTGTGTGTGTGTGTGTGTGTGTGTGTGTGTCTTGTATTCTATAAGCACTGGGTTCCTAATTCTGAAAAATGGTGCATCTAGTTTTCACAATTTTTCCTCACATGTTTTTCATTAAAGAAATATGTTATTAGTTAGCTGATTGAATGAAATTCAAAATTTAGAATGAACATTTACTTTAATTAAAAATCATTAGATGCTGATGTTATGACTCTTCAAAAGAAAATTAAGGGAGGAACCTGATAAGCATTAGTTTGACAGCTTTGAGAGAACTTTAACTTACACCTTATGTCAGTCATCCATCAGATGCCACACTACATGTCTCCAGGGAGGACAAGAATTCATTTTGCTTTCCATAATGTACAGATCAATCTCAGTGAGTATATGTCAGACACACCCACAGAAGAAAAGATGGAAAGATTCAGTTTGCCAACTTTTGAAAGACTAAATTTGGTTAGTTCTAAATCTGAAAACAGAACAACTAAAATATTATTTAAAGTTTCCAAATGGAAAATGGAAGCAGCTTAAAAAAAAGCAAACTTAATTTTAGTATCATCATTAAGTTCAGCATAATCACCAATTTAGTTAATAACAAAAGATGAACTGCAATCTCCACCCTTAAAGATTGCTGATACATGAAATATATATTTATGTTGATTACCTTTATCACTAAGATATAATGAAATTCCTAATTAATCAATTATATTCATTTTTATAATTTTAAATTGTTTTTGTAGTGCTGTCATTTAGCTATTCATCCTAAACTTGTGCCTCATTCTAAATCTCTTGGTCACTACTTTTCTAAGAAGTTTTAAAAACCTTTGAGAATATAGGTTACTGTAGTAATTCATTTTTCTCTGTACTATTTATTATATTATATAATATTTTCTTAATTATTTTTAGATAATTGAATTGATTCACAGAAATTTCTGGTTTCCTCATTTTTATATTAATAGTTTCATTTGATGTGAATATTTTCTATGATATTTCACAGTGGTTAACCAATTTTCAGTTGATATTTTGCTGCATTGTTTCAAGTTTCTCAATACAGACAAAAATATTGATAAAAACATATGGTTGTGACATTTTCCAGTGACTTTGAATTCCTTTAGGGTGTGTATCCAGTAATAATACCACTGGGTAAATATGCATGAAACAATTGCAACATAATTAAATTTGTTTCCCAGAATGGTAGGACATATGCAGTTCTCACTAACATTTATTATTGTGCCATTACTATCCCATAGTCCTCTAACACTAACATTTTCTGTCTGATACCATCTTTATTATCTGAGAAGTGGGAAATGAGAGTCCTTTGTAATTTGCATGTATCAGACTATTCAGAATTTCAGATTTTGTGTTTTGTATTATAATTATCCTTAGTTAACCAATTCAAATGGGCATGAAACCTACTGTAATTAATGTGAATTTTCTTTCAATATAACATATCAAATCACTGTTTTTTAGAAATGGAGGAATATACGAAATAAAATTTTCTGAGAATATACATGTTCCTGAAACTTTAAAAAATGTACTAATTTGTCTTTTTTGTGATCAGTTATGTTCTCTGGAATTACCAGTAACTAAGATGGCAGAGTAAGCAGCAAATCAGGATAAATCTTTTATATTTACATTGAAATAATCTTGAAATAGTACCCCAAACAAATCCTGAAGCAGTTGAACTAACAAAAATAGAGAGTGAAGTAACCTCTGGAGCCACGAAAACTCTATGATTGGGAAGAAAGATCTGTCACACTTCGATAAGAATCTGAACACTAGTTCAGTGGCAGCACAAACACTAGGACCTCTCCCTGACCCTTAACAAGCAGGTTCCAGTTCAGAGAACCACAATGCACTTCAATGTAACTGGGCAAACTGGCAACTTCATGTGACCATACTCCAACAGACTTTAGCATAAACAAGGGCAAGAAGGTAGATGCCAGTGCAATAGTGACTAATAAAACAAGAAACCACCAATCCTGGGCCCCTCCACATGCTTTAGCATAGACCTAGTCAACAGGCAGGGGCCAATGTTCAGACCACTACATGTGACAGTGCAATCCCAGGGAATAGCAGAAATGACTCATTGATCTCAATACAAGACAGAAAAAAGTCCTAGGTCCCTGGGTTAACACCAGATAAAGTGTTAGACCCCTAGGTCTTCTAGAAATGTTATTCATATTCACCTTACCCTTTCAGTACAGACTCCCGTGGATCTGAGGGCAACATCACTGCAGTATCAGGTATTCTCCAAGGTCTGCAGTCTCTAGCACAAGAAATCTGATAAAATGACTGACCACCCTGGGAGTAGAGTTCAAATTTGAATAAAAAAAGGAAAAGGTCAAAATATGAGCAAAAAATAATTAAAATTAATCTGACCATGGTTACAGGGAAAATCAAGACAGTAACTCAGAAGAAGACAACCATTTCAAAACATGCAAAATAGGCATCAAAAGAATCCACTGATCACCTCAGAAAGGGATCTCAAACAAGAAGAACATTATATTCAAATTTCAGAACTATCTTTCCAATGAAAAAAATACATTTTTTCAGAAAGAAAGAAATCAAGTATCTGGGAGACACAATCACCACTACACAAGAATTAGGAACTGCAATGTTAAGAGGTCAGAAATAATAAATTATGATATTATGCAAGGCAAAAGAGATAGGACTACAACCAAGAATCACCTAAACGGTGAAATTAAGCATAATACCTGCAAGGGAAAAATGGCAATTCAACGAATTAGAAGAATTTCAAACTTTCATAAAGAAAAAGAACTGAGCAAAAAAAAAAGATAATCTACAATATCAAGACCAGAAATAGTCTAAAAAGGGGGAAAGGGCAAAGAAAACATAAGGGATTCAGTAGAGCTGAACTGTTTCCATCCCTACATAAAAAGATGATACTATAATTCTTTTTTAAAATTTTTTCTTCCAATTATGGAAAAATAGTTTTCAGCATTCATAATTTTGCAAGACTTTGAGTTGCACATTTTTCTAGTATCCCCCTTGGATCCCTACTCTCCCTGAAAGTAAATAATTTGATATAGGTAGTATTGTTCAATTGTATTTAACAAAATTCTAAGTTAATACTGTGGTAAAGGAAAAATTGATACTAAGGGGGGAAATTTGGAAAAAAAAGAATAACCAAAAAGAAGTTTTCAAAAGTGGACAAAGTATACTTTGCTCTATCTTCATATTCCATAGTTTTTTTTTTCTTTGAATGTGGATGGTAATTTCCATTTTAGAATTGTCCTTCAATACTAAACTCCTAAGTTGATCATTATCACAATGTTGTTAATGTGTTCAGTGTCCCTTGGTTCTACTCACTTCATTTAAAATCAGTACATGCAAGTCTTTCCAGACTTTTCTAGACCCTGTTCACTCATAATTTCTTACAGAATAATAATACTCCATCATATTCATATATCATAATTTGTTCTGTCATCAACCAAATGATGGGTATCCAACAATTTCGTATTCTTTGCTATTACAAAAAGAACTACTTTGATTAATTTTGCACAGATAATTAGGATTTAAAAAATTCTACTACTAATATCAGAATTTAAAGGAATATACATAAACAGAAGGCATAAGGAGAATTCAGGAAAGAGAAAGAGGAATATATTGTATGTAAGGAGAGAGGTAGAACAGGGTAAAGTATTTTATCTGAAGAGATACAAACCCATATATTACAGTGGAGGGAAAAATGTAAGACTGGATAAAAATCATCACTTGAACCCTACTTTCATCAGCATTGACCCAAAATCTATATTATTTGACCAGAAAGAAGAAAAAGAGATAAAGGAAAAGTGGTTGAAGAGGAATGGCAGCAGATAAGACTACCTGAGCAAGGCAAAAAATAAAACAAAACACTATTAAGAAGTGAAAGGATAGGGATGGCTAGGTGGTGCAGTGGATAAAGCACCGGCCCTGGAGTCAGGAGTACCTGGGTTCAAATCTGGTCTCAGACACTTAATAATTACCTAGCTGTGTGGCCTTGGGCAAGCCACTTAACCCCATTTGCCTTGCAAAAACCTAAAAAAAAGAAGTGAAAGGATAAAAGAAGAGAATGAACAGGAAGGAAAATAGAATGAAGGAAAACAAACAGTAATCATAACTATAAATATGAATAGAATCAACTCTCCCATAAGTAAGAGTTCAATTCAAAATTCAAAATCCTAAAATATTGTGCTTACAAGAAACATTTAAACAGAGACACACAGAAAGTGAAAGTAAGGGAATAGAGCAGATATATTATGCTTCATCTGAAGTTCAAAAGGATAAAAAAAAGCAGAAATAGCAATCCTGAAGCAAGAGAAAAAATAGATCTGATTAAAAGAGATAAGGAAGGAAATCAAATTTGTTCAAAGGTAACAGATAATAACATAATGGCAATACTAAACACATACACTGAGTGTTATGAGATCATAATTCTTTAAAGAGAAGTTAAGTGTGGTATAGGAAGACATAGACAGCAAAGGTGGTTCTTGTCCTTCATTATTGAAGAAGACCAAAATGATATCACTATGTTTGACAAATTATAGTGTGTCTAATGGTGACTGATAAGACCAATATAAGCTTGGGATGCTCTACCACAGGGCAGGCATAAATAGTCCATGTGAACACCTCAGCATTTACTTTAAACTTGTCTAAGTCACATTTCTTTTGAGTTACATCAATTCAGTCTTTCTCATTAAGTGCAGTGCCCTCACTGATGATGGCACTCTATACTGCATGGTCTTTTGTCAATATCTGCCATACTGTAAATCAGTTCTAAAGGTCTTAAGAGAGACCTTCAGGGTGCCCCAGTATCTATCTCTTCTTCTGACCCCTTATGTGAGAGCTTGCTCTGTGTGAGTTCTCCATAAAATAGTCTTTTTGGCAAGTTTGCTTCTGGAACTCTAATGACATGCCCAATGGACACATTGTAGTTGTATTCTCTGTAGTAATATGAAATGCTAGGCAGTTTAATACAAGAAAGGACCTCAGTGTCTTTCTCCTTCCAAGTGATCTTCAGAATCTTCCTAAGACAATTCATATAGAAGTGATTCACTTTCCTGACATGGTACTGGTAGACTGTTCAGGTTTCACAGGCATACAGCAATGAAACTAACACAATGACTCTGTAGATGTTCAATTTGGTAGTTGATCTAATATTTCTCTCCCACACTTTCTTTCAGAGACTCCTAAATGCTAAAGCTAACTTTGGCAATACATGTGTAAATCTCATTGTCAATGGAAAGGACACTGCCAAGGTAAATGAACTTGTCCACAATACTCAAAACTTCTCCATTTGCTGTAATCGATGATTCCACATTTGGATGATATGGTGTTGGCTGATGGAGCACTCTGTTCTTTTGATGCTAATTGCTACACCAAAAATAACACAAGTATCAGAGAATCAATCCATTCTTTGCATGTCAGTTTCAGAGGCTGCATTGAATGTATATCATCTGCACCAACACTCCCTCCATTGGTTGGTTGGTTCTTATCCTTTGTTATCAGAGAAGACCACAATGACATCACTATGTTTGAGACAAATTTCAGTGTGTCCAACTGTGGCTGATCAGAACAATATGAGCTCAGAATGCTCTACCACAAGTTGAGAACTAATAGTTCATATGAACACCAAGGATGGGTACTCTAAACTTACTTATGTCACATTTCTTTTGAGCTGCTCCAGTTCTGCCTTCCTCTGTACTCTAGTACAGCTGTACTCTAGTACAGCACCCTCACTGACAAGGGCATGCCTTGCTGTGTGGTACTGTGCCAGTATCTCCCAAGGTTTGAAATCAATTCTAAAGTTCTTCAATAAAACCTTCAGTCTTGGTATCAGTTCTTCTGACCTCCTTGTAAGTGTTTTCCCTGTTTGAATTCTCCATAAAATAGTTTTTTGGGGGCAAGCATACATCTAGCATTCTAACAGCATGTCCAACCCATCGTAATTGCACTTTCTGTGGTAATGTTGGAATGCTTGGAAGTTTAGCTAAAGAAAAGACCTCAGTGTCTGGTATCCTCTCCTGCCAGGTGATCTTCAGAATCTTCCTAAAACAATTTAAATGGAAGCAATTCAATTTCCTGACATAGCACTGGTAGACTGTTCAGGTTTCCCAGGCATATAGCAATGCAGTCAACACAATGATTCTGTAGACCTTCAATTTAGCATTCAAATATCTCTTCTCTCCCATGCTTTCTTTCAGAGTCTCCCAAATAATGAGCTAGCTCTGGCAATGTGAGTGTTAACCTTATTGTCAATGTGGACTCCCTGGAAAGGACACTGCCAAAGTAAGTGAACTTCCCCATAGTACTCAAAACTTCTCCATTTTCTGTAAGTGATGTTTGCACACATGGATAGTGTGATGCTAGCTGATGGAGAACCTCTGCTTTCTTGGTGTTAATTGTTAGGCCAAAATTAGCACACGTAGCAGAGAATCTATCCATTCTTTGTTGAATTTCAGATTTAAAGGCTGCATTGAGTGCCCAATCATCTGCAAAGAGAAGATCATGCACCAACACTCCCTTTACTTTGGTCTTGGCTTGTAACCTATTTAAGTTGAAGAATTTGCCATCAGTGCAATAGCTGACTTTGAGGTCATGTTCTTTCTGAGGGAAGGAATTTGATAACATCAAGTTAAAAAATCAAGGGAGCAAAGACACATCCTTGTTTCACTCTATTGGTGACCTTGAAATCTTGAGAGCATTGTCTACCATCCATAATCTGGGCAAACATAGTGTCATGATTTTGATGTGCAATACTGTTGAACTCCCCCAAGCAACCAAATATTGATATGATTTTCCTTAAACTCTCATGACAAATGATATCAAAGGCCTTGGTCTGATCTACAAATTTTGTATTCAGACCTCTTTTATTCCTGGCATTTTTCTTGGAGTTGTCAGACAGCAAAAACCATATTGACCATTCCTTTTCTGAAGTCACACTGACTGTCAGGGCCTTGAGGATATTTCAGATAAAGGATCTGCCTATTGAGAAGGATTCTGGCAAGAATCTTGTATGTATTTTCTAAAAGTGAAATATTCCTCTGACTGACAAAAGAAAATCTATTCCCTTTACATTTATAGAGATGGACAATAGAAGTATCCTTGAATTATTGGGGTTAACCTCTTCATGCATATAACCTAGAAAATTTCAGTCAGTTTTTGGATGAGCAATGGACCCCAGTCACTTTGGACATCTCATCTGGAATAGAATTAGCACCAGGTACTTTCCCACTTAAAAGAAACCTAATGGCATTCAAAACCTTCCCTTCAGTTGGAACTTCAATTCAGGACTGATTGATTTCAATTTGAAGTAATGGTCTATGGCTTCTGCATTGATTGGTGATAAGATCACCTTTAGTCCATATCTTTAGGATTATGTCCCTATCTTTAACATCTAGTAGACTATGTAATTGTAAGGAGAAGAGTTAGACAGAATATGAGAGCTGCAAAGGCAATGCATGATGCAGAGTACTGAACATCCATTCCAAAGTAGATATTCATATTCAACCAAAGTAGTGGCCCCAAGGCAAAATGACTACTAGAAGAATTACCATTAAGAGATTAGAGTGTCTCTCTGAGCAGGAACAGTTTGCTGCTAAATGGGAGGAAAAACTGAGCCAATACACATTTGACAACAGTGGAGCAGAAAAAGAGTGGGCAACTTTCAGAAATCTGGGTTACAGCACTGCATTTGCTCATTTGGGTCAGAACATTCACAAACATCAAAACTGACCTGATAAAAATGATGGGAAAATACAGAAACAGATAAATGAAAAATGAGAACATGGGTTTTACCAGCAGAATAGTAAAAACATTGCTAAGTAGGCAGCATTTAATTCCTTCAAAATTAAAGTACAAGTGAAGCCTAGAGAAAGGCAAAACTCTTTGCTCAATAAGAAAACAGATGAAATTTAGTTTTATGCAGATAGTAACAAACCAAAGTACTTTTATATATATGAGCCAAAGATGAATGGAGCATCTCAACTGATCAGAGTTAAAGGATCCACATTGAATAGACAGCAAAACTATATCAGTCAAGGACCCTATTAGAACTTGATAAATCCAATCAAAAAATAAACAAGAAAGAAAATGAGGAGGTGAGTAGCATGTTAAAATAGTTAGATTTAGACATAAAGAGTTTCACCATAAGGCAATTTAAAAAGCAATAGTCTAACTTAGATCTATGTATTATGGTAGCACACAAGACAAAACAGATCTTTAAGGCAATAATATCTAAAAAAGGTCTCATTTCTCAAATAAATGGATAATTAAGTCAACTTTAGGAGAGTGTGAGTCATTTCCCAATTGAAAAATTAACAAAGGATATAAGCAGGCAGTTATCAGAATGAAGAAATCAATCTATCTATAGGCATATGAAGATATGCTCTGAATCACTTTTGATTAGAGAAATGAAAATTAAAATAATTCTTTGTACAATCTCATAGATTAGACAATAAGACAAAAATAAATATTTTGTTGAAAAGAATGTCAGAAAATCTGGACACAAATGTACTATTGGTCAAGTTGTAACCTGATTCAACCATTATGGAGAGAAATTTGGAACTATGCCTAAAAAGCAATCACACTCAAGAAAACTGAAACAGTACCCAAATAAAACTCAGAATGAACAACAAAAGTTAGAAAAATGACCAGGTCTCTGGGAAGTTATTTTGAAGTTAAGGATGAGCATTTTTGGAATTGAGATCAATTTATAATCTCCTTTGTATCTTCAAAAGCATTTTGTCAGTGCTTTCTTCTTCTCAGATGACATTATTATTGTCTATGTCAAAACAATAACTTTCTATGATTATCATCTATATTTTTGTTTGTTTTACTCATTTTGATAATTGAGTTATATTCATGGAGTAAAGTAATTAGTAAAGTAATTTTGTTCTTGGGCTGGAATCTAGAGACTAGTTTTATACTCAACGAGCCAGTGGGGAAGTAGATCAATAGTGAGGGTCCCAACCACAGATCAGAAGACAAAGTTTGAGCCCTAGTGCAACAGATAAGACTGTGTTGGGCTACCACAACACAGGAAAAAATACACAGCATAGGCTAAGCTTTGCCATAAAGGAGGGAGCATACCTCTGCATAGGCAGTGCCTTGCCTTAAAGGAGGAAACAAAGTTCTATCTAGGCACAACTTTGATAAGCATAAAACTAGGATCCAGGAATGCAGAGTTGGTTCAATATTATAAAAAAAGTTAGTATAATCAATTATATCAACAACAAACCTATCAGAAATTATATGGTCATATCAATAGATGCTGAAAAAGCTTTTGACAAAATACAGCACCCATTCCTACTAAAAACACTAGAGAGTGTAGGAAAAATGGCCTGTTCCTTAGAATAATTAGCAGTATCTATCTGAAACCACCAACAAACATTATATTCAATTGGGAGAGGCTAGAGACATTCCCAATAAGATCAGGGGTGTAACAAGGATGCCCATTATACTATTCAATATTGTATTGGAATTGTTACCTTCAGCAATTAGAAAAGAAAAAAATGAAGGAATTAGAACTGGGAAGGAAGAGTCAAAATTCTCACTCTTTGCAGATGACATGATGGTCTACCTAGAGAATCCCAAGAAATCCCCCCCAAAAAACTACTGGAAACAGTTAGCAATTTTAGCAAAGTTGCAGGATATAAAATAAACCCTCATAAATCTTCAACTTTTCTATATATGTCTAGCAAGATACAGTAGGAAGAGTTAGAAAGAGAAATCCCATTCAGAGTAACCTCAGTCAATACAAAATACTTGGGAGTCTATTTGCCAAGGCAGACTCAGAAACTGTTTGAAAACAATTATAAAACACTTCTCATACAAATTAAATCAGTTTTAAATAACTGAGCAAATATCAACTGCTCATGGATAGGTAGAGCTAATATAATAAAAATAACAATTCTATCAAAACTAAACTACCTGTTTAGTGCCCTACCAATCATAATTCCAAAACATTACTTTAATGAGTTAGAAAAAGTTGCAAGTAAATTCATATGGAAAAATAAAAAAGTGAAGAATTTCCAGGGATTTAATGGGAAAAAAAGTGCAAAAGAAGGTGGCTTATCCCTACCTGATCTAAAATTATATTATAAAGCATCAATCATCAAAACTATGTGGTATTGGCTAAGAAATAGCCTGGCAGACCAGTGGAATAGACTAGGTGCAATAGCAGGAAATGATTATAGTAATCTGCTGTTTGATAAACCCAAAGTGTCCAGCTATTAGGATAAAAACTCTCTCTCTTTGTTAAAAACTGCTGGGAAAATTGGAAGTTAGTATGGAAGAAACTTAGATTAGACCCACACATAACACCCTTTAAAAAGATAAGATCCAAATGGATACAGGATTTAGACATAAAACTAATACTATAACCAAATTAGAAAATCAAGGAGTAGTTTACCTGTCAGAGCTATGGAAAGGGGAGCAGCTAATGATTAAGGAAGAGATGGAGAAATCACCAAAAACAAACTAGATGATTTTGATTACATTAAGTTAAAAAGCTTTTGCACAGATAAAACCACTGCAACCATCATCAAAAGAAATGTAGTAAACTGGGAAACCATCTTTACAACTAATGTTTCTGACAAAGAACTCATTTCTAAAATATACAGAGAACTGAGTCGTATTTTTTTTAAAAAAAGCCATTCCCCAGTTGACAAATGGTCAAAGGATATGCAAAAGCAATTAACAGAAGAGGGGATCAAAGCAATCCATAGCCATATGAAAAATTGCTCTAAATCTTTAATTTTTAGAGAAAGGCAAATTAAAGCTTCTCTGAGGTACCACCTCACACCTCTCAGACTGGCCAATATGACCAGAAAGTATAATGATCATTGTTGGAAGGGTTGTGGGAAATCTGGGACACTATTGCACTGTTTGTGGAGCTGTGAACTCATCCAACCTTTCTGGAGAGAAATTTGGAACTACACGCAAAGGGCAACAAAAATGTGCATAGCCTTTAATCCAGCAATACCACTACTGGGTCTCTACCCTGAAGAGATGATGAAAAAGGTTAAAAAAAATCACTTGTACAAAAATATTCATAGTATTCCTGTTTGTGGTGTCAAGGAATTGGAAATCAAGTAAATGTCCTTCAAATGGGGAATGGCTAAGCAAACTATGGTATATGTATGTCTTGGAACAGTATTGTCCTATTAGAAACCAGGAGGGACAGTAATTCAGGGAAGCATGGAGGGATTTGCATGAACTGATGGTGCGCAAGAGGAGCAGAACCCAAAAAACACTGTACATCCTAACAGCAACATGGGGGAGATGATCAACCTTGATTGACTTGCTCATTCCATCAATGCAACAATCAGGGACAATTTTGGGCTGTCTGCAATGGAGAATACCATCTTTATCCAGATAAAGAACTGTGGAATTTGAGCAAAGTTCAAGGACTATTCCTTTTAATTTAGAAAAACAAAATATATCTCATTGTCTGATCTTGTTATCTCTTATACTTTTTGTTTCTTCCTTAAGGAAATTATTTCTATCTCATCACACTCAATTTGGATCAATGTACAACATAGAAACAAAGTAAAGACTGACAAATTACTTTCTGTGGGGGGTGGGGGAAGGGAAGTAAGATTGGGGAAAAAATTATAAAAACTCAAAATGAATAAAATATTTAATAAAAAAGAAAAAAGTTAAGAATGTAAATTGAATTTTAGAATACTTAAATGTGCTAGACTTCTGGAGAAAATTGAAAGGGAATGGAAAGGAATGTAAAATTTTCTCTGTAGTACATGACTCCTATATAAAAATTGAATATGCACTAGGCATAAAAATCTCACAATCAAATGCAGAAAGGAAGAAATATTAGATACATCCTTTTCATGATGTATTAAAATTCACATTCAATAAAGGATTGGCTCTATGAAGAAATAAGAATTTTATTTCCAATGAAGAAATAGAAAACATAAATTGAAAAATGGATGATTTTGACAATATTAAATTAAAAATATTTCTGCACAAATAAAACTATTTCAGCCAAGATTAGCTGGAATGCAGAAAGCTGGGAAATGCTTTTCACAACTAGTTATAATGGACTCATTCCTAAAATGTATATGAATTAATGGATATTTATAAGAGCATAATCAATTGCCAATTGAAAAATCACCAAAGAATATGATCAGATAGTTTTTGGAAAAAGAAAAAATAAATTTCATTTAGTCATATGAAAAAATATTCCAAATCATTATTGATAAGCAAAAAGCAAATTAAAACAGCTATAAGGTACCATCTCATACCTATCAGGTTGGCTAAATTGGAAAAAAGGAAAATGATCAATGTTGGAGAGAATATGGGAAAATTGCAAAATGAGAGCTCTATTGGTGGAGTTGTGAACTGATCCAGACATTCTGTAGAACAATTTTTTAAATTATACTCAAAAAAAGCAATAAAATTGATCATACTGTTTGATTCAGAAATATCAATACTGGACCCATATCCAAAAGAAAGCATAAGAAACAGGAAAAATCCAACATATTCTAAAAATTTTATAATAGCTTTTTTTTTAGTAGTGGCAAATACTTGAAAACTGAAGGGATGCTTATTTTTTGATGGATCAATTTTTTTCATTGTTTTTTAAAATGCATTTATTTATTTATTTACTTGCTTGCTTATTTATTTATTTATTTTTATCCATATGCACATGCACATGCACACTTCCAAGCTACAAAATTTCCTTTCACCCTCCTGTGCCACCCCCTTCCTTCAGCAGGAACAGCCAGATCAGCATTCCACTTTCATATTTTATCAAATATGCTTAGAAATTAGTAATTTTGGACATGAGGAACTAGGATCAAGGGAAAGAGATACATAACAGAAAACCTTTATAAAGTGTTTATCAGATTCTGAAGGCTTGTACCTTTCTTTTTTCTGTGTGTTTTGTTTTGTTTGTTTTGTTTTGTTTGTTTTGTTTTGTTTTGTTTTGTTTTGTTTTGTTTCTGCTTCTCTGGCTGGCTACAATACAATCCATAATCAATTAAATGCAGTTGTCTCAGTTCTCCAGACTGCCCAGAGGAACTGCCTCCATGTTCACAGATCAATCAATTGCTTTCCTAACATTCCCTTCCATGTACTCTGGGTTTGAACCAAACTGACTTATTTGCTCTTATCCAATATTTTCTTTCTATCTGCCCACCTTTATAGAGTTTGTCCACATTGCCTAGAAAGGCTTTTGTCTTTAGCTCAGTCTCTTGCAACCTTCAACATTTTTCAAGACCCAGTTCAAGTGTCCTCTTCTATAAGAAGGCTTGTCCAGTTTTCCTTCCTTTACAGTTGCTAATACTCTTCTTGAAATTATCTTATATATTTTTGTATGCTTTTTGAATGACATTTTTTCTCATGGAAGTCAAACTTCTTGCCTGCTGGGATCCTCAGAATCCCCCTTCATATAATTTTATGAGTTATAGAAGCCTGAAAACTTTTTTTAGTTCTATTATTTGTTTCACATCTTATAATTCATTATATTCTTTAAGATTCAGCCATAGGTCAGCTTTCTGCATGTTGAACCATTTGTGTTATATGATTGCTATGGAGTACTTTTCTTTCATAAGAAATCATTAGGGGTTGGAATTTAGAGAACATTGGAAAGAATTACATGCTAAATGAAGGAAACTGAACCAAGTGAATGCTGTACATTTATCAACAACATTATTGCAACTATGATGGATATACTTCCTCTCAGTAGTTAAGGGCAATACGGAGAGAATTTTTATGGATTATGTCATCCATATCCAGAAAGAAAAAAACAGGAATGCAGATTGAATGTGTACCATGTTCACATTTTAAGAAAACTTCTCCTATATCTTTACTTTCTGACTTATTATTTTCTTTATTTCTTCTTAAATATAATTATTCATATACAAAATGACTAATATTTAAATATGTTAAACATTAAAAAGGGAATTGTACCAGAATAGAAGGAAGGTGGAGATAGAATCTGCAAAGTGGTGCAAAGAACCTTTTACAGAAGAGAGAAAGAAGGGAGGAGCTGAGAATGACTTTAATCTTATGTTAAGGGTATTGCTATATCAAAGAGTTTGTTTAATTGAAAATTGCTATTATAAAATCTTGAATTAAAAAAATAAAAGCTTGAATTATATCACTACTTGACCAACAATGCATTAATTTCTCATTATTTCCACTTTTCCTTAAACATGTCATCTTTCTTTTCTTTCCTCTTGGAAAATTTAATAGGCTTGAGATAATCCTCAAATTTGTATTTTAGCAATCAATAGTGAGTTAGAGCACTCTTTTAAATATGGCTAGAGATATCTTTAATTTCTTCATCTGAAAAATGCCTTTGATCATATCTTTTGATCAAATGATCAATTGGGGAATGGCTTTTATTCTTATAATTTTGACTCCATTTTCTATGTACTTTAGACATGAGGCCTTTATCAGAAATGTTGCCTGCAAAAATAACTTCTCAGCTTTCTAATTAATTGGTTTGTTTGTGATATAACTTTGTGATAAAAATTTCCAATTCAATGCAATAAAAAAATATCCATTTTGCATTTCATAATATTTTCTATTTCTTCTTTGATCATAAATTCTCCTTCTTTTCATAGATGGCATGCTACAAATTCCTTGTTCTTGCAGTTGACTTATATCAACATTTATTTAGAAATTGTGCAACCATTTTGACCGTATCTTTTTATATGGTGTGAATTGTTTATCTATACCTAGTTTCTGCCATATTCTTTTCCAGTTTTTTTTGCAATTTTTCTCAAATAATGAGTTCTTATTCCAGAAGTTGGAGTCTTTGGATTTCTCAAATGGATAAGCATGATTATTTAATACTGTTTCTTTTGTACCTCTTTCCCCATTGATCTATCACTCTACTTATGTTAACTTCTGCTTTATAATATAATTTTAAAACTGGTATAGAGAGGTTACCTTCTCTAGCATGTTTCTTTCATTAATTCCCCAACTAATGTTGATCACTTGTTCTTCCAGAAAAACATAATTAGCGCCATAAAATAATTTTTGGAAAGTCTGATAAGTATGGTATTGAATAAGTAGAAAAATTTAGGCAAACTTATTATTTTTATATTAGATCAGCCTAATGGGCATCAGATATTTTTCCATTTATTTAGAACTGATTTGATTTGTACAAAAAGTGCTTTGTAATTGTATTCTTATACTATCTGGTTTTGTTGCAGCAAGTGAACTCCCAAAATTTTTTATGTTGTTTATATTTGTTTTAAATGAAATTTCTCATTCTATATATTGTTGCCAGGGTTTGTTGGTAATGCATAGAAATGTTGATGATTTATGTGAGTTTATTTTATATCCTGTAACTTTGCTAAAGTTGTTGTTTAAGCAAATTTTAGTGAATTCTCTAAGTATATCAGCTTATTATCTGCAAAAAGTGGATAGTTTTGTTTTCTCAATGCCTATTCTAATTTCTTTGATTTATTTTTTCTTCCCTTATTTTTTTTTTTTAGATTTTTTTGCAAGGCAAATGGGGTTAAATGGCTTGCCTAAGGCCACACAGCTAGGTAATTATTAAGTATCTGAGACCAGATTTGAACCCAGGTACTCCTGACTCCAAGGCTGGTGCTTTATCCACTACTCCACCTAGCCACCTCTCTTCCCTTATTGTTAAAACTGCTAATTCTAGCACAATAATGGTTATAAGGGACAATCTTGTTTCACCCTCGATCTTATTGGGAATGCTTCCAGCTCATCCCCATTGCATTTAATTTTTCTTGATCATTTTAGATAGGTACTACATTTCCTTTTAAGAAAAAAAATCCATTGATTCCTATGCTCTCAAGTGTTACTTAAAAGCAATAGCTACTGTATTTATTAAAAAGCTTTTTCAGCATATAATAAGATAATCAGATGATTTCTGATAGTTTTAGCTTTGATAGGCTCAATATCACAATGATTATAATGATAGTTTTCTTAGTATTGAAACTGTCCTATATGCCTAGCATAAAGTCCATATTGTTTTATTCTGGTGATAATTTGCTATAATATCTTGGCTAATATTTTATTTAATTTTTGTATCAATATTCATTTGGAAAATTAGTCTGTTATCTTTCTCAGTTTTTGGCTTTTCTTGGTTTAGGGATAGGGACAATATTTGCATCATAAAACTTTTTTGGTAGCATTCCTTCTTTGCCTAAGTTCCTCATATAGTATTGGAATTAATTGTTCTTTGAATGTTTGGTAGAATTCACTTGTGAATACATTGGGCCCTGAAGATTTTTTTCTTAAGGATTTCATTTATGGCTTGCTTAATTTCTTTTCCTGAAATGTGTTATTTAAGTATTATTTTTTTGGTCTATTAATTTGGGTAAATTTTATTTGTGTAAATATTCATTCTTTTCATTTAGATTATCATATATATATATATATATATATATATATATATATATATATATATATATATATATAGTTCTGAATTATTGTTTTAATTTCTTTTTCCTTGGTGATGAATTCACCTCTTTCATTTTTTGATACTGGAAATTTGGTTTATCCTCTTTTCTTTATTCAAATTAGGCAGAAGTTCATCTATTTTGTGTACTTTTCCCATAAAACCAACTCTAATTATTTACTATTTCATATGATGTGATTTACTCTCTTCTGCCTCCCCCTTTGCTCTGTGTAATTTTTTATTTCATGGTTTTTTAATATCATCATGCCAATATCAACTTATATCCACACACTCTAAGTGTGAGACTTCAAACTGTCCTAATAGAAATACAGTTCTCAAGGGTTATAAAAATTATTTGCCTATGTAGGAATGTAAGCAAATGAACAGTAAGTCATGCAGAAGCAGCTATTTGAGTTCAGGTTCAGTCAAATTCATGTGGTCTGTAATCTATAAGACTTAAGTGGAAGGGGAAGATGAACAAGCTAACTACTTTTGAATCAGGACAATTCAGGGACCAGCCAAACTGAGAATTAAAGATCAGGATATGAAAGAGAACAACTTTCTGGAATTAAACAGTAGATACATTCAGATATGGAGTCAGAATGCACTGAAATATTGATTCTTGGTGAAGTCAGTATTGGAGCCCAAATGTGATATATTTCTTTCTTTTGGAGATTTCAGTTACAGATTTAAAGTTATTTTCACAAATCATAGATAAAAATCAGTACAAGAAAAATAAGATGAAGTAGGTAGGCTACATGGTGTTGCATATGCAATAGAATTGCCTATATGTAAGTAGAGATATACAATAAATGAGGAACAAAAAAAAAAGCAAAAAAGAAAACACCACCAGTTCAACATAAAACAACATTATGAATGAAATTAATATTAAGACAAAAATTGACAGGATTTAATTAGGCTACTAAAAATAAACTTAGCTGGAGCTAATGGGTGGGATAAATATCAATGAGTTTGTAACAATATATGAAACTGTTATCATTTCCAATTATAAAAATATTCTTTTTTACCTTATACCATAATAAGTATTGTAATTGAAACTTAGATTTATTGAATGAAAACCAATTTATTCATTCATTTATTTGTTTGTTTGCTTGTTTATTTCCATCCATATGCAATTGTATATTTTTAGTTTACAAAATTTCCTTCCACTCTCTTCCCAGCCTCCTCCCCTCAGCAGCAAACAGTCAAGTTTGCATTGTATATACATATTTTGGATAAACATTTACATATTAGTCATTTTCACTATGAGGAATTAGGATTAAGGGAAAGAGATTCAAAAGAGGTAATTTTTTATAATGTTTTCATGAGATTCTGAAGGGTTGGGTTTTCTTTATGTTTTTTTGTTTGTTTTGTTATGTTTTGTTTTTCTTCCTCAGGAAGGAGATAACATTGTCCAAAGCCATTCTAATACAATTATTCTGGCTCCCTGAGCTGCTAGGAGGAGCTGCTTCCTTTAGGGTTGAACATCTCACAATGAGTTGTTAATGTGTTCATTGTTCTCTTGGTTCTGTTCCCTACCCTTGGCATCAGATCCTGTAAATCATTCCATGCATCTTTAGAGTCTGACCATTTATGGTTTGTTATAGAACAATGAAATTCCATAGTATTCATATTTGTTTAGCCATTCCCCAATTGATGGGCATCCTCTCAATTTCCAGTTCTTTGCCACTACCCAAAGAGTTGCTATGAATATTTTGGAACATGTAGGACTTTTCCCTTTTTTATAATTTCTTCTAGATTTGCTGAGTCAAAGGGTCTGAATAGTTTTATTGCTTTGGGGGGATAATTCCATATTGCTCTCAAGAATGTCTGGATCTCTTCAGAACTTCACCAGCAATGCATCAGTGTCCCAATCCTCCCACAATCTCTCCAACATTGATCATTTCCCCTGTTTCTCATCTTGGCCAATCTGATAGGTGTGAGGTGATACCTCATTGTTGCTTTAATTTGCTTTTCTCTAATTAATAATGATTTGGAACATTTTTTCATATGATTATATATCACTATAGTTTCTTCACTTAAAAGCGGTTTATTCATACCCTTTGACCATTTATCAATTGGGGAATGATTTGTAACCTTATAATTTTGATGCAATTCTCTATATACTTTAGAAATAAGACCTTTATCAAAACTTCTAGTTGTGAAGATTGTTTCCCAGCTTTCTGCTTTCTTTCTAATTTTGGCAGCACTGGTTTTATTAGTGCAACAACTTTTTAATTTAATACAGTCAAATCATTCATATTGCAGTTTATAATGTATGTTAATTATTGTTTGGTGATAAATTTATCCCCATTAAAATCTGAAACTTAGATTATTTCTTAGATTTTAATTCATCTAGGTGGCATAATTTATGTCTATATCCTACACCCATTTTGACCTTATTTTGTTATAGGGTGTGAGATGTGGACCTAGCCCAGTTTTTGCCATACAATTTTCTAGTTTTCCCAACAATTTTAGTCAAATAGTGAGTTCTTATGCCAGAAGTTGATGTCTTTGGATTTGTCAAATTGTAGATTGCTATAGTCATTTACTATATGGTTTCTTTTGAACTTATCCTAATCCACTGATCCATTACTCTGTTTCTTAACCAGTACCAGGCAGTTTTGAAGACTGCTGCTTTATAGTAGAGTTTTAGATCTGGTAGAGCTAGGACAGCTTTCTTTAATTTTTTTTCATCATTTCCCTGCTATTCTTGCCCTTTTATTGTTCCAGATGAATTTTGTTACTATTTTTTTCTAGCACAGTAATTTAGTTGTTTGGTAGTTTGATTGGTATAGCAGTGAATAAATAATTTAATTTGGGTAGAATTATCATTTTTATTATATTATCTCGACCTAACCATGAACAAGTGAGATTTTTCCATTTAGATGTGACTTTATTTGAATGAGAAGTGCTTTATAATTGTCTTCATAGAGTTTCTGGTTTTTTCTTGGGAGGTAGATTCCCAAGTATTTAGTGTTGTCTATAGTTACTTTAAATGTAATTTCTCTTTCTATCTCTTGTTCTTGGGCTTTATTGTTCATATATGGAAATGTTGATTATTAATGTGCGTTTATTTTATATTATCTTACTTTACTGAATTTGTTAATTGTTTCAAGGAGATTTTGAGTTCTTTTCCAGGTTCTTTAAGCATACCATTATATCATCTGCAAAGAGTGAAAGCTTTGATTCCTCATTGCCAATTCTTATTCCTTCAATTTGTTTTTCTTCTCTTATTGCTACTGCTAGCATTTCTAATACTATATTGAATACTCATGATGATAATGGGCACCTCTGTTTCAAATCTGATTTCATTGGAAATACTCCAAGTTTATTCCAATTGCATATAATATTTGTTAATGTTTTAGATAGATCTATTTATTATTTTAAGGAAAATTCCACTTATTCATAAACTTTCTAGTGTTTTTTAATAGGAATGGGTGTTGTATTTCATCAAAGGCCTTTTCAATATCTTTTGCAATAATCCTATGATTTTGTTGGCTTTACTATTGATATGTTCAATTATTTTTAGGGTTTTCCTACTATTGATATATCCCTTCCTACCTGGTATAAGTTCTACCTCTTCAGGGTGTTTTATCATAGTGATAACTTGCTGTAGTCCCATTGCTAAAATTTAATTTTAGATTTTTGCCTAGATAATTTTCTTTCTCTGTTTTGGTTCATCCTAGTTTAGGTATCAGCACCATATTGATGTCAAAAAAGGAATTGGCATAAATTCTTTCTCTCCTATTTTCTC
This sequence comes from Macrotis lagotis, assembly GCF_037893015.1. NCBI lineage: Eukaryota > Metazoa > Chordata > Mammalia > Peramelemorphia > Peramelidae > Macrotis > Macrotis lagotis. The sequence continues at coordinate 573,888,240 of NC_133666.1, forward strand.
AAATAATTTATGTAGAATACAAATTAATTATTCTTTAAATATTTGATAGAATTTATTTGTAAATCTTCTGGACCTGAAGACATTTTCTTAAGGAGTTTATTAATGGTTTCTTCAATTTCCTTTCCTGAGATGGGATTATTTAAGCAATTTGTTTCCTCTTCTGTTAATCTGGGTAGTTTGTATTTTTGTAGATAGTCATTCATTTCACTCAGTTTATCCAATTTATTTGCATACAGTTCAGTAAATTAGTTCTGAATTTCAATTTTCTCCTCATTGTTGGTTATTACACCCTTTTAATTTTTGATGTTGGTAATTTGTTTATCTTCCTTCTTTTTTAAATCACATTAACCAAAGATGAACCAAATCAGAAAAATCAATTGGCCAATTTTTTGACTTTTTCATAAAACCAACTCTTACTTTTTATTTAAGGGATCAGTAGTTTTTTATTTTCAATTTTATCAGTCTCTCTTTGATTTTTAGAATTTTTTATTTGTTTTTTTAATTGAGAATCTTTAATTTGTTCCTTAACTAGCTCTTTTTTATTTACATATACATTTTCTTGATCCCCTCTTTCTCTATTGTAGTCATATAGACATTTAGAGATAAAAAATTTCTCCTCAAAACTGCCTTGGCTGCATATCATAAATTTTGGTATGATGTCTCAGTATCATTTTCTTTAATATAATGATCATTTCTGTTATTTTCTATTTGATCCACCTATTGTTTAAAATGAAGTTATTTATTTTCCTACTAGTTTTTGGTTTATCTTTCTATGATCCTTTAGTACATATAGTTTATTTTTTTTTTTGCATCATGGACAGAGATGAAAAAATTTTTCTACATTTTTATTCCTTTCTTGGAGCCTGGGGTTTAGGGACCTAGAGAAAATTAAGGATAATGTTGTCAGACAGAAACTTATCAGAGATACCAATGAACTGAGTCTTATGCTTAAATGAAGACAGGATAGGTCATATATAAAGGATTCCTCTGGTAAAATAGACCTGATGCACAAGTCCATGACACCCAAAGATATTCATAAGTGGAATCAGTACTATAGAAAGTTGTCAGAAAATAATGTCCTATAAAAAAGTCAAATATCAGTGAGAGCCAGAAAATTAAAGTTGTTTGATACCATTATAGTATCAATAATCTTCTGTGATCCATCATAATAACACTGACAAAATGGTGGGAATTTCCTATATTTTACTCTTTAAATTAAGATTCTATACTTTCATATTTTTATTATTTTTTCTTTTGACTCTGAAAATTTCACTCTTCAAAATTAAATGAAAGAAAAATTGATATTTTATAGCTGGAGACTTGTATAATAAAATTTGACAATTTGTTATGACCCATCTTATAGTAGGAAAAATTTTTGCTATGGAAGATAAAATATTTTATTCATAATTCCACAAATAATTGATGATTAAAGATTTGAAAAAAGAAACAACAAAATTTATAAATACTTAATGTACAGCATGATATTAAATATCATCTTTATGGTATGTCTAGATTATTAAATTATGCCCAAGGCATTCCTATAGCTTCAGAAGTTAGTAACTGAGAAGAGATACCATGGATCCACCAGAAATATTTTCTCAGTTATCCAGAATTGTATTCAAAATGAGCCTATTTTGGATAGCTTAAATTACATCAGAAATAACATCATATACATTCCATTCCCTCTCCTAGATGTGTCTACACAAATACCTATCTCAACTCTTCCCTTTGTTGGACATGCATTCTAAACTTTGGAGTTGCAAAGTATCACAGAAAGACTCTTGGGGGAGAGGTTTTAACTTGACTTTTTTTGGTGTATTTTTATTAAATTAGTGAATAAACCTAGCCTCAGGATGGTAATATTTTCAGTGCACAGCAACACAGTGACAGGGACAGATGTAAAACTCAGTTTTCTTCATTTCCATGACATTATAGTCTTTCAATATTATGTATATTAAAATTTAGTGTTTAGGAACATGACATATCTTTAGTAAGACTTTATGACTTTAGTACTGGATTCCTATGACATCTTTAAAAGAATTTTTTTTTTTTGCTTTCTAGGTAATATAGGGCTTGAGCCTCCTTGGCTCAGGTATCTTACCTGACCATTAGTTTAATATTCCTACCCACCAAGAAAAGTTAACTATTTTGATCTTGATCACACCAGATGTACTCAGAGATATTAGAATACATTTCCTAGGTGATCTTCAAGGTTATTTTTAAACTGCAAATTTTAAACTCTTATTTTGCTTCAGAAACCATAGTAATCTATGACTCAAGACCAGATTAAGATTAAAGATCTTTTGCTGTACAGAGAAGTTTGGTATCCATGAAAATTCTATATAATTTATCATATCATACAAATTGTTATCTTTGTTTCTCAATTATGAACCCAAGTCATTATCTACTTCATTTTCTTGTCCAAAGGTAGTTATCTTGATGGAATTATTTGATATATTGAAAGTAGTAACTATAGGTCCTGGTTCATGAAATACACAAAATGAAGAAGTTGAAAAATTTTTTGATGAACTTAATATTACTCCAAAAAGTAACACCATGACACTTTGGTTCTTTTTTCTTTTTTTTTTCATTTTTGCAAGTCAATGGGGTTAAGTGACTTGCCTTAGGTCACAAGCAAAGTAAGTATTAAATGCCTGATGCTGGATTTGAACTCAGTCCTGACTAACTCCAGCCTTGGTACTCTGTCCACCTAACTGCCCCAACCCTTTGGTCCTTGATTATTTCCATGTGTAATTGGGTATAGTGAAAATGAAAAAGAGAGATAAAATATTATTTCAAATTAAATTATCAAAGTGTTTAAAATGTTATTAGATTACTCATAAAACAGAAGCCTGTTCATCCAAAATATTTACTTTAAAAATTGAAAATGAAATGTTTTGGTTTTTACCAGCAATAAGAACTATAAACATGCATCATAATTTTTAAGATATATTATATATATTCTTGGGCCAAGACTTATGATTTCATCATTTCAGGGAGCTCCAGGTGAGGGCTTCATCATCATCATCCCTGACAGTAGCAACACATCAACAATCTTAGAGATTTGTCTGAGTGATTAAGAGATGTTCAAGTTAATATAGCCAGCATGTGTTAAATATGAGACATGAAATCATGCTTTCATGACTGTAGGCCTGCTCACTCACCATTATTTCTTACTGTTTTTTTATATTCTATGAGTTAATTATTTATTTTAAATATTATTAACAATATAAAATTCAACTTAAAAATAGTTTAATGGAAGGAGCAAAACCAGTCTTTTCAGTATCTGGAGCTGGTAATTGTAAAATTATACACTGGTTAACACAGAGGTTAGTAAAAACTAAATTCTAAAAAAGGATAAAAATGAGAAGATACCATTCACAATTACAACATTTCCAGCTAGATTTGTCACAAACCTGTTTCTCATAGATATTTCATTTTATAGCACTGCTCTAAATTGACAAGAAAGAACTTATTTAGAGTTTACTCAGTGTAAAGCATTGCATAACTGTTCCAAATCAGATTTAAGAGATTATTATTAGTAGTATATTTAAGGCTGATATTAATCAGATATTGCTTCTCCTTTGTTCTCAATGAAGACCATAACTTCCCAGAGGTGATGTCTTGACATTCACATAAATTGGATTTTCATGAAGAGGGCCTGTTCAAAGTCATCAGCCTCACTTTCTATTCTGGGGGTCATCTGAGGAAGTGGCCATTTATGAATTGGATGACTGGAAATGCACCTAACTGCAAGACAATCAGGGATAAGCCACTTGCCCACGGTCACTCAGCTAGAAAGAGTCAAATATCTGAGGTCAGATTTGAAGTCAGCTCTTCCTGACTCCAGGGATGGTGCTTTATGTCATCTAATTTCCCTATGATGAGAAGTAAATACAAGAATATTACATTGAATTTTTTAAATAGTTGCATCACCACTATGGTCATTTTCAACCCTCATATTACATATATCAAATGTCAGATTCTGTGCAAGATACAATTTCTCGCTTAACCTCATCCTCAAAATTAAGATAAGCGGTAGAATCTATCCCATAAGGCCATTTTAAGAATTAAACAATTTATGTAAAACATAATGTAAAACATCATAAAAATAATTCTAATTTTCATTATAATCATTGAAATTATTACATATTCATTTTTCTATTTAAAATATTTTGTATTATATCATCCATGCCCCATAAGAAAATTTATCTTCCTGAGGGAATAATAAATTCTTTATGATATGTTAAACTGTGAACTTTTCAATGTGCTTTAATGTAGGGATAGTATAATTTATTTTTTAAATTGTTTTTAGGTGTTTTGAAAGGCAAATGGGGTTAAATGGCTTGACCAAGGCCACACAGCTAGGTAATTATTAAGTGTCTGTGGCCAGATTTGAACTCAGGTACTCCTGACTTCAGGGCCGGTGCTCTATCCACTGTGTCACCTAGCTTCCCCTAGACAGTATAATTTCCCTGATAAAACATTGTTTGAAGAGATTAATTCTGAAGACAACTGTTACTGGAAGCTTTAATTTTCAGAAAGACAAATACCCAGAAAAGATGTTAGACAATTTATTAAGTAAAAGTCTCCATGTGTACTGAAATCAAATGTTTACCACCTAGTGACCTCCTTCTCCTTGGAACACAAACATCATTTCCCTATCTGCTCTATATCACTCAACATCAAGAATAAATACTCTGTGGTAGATTATATTGCTGGAAAATTATAGTAATAATCAAAAAGGATTTTTTTCATTTATATGAATAGCTACATTTAACTTTAATTGTTCTTTTAAAGTTCTTAGGAAATTATCTAATATGTAATAGAATTACTCTAAAAAACAGATATGCTATAAATCTTTATAATCATTTTGTTGTACTTTGTCCCTGACATTCTCACATCCCTGGTCTGCATTCATCAAAGAAGGCACCATCTAGGATGCTTTCTCAGCTCATCCTCAGATTTTACTTTCATACCCATGGGACTCATCTTCACTAGAGTTGACAGCTTTAAATTTTTATAATCACCTTGTGATATCTGGCACTTGCAGTTTGCTGGTCACTTTGTCAGCTATATTGGCATGTGATAGTCATTCTTGATCTAAAAGGACTTCTCAGGGAGATTATACTTTTTCCCCTATTGACCTGTCATAGTTCTGTGTTAGGATACTCCAAATTCTGCAGTATCTGCAGATCATCCTCTAGAAGGAGGATTTCTGTTACAATCTTTGCCTATTGTCCACAAGGACATGAGAATATGATTCACTAGTGGTAGACAATTCATATTACATTCAAAGAAAGATAATTTAAAAAGAGTTTCATTTTTCTTCATAAATATGTGCTATGACCGGGTCAGTTTTCTGTCTTTGTAGTTAAGACTCTAAGCATAATTTGCCCTCTCAGATCTGGAAGGAAAATTAATTCATCTGGAATGATTGAATTTTAGGCTAAGTTGCTTATTGTGATGCTTTACAGTAAAAACCTAAATTTCTGAATTTAGTTATGGATGTCTTCACAAGGCTGTCCCTTTCTTATAAAGGCAAATGTGCTACCGTTTTATATAATAATGCAAACAAATAAGATATAATATAGCACACTAATTTGCAGCTAGGTGGTACCATCGATAGAGTGTCAGCCCTGGAGTCAGGACAACCTGAGATGTAATCTGAACTCTGATAGGTGCATGACCATGCACAAGTCACTTAACACTGTTTGTATCATATCCAGCATCATTTCCAAGCATCCTTATCAATATTTGGCCACTGGCCCCAATAGCTCCATAGGAGAAAGTGAGACTGGTGACTTTGCACAGTGATGCAGCATTCAAATCCATGTCATGTACATGACGTGACATCATTTCCCTTATGTCATCTTCTTCATTGAGAATGAATGACAAGCAGCAACATGTTCCATTTTAGAAACTGGAATAAGGACAGAACTTGTGATTTCATTAGTAAAGAGAATAATTTGATGTAGCTTGGTAACTCCTTTGTGCTTAGAGATTTGGCTAGAGCACTGAAAATTTAAATAATTTTCCCAGAGGTTCAGTCCTCATGTATAGAATACAGCACTTAAATGTAGATCTTTCTTGTTTTTAGGCACAATATTTATTCTTTACCATGTTGTCTGTCATAATTAAAGAGGGGTCACATATTTTTGTAAAGCAATAACTTTTATTGTTTCCTAAAACTCCAAATATTGGTGAATGAGAAGAGGTTTGGAAATGATGCAGAGAGACATTGGACAGCATTTGAGAGTCTAAGAGACATCTTAGCATAGTGTAAAATAAACAAAAACACTGGGCATGTAATCAAAAGTCATAGTTACTAACCTCAGATCTCTAAATTACTACCTATAGAACTTTAAGTTTCTATAATCCAGTGTCTACATTCTGTCATCAGACAACAATTTTCTTAATTGCTTTTTCTGTCCCAGATATATTTGCCTATATGCAAACTGAAGGGTCTAGACTAAATAATCTGAGCACTTTTTCTAGGACTGTGATTCTGCCTTCTCTCATATTCCCATGCTCTTACCAATGACTAGGATTACTGACCAGCAAACAAGCTCACAAAGTGGACGGTTTATGGAAGAAGCTGCCATTTTGGAAACTACAACTAGAAAGTCTACTGGCATCTTTTGCTCCACTGGTTGGGGACCATATCTCAGGAAGGTAAAGGATTTGAAGAATACAAAATTATAAATTCAAGAATACAGAAGCTATTTTTCATTATCATGAAGTGATCTTGGTATGGAATCTGAAAAAAAATAAATACATATAGTGTTGCACATGTGTATACATAAATACACAAATATATATGCATATATACATATATCCAATTATTATATAAATATATTTATATATGTTGAGGGATCCAGGATCAGAGTGAATAATGTTGGACTTGGAGTCAGGAAAATTTATCTTTCTGAGTTTAAATCTGGCCTCAGATACTTACTAGCTCTATGACCTAAGTCACTTCACCCTGTTTGTCTCAGTTCCTTATTTACAAAAGATACTAAAGACAGAAATAGAAAAGTATTTCAGTATCTTTGTAAACAAACTCTTAAATGAGAGTCATGAAGAGTCTAGTACAACTGAAATGATTACATAATAAAAAATTCATGCAAATTCCACATTGCATCTTCTGCTCTGCCACATTCAACTCCATGAGATTGAATTTTCATCCCAAAATAAACTCATCACTTCTAAATTCGCCACTGTGTTGCTCATTCAATTCTTGATTGATACCACCTCTCTCAGCCTTCTCTCCTCTCCCAATGCCTTTCTTTATCTTTGACATAAACTAACCTTGGCTCTCCTTACTTTGCATCTCTCTAATTTCAAATCTATTTAACAAATTGCTTTCATGACCCTGGGTTAATTTGCAATTTCCTGTTTCCCCCAATTTTTACTAACTTGTTTTGTGTGTTTTCTTTAAAATAGTAAACTCTTTGAGAGTATGAGCTGACTTTCTTATTATGAATTATTTCATTAAAACTTTTCACAAATTATGGATACTCATACACAGTTATAGATATAGACACACACACACACACACATATATATATATATATATATATAATATATAGATGTACATACATAAATATGTAGACATCAAGATATACATATATATTCATTCACATCTAACCACATACCAAAGTTCAGACATATGTACACATACACAATACACAACATATGTATATAAGCATGTTACATATCAGCAGGCATATATATATGTATATACATGTATCCATATCCAGACAAAGAGAGAGAGAGAGAGATTAATCTAATTCAATAATTACTTGCTTATTCAGTAATATTACATATATTATGTCATGCATTCAAAAACACAATCCTGAGACAGGACCTAAAGTTTGCACCAAAATACCAAAGGTTCCAAGGCATAAAAAAAGGTCAAAATGAAATTCATTGCAAAATTTATGTTACGTTTTATTGAAAAAATTTGTTATATATGTATATTTGTGCATATATATAAACAAATATTATCATATATACACATTTATCTAAACAAACATATACTATATATGCATCCATGCATGCATGTATATGTATCCATGCATGTATGTATATGTAGGTGTACAATTAAATATGTATGCATATGTACACAGACACATCACCCACCTTTCAAAATCAACTCAAAAATTTCTCACTTTTTTCTTCTTCTGTTCCAATGAGAAAAAGAGGTCTTCATCATTTTTAAGTTATAAATCTTTAATGCAGCCTCTGATTCTATTCTCTCACCTGTTCCATGAGTGTTCCTCTTTAACCATTTCTTTTCTCTAATTTATTTTCTTTATATTAGCTAACTCCTTCCTTTTGCTTAAAAGTTTAATGAAGCAGCCATAAGTTTGTTTTGCTAACTACAAACCAAATCATTTTTAAAAGACTCTGGGGAATTGCAGCCTAACACTAAGCATTGCACTTTGTTGGAAGGAAGTACTTAGAGGAACCTATGTGTTCTCACAAGTAACAAAAACTATTGGTATTTCTAATAGCAAAGAAAACATGTTCCACAAAAATATTTTGCATTAGTGAGATGCATGTTACTGTAGTTTTGAGAAAATATTTATTTCATATATTCATTTGTATATCATTATTTTTCAAATACATGCTGATAGAATTCTCATCAATAATATATTAATTGATTTAAAGGTGATTAAAATTAATAAAAGTTTTCCATTGTTCTCTTTTTAAATTCATATATACTTATTAATAAATAGTGAGAATCTTTTTCTCCAGGTTAAATCTGACTCTTAATAGGAAATGTAAATCACTACTTTAATATAATTATGTATACATAGCAAAGGTTTGTCCATCCCAGCATAATTTAAGCATTTGATGTATAATTTATAAATATCTTACAAATCATCTGTCTATTCATTCATCAATCTTTGAGCTGTTCATAACTCTAATAAAAGAATGATACATTTGTCTCTATTTCATTTGGTTTCATTCAATATAGGCTTCTTTAAATCTAATTGGTTTGTAATCCTATCACACACATATGTGCATGCACATGCACAATGTGTGCATGTGTATATTTGCACACGTGCATGTGCATGCATAGGTGTGTCTATGTATGTGAACATGCATTTATATGTATATGCATATGCATATGTAGGTGTGTGTGCATGTGCATGTGGATATGCATATGGATATGCACGTGTGTGCATGTGTCTGTCTACACATATGCATACATATATGGTTTATATGGTTTTATATGGTTTATAAAGTTTATACATGTGCATGTGTATGTGTATGTGCATGTGTATATGCATACATATATGCACATATGCATATATTCATAGGCATGTATGTTTATATGTGTGTATGTGTGTATGGGTATGTATATGTGTGTATGCATATGTGTGTATGTGTATATTTATATGTATATGTATTGCTTCTGACTCAGTGAACTGTCCTTGATAGTGGTCTAATAGGCTTTAACTGATTTTTTTCTTTTTTTTTTTTTATCTATTTATGTAATAAAGCCTTAAATCTCCTTCATCTTACCTCGTCATATTATAGCTTCCATTATTACCAAGGTTTCTCTGCATTTGATTTCTTTTTGAAAGTACTATTAGCTAACTACTTTTCCATACATGAGAGTCTTAGTCTTTTTTTGTTTTTTGAAAGATTTTATTTATTTTAAATTTTACAATTTTTCCCCCAATCTTTCCCCCTACAGAAGGCAGTCTGTTAGTCTTTACATGAGAGTGAAATAATATCCTTAAGGAAGAAACATAAAGTATGAGATATAGCAGAATTGCATAATAAGATAACATTTTTTTTAAAATTAAAGGTAATAGTCTTTGGTCTTTGTTCAAATTCCACAATTACACATCTCACACAAATAAAATCAGATTTAAATTGCTGGTCAAATATCAACTGCTCATGGATAGGCAGAGCAAATACAATAAAAATGACAATTCTATCAAAATTAAACTATTTGTTTAGTGCCCTACGAATCAAACTTCCAATAAATTATGTTAATGAGTTAGAAAAAAATTGTAAGTAAATTCATATGGAGAAATAAAAAGTTGAGAATCTTCAGGGATTTAATGAAAAAAAAAGTGTAAAAGAAGGTGGCTTAGCCCTACTAGATCTAAAATTAATTAGTTTTAATTTTGAGAAAATTAAGTCTATGCAAGTAACATAAACAAATAAAGAATGTAAAAATATTCACATAAAATATTGATGTGTAATTCATACTAATTTCCATGTTGTCTTTAGAATGCCTGGATTTGTTAGAATGTTTATTTATAACCAGTTTCCTCTGAATTGTTTTGCCTCAGCAGTACAATATAATCAATGGGAGTCTTGTTTTGATCCCCAATTACAAACATTTCTTTTGCATTTTCAATTAGCTTAAAAATCATTATGGGATACCAGTTGAACACAAGATGAAAGGAAAAGCAGCATGGTCTAGCAATAGTTCAGACATTAGCTTGGCAGTCAGTAACTGCAGAATTCTAATTCTCCCATATTAATTAGTCTGATTCTATTGTTTTTATCAAGCTACTCATTTATGAATCTCATTTCATTCCTTTGTAAAACAGAGAAAATACCAAGTACTTATACTTTCACAACAACTCATTTGGTTAATCCTTACCTGTTGTAATGGCTAGCAACTCTAACATATGCTTTACAATCAAAATATATGTAGAATAAGGTTAACATTTCCATTTTATATTATAATTCATTCTTCTTGAAGGTGGACTGGGTACATACATGTCATTAGATGATGGTAGTGACTTCACTGGCTTCTCTTTCATGTTTGAATAACAAACTGTTAACAGCACTGACCATCTCATATCTGCCTTGATAAAAGAGAGATGGGAGTTAACTTATAACTACTGAATTATGAAGTTGATAAGATTTATATAATTTCCAATATTTTAATACTTAAAAGAAACAGCTATGAGAATGCAAAATAAATAGAAAGCTTTTATGAAAGAATAAAAAAGTACTTGTGAGCTAATAAATAAGGCATGAAGAATTAAAATGAAGATGAAATATTATAGTAAAGTGACAGAACTGGGAAAACTGATAAGGGTATAGGTACAACAAAATTATTCTTTTTAATTTTAGCTTTAATCTAACAAAGGAAAATAGATCTTCCAAGGGTTTGAGTTCTTGGTCTGGAGTCAGGAAGACCAGAGTTCAAATCCATTTTCAGATACTAGCTATTTGATCACATGTAAGTCATACAAACAATACTAGCTTCAGTTTCCTAAATTTTAAAGTGGGGATAATAACACTACAAGGGACACAATATTGTTGAGAACATTAGATGTTGTAAAATTTATAGTTTTTAGGACAGCATCTGGCATGTAGTAAGTTTTATAAATGGTTATTCCTTCCATTCCCTCTTATTACCTCTCACTCTATGATATCATTTACAGTAATAGAAAACACTCACATGTTTCACATAGAACATTGTGGGTTATAAAGCATTTCTGTTTCATATGAGTCAGTGTCAATATAAGTATTATTATTCTCTTCTTTTACAGATAAATAAACTGATGGTATGGCTTATTTTAGAATTATGAAAAAACACTTTACTAATAGTTATTAAAGGCATATAGTACATTTATGTCATTTGAGTCCAATCCCATTTCAATGTAAGTACAGTGTCTTTAAAGCAAAATGGAGAGATTGGCATCATGATTTTCAAGTAGTGCTAGGAAAGATTAAAAAGTGGAAACAAAGATGGTTATTTATTGTGAAGTAGACACAAAAGTTGACAAATAAAATATAATAGGTCATCATGAGAATTGAAAGGGCAAATGATAAAAAGATAATGACCTAAATATGACCTATGAATGAAATGTTCATTAGAGGATATGTCAAAAATAATCATTTATTACTTTTGGAAAGAATTAATGTGTTTATGATTTTGGAAAAGAAGTTAACTTGAAAGTCTTTTGATAATTAGCTGCTGATATTTTTGTATGTGATAGTATTTTATTTTCCCTATTCTTTCTCACATCAAAAAGACTTTCAAAAATAGTTTTGTTTATGTTTATAATCTCACTGAGATAAAGACTATTGGTGACATTTTTGGATCAAAGGGTATGCACATTTTTAATATCACGTTGGGTTTAATCCCTAGTTATCCAGAATGGGGTCTTCTTCGGGAATGAAGGACAAACAATAGTTTCCATAATCACCCATATTGTGAAAGAAGAATCAGAACAAAAGAAAACACCAGGAGAAAGAAAGGCAAAAATTAATGCTTTGATTTGCAATCAAACTTTATATTTGTTTCAATGGATGTGAACATCATTATCCTGCATGGGTCTTTTGGAATTAATCTTGGAGCACTGTATTGCTGAGAAGAGCTAAGTCTAACTGAGCTAATTATTACACAATGTTGCTGATACTGTGCATGTTTTTACTCTCTGGTTTTACTGGTTTTACTCTCTTCTCTCAACATCAGCTCATGTAAGTCAGTTCTGGGTTTTTCTAAAATATCATTCCTTCTGGAAAAATAGTATTTCACTACATTCATACCACAACTTATTCAGTCATTCCCCAATTGATGGGCATCACCTTTTAATTTCCATTTCTTTGCCTCTACCAAAAGGATTGAAAAATATTTTGTCCATGGTGGTACTTTCCCATTTTTAAAGATCCCTTTGAGATACAGAACTAGTGGTGGTATTGCTGAATCAATGGTTATGCAGTTCCATAGCTTTTTTCCCTTTGTGCATAATTTCAAATTGCTTTCCAAAATGTTGGCATAAGTTCGCAACTCCCACAAGAATATACAAGTATTTCAATTTTTCTACATCTTCTCTAACATTGATAATTTTACATTTTTCATATCTGCTAATATAATAGTGACCCACAAACTTATAGTTGTTTTAATTTGCATTTCTCTATTTTATTGTGATTTAAAGCATTTTATATAACTATATCTATATCTGTATCTGTATCTGTATCTGTATCTGTATCTATATACACCCCTAACTCTTTTAAAGTGAAAACTCCCTAGTTATATCCTTTCATGATTTGTCAATTGGAGAATGACTTGTACTCTTATAAGTTTAACTCACTAATCTATATATTTGAGAAATGAGGCCCTTGTAAGAAGCTTTGACTAGAGAACTGATTTCCAGTTATGTGCTTCCTTTCTAATCTTCTTTGCATTGGTTTTGTTTTTGCTAAAGATATTCAAATAATTGTAATTAAAATGATCCTATTTACATTTCATAATGTTCTCTCTCTCTAGACTGCTCCTTTTTATAGAGATCTGACAGATAAACTATTTCTCTAATCGCCAAATTGGCTAATGGCATTATTACTTATGTCTAAAATATATATACCTGTTTTGACCCCATCTGGATATAAGGAATTAGTCATATTGTAAAAGAGATATTAGAAATAAGGGGGGGGGGAAGCATGAGAAGGACAGAAAAAAGTAAAGAAAAAATTTTAAAAATGAACGTAGTATGTCTTATTCTGCATTCAGACTCCATAGTTTTCTGCTTATTTATTTTATGGTTGTGGATAACATTTTCCATAACAGGTCCCTCAGGATTTTCTTTGATAACTGAACCACTGAGAGGAGCAAAATCTATTGTATCTGATTTATCTCATAATTTTGCTGTTAATGTGTGCATTGTTCTTCTGGTTCTGTAGACTTTACTCAGCATCAGTTCATGCAGTCCCTTCCAGGCTTTTCTGAAGTCTGGCAAATCATGATTTCTTACAGAATAGTAGTGCTATAATATTCTTATACCATAATTTGGTCTACCATTCCAAAGTTGATAGATTTCTTCAATTTTTATAATTCTTTGTCACTTCACAAATAGTTGCTATAAGTATTTTTGAATATGACAGTCTTTTCCCCTTTTTATGAACTATTTGATCAATATTTGGTAATGGTACTACTGTTTGAAAAGGTATTCACATTTGTATTACCCTTTGGGTATAGTTCCAAATTGCTCACCAGATATGTTGAATCAGTTCATAAATCAACCAGTAGTGTATTAGTGTCTCAGTTTCCCCACATTCTCTCCAAAATTGATCATATTCCTTTTTTATGCCACCTTAGTCAATCTGATATGTATTAGGTAATTCATCAAAGTTGTCTTAATTTATATTTTTCTTATCAATTATTATTGAAACATTATATATGAATATAAACATCTTTAATGTCTTCATCTGATCTGTCTGTTTATATCTTTTGATCTTCTTGCAATCGAAGGATAACTTTTTTTCTTATATATTTGTTCTCTAACATTAACTATGAAAATTATTTCCCAGTTTCCTTCATTCCTTTTACTGTTGGTTAAACTGGTTTTGCTTGTGCAAAACTCTTTTTAACTTTATGTATTCAAAATTATTTATTTTGCAATTTATAATGATCTATTTGTCATAAACTTATCCCCTTATATAGTTCTGACAATTAGACTATTTCATCTTTTATTAATAGGTCTATTTCTAAATCCTGTACATAGGTTAACCTTATTTTAGTATAGAGTGTGAGATGTGGGTCACTGCAAAGATTTTGGCATATTGCTCTCCAGTTTTCCTAGCAGTGTTTGTCAGTAAACTCTTTTCTCAGAACCAAAATTTTTTGTTAAACAATAGATTACTATAGTAATTTACTACTTTTTCTTTTGTAGCATTGATTTCAGTGACCACTTCTCAATTTCTTAGACAGTACTAGACAGCTTTGATGACAGTCACTTTATATTATAGTTTAGTTATGTTATAGATAAGTCACTTTCTTTTGTATTTTATTTCAACTCCATCAATATCCTTGAACTCATATTGCTCGAGATGAATTTTATTACTATTTTTCCCAGCTCTGTAGAATAAATCTTTTCATAGTTTGATTGGTAGGACACTGAATAAGTAATTTATTTTGGTTAGAATTGTAATTTTTATTATATTAGGTTGGCTTAACCATGAGCAATTGATACTTTCTCAATTGTTTAGATCTAACTTTACATGTATGAAAAGCGTCTTATAATTGTGTCCATATAGTTTCTGAGTTTGTCTTGGCAGGTAGATTCTCAAGTGTTTTATGTTGTCTACAATTCGTTTAAATTGAATTTCTCTTTTTATGTCTTTTTGTTGGGCTTTGTTGGTCATATAAAATGCTGATGATTTATGTGGGTTTCTTTCATATCCCACTAAACAATATTGCTATTGTTAATGATTTTCAAGCAGTTTTTTGGTTGCTTATTTTCTAGTGTTTTCTCAGGATATCTTGCTAAGATTGAAAGTTATGTTTCCTCATTGCTTATTCTAATTACCTCACATCTTCTTTTCTTATTGCTGAAGACAACATTTCTAATAAGATATTAAATAATAAAGTTCACAATGGACATCCGTGTTTCAACCTGATCTTATTGAAAATTCTATTAATATATGCCCATTATATACATACACACACATATATGTATATATATATATGTATATATATATACATATATATGTATATATAAATGCAGTTAGGTTGCACAGTGAATAAAGCAATGTCTTTGGAGACAGGAGGATAAGAGTTAGAATTCACTCTCAGACACTTGCCACTTATGTTGGGCAAGTAAGTCATCCCTGTTTGCCTCGTGTACAGGGTCATCTCCAGTTATCCTGATTCATATCATTTAAAAAATTATTTATTTATTTTCATCCATTTGTACATGCATATTTCCAAGTAACAAAATTTCCCTCCCCAGCCTCCTTCTCTCAGCAGTGAACAGTCCAGTTAGAATTTTACATACATATTTTGTTAAATACATTAACAAATAAGCGATTTTTGGCATGAGGAATTTGGACTAAGGGAAAGAGTTGCATAAGAGATAACTTTTATAAAATATTCATCATATTAGGAAGGGTTGTTTTTTTCCTGTGTATATTTTTGTTTTTCTCCCTCTGACTGGGGATAATATAATCCATGACCATTAAAATACATTTTTTTCAAACTCTTTAGAGTGCCAAGCATCAAAGCCATTCATCTCATGATGTTGTTGATGTGTACATTGTTCTCTTGGCTCTACTGTCTTTACTCAACATCATATCCCCTAAGTCCTTTGTACTTCTTTAGAGTTCAACCATTGATGGGTTCTTATAGAACAATATTATTTCATAATATTCAAGAGCCACAAATTGTTTAGCCATTCCCCAATTGATAGGTATCCCTTCATTTTCTAATTCTTTTCCATGACAGAAAGAG
Source organism: Macrotis lagotis (assembly GCF_037893015.1). NCBI lineage: Eukaryota > Metazoa > Chordata > Mammalia > Peramelemorphia > Peramelidae > Macrotis > Macrotis lagotis. Next base: position 573,904,456 of record NC_133666.1, read on the forward strand.
CTGCTATGAATATTTTGGAACATGTAAGACTTTTCCCAATTTTTTCAATTTCTTCTGGATATAGTCCTAGAATTGGAATTGCTGTGTCAAAGGATATGAACAGTTTTATTGGTCTTTGGGCATCATTCCATATGGTTCTCCAGAAAAGCTGGATCTGTTCACAACTCAACCAGCAAGACATCAATGTCTAAATCCTCCCACATCTACTCCAATATTGATGATCATCTTCCCTTTTTCTCTTCTGTGCTAATCTAATTGGTCTGAGATGATACCTCATTGTTGCTTTAATTTGCATTTCTCTAATCAATAGTGATTTGGAACATTTTATCATGTGATTGTACATAGCTTTAATTTCTTCATTTGAAAAACTATCTGTTCATATCCTTTGACCATTCATCAGTTGGGGAATGACTGGTGAACATACAAATTTGATGTAATTCTCTATATATTTTAGAAATGAGACCTTGATCAGAATTCCTAGTTGTGAAGATTTTTTCCCAGCCTTCTGCTTTTCTTCTAACTTTGGCAGCATTAGTGCAAAACATTTTTAATTTAATATAGTCAAAATTATTCATTTTGAAGTTTATAATTTGCTCTAATTCTTGTTTTGGTTATAAATTTATCTCTTTTCCATAGATTAGATAGAAAAGGAATTATTTGGTCTATCAAGTTATCTATGGTATTGATCTTTATATATAAATCCTGTACCCATTTTGATGTAATTTAAGTATAGGGTATGATATATAGATATATGCTTAGTTTTTGCCATACTATTTTACAGTTTTCCTAACAATTTCAATCAAATAATTAGTTCTTATCCCAGAAGCTGATGTCTTTGGGTTTGTCAAATGGTAGATTGCTGTAGTCATTCACTGAAGTTTCTTTTGACTCTATCCTAATCCACTGATCCATTACTCTATTTCTTAACCAGTACCAGACAATTTTGATGACTGCTACTTTATGGTGAATTTTAGATTTGTTAGAACTAGGCCACCTTCCTTTACATTTTTTTATCAGTTCCCTTGCTATTCTTGCCCCTTTGTTGCTCCAGATGAAATTTGTTCCTATTTTTTTCTAGCTCAGAAAAGTAGTTCTTTGGTAGTTTGATTGGTATGGCACTGAATAAGTAATTTAATTTGGGTCGAATTTTCATTTATATTATATTAGTTTGACCTAATCATTTAACATTTTCCAATTATTTAGATCTGACTTTATTTGGGTGAGGAGAACTTTATAATTGTGTTCATACAGTTTCTGGGTTTGTCTTGAGAGGTAAATTCCCAAGTATTTAATGCTGTCTACAATTATTTTAAGTGCATTTTCTCTTTCTATCTCTTGTTATTAGGATTTGTTGCTCATATACAGAAATGCTGATGATTTATTTGGGTTTATCTTATATCCTGCTGCTTTGCTGAATCTGTTAATTGTTTCAAGGAGTTTTTAGAGGATATTCTCATATTCTCTAGGTATACCAACATATCATCTGCAAAGAGTAAAAGGTTTCCTTTCTCATTGTCAATTACTTTTTCTTCTCTTATTGCTACTGCTAGCATTTCTAATATAGCAATGGTGATTATGGTCATCCTTGTTTTACCCCTAAATTTACAAGAAATGCTCTGAGTTCATTCCCATTAAATATATTTGTTGAAGGTTTTAGATATATTCTATTTATTATTTTAAGGAAAACTCCATTTATTCTAAATAATCTAGTGTTTTTATTCAGAATGATTCTGTTTTTTATCAAACGCTTTTTCTACAACTATTGAGATAATCATATAATTTCTATTGATTTTATTATTGATATCTTTTTGTTTGTTTGTTTTTTTTTGATTTTTCAAGGCAATGGGTTTAAGTAGCTTGCCCAAGGCCACACAGCTAGGTAATTATTAAGTGTCTGAGACAGGTTTTGAACACAGGTAGTCCTGACTCCAGGGTCGGTACTTTATCCACTCCCTCACCTAGCCACCCTATTATTGATACCTTTAATTATGTTGAGTATTTTCCTAATGTTCAACCATCCCTGCTTGCATGTTATAAATCCAACTTGATCATGGTGTATTATCCTGGTAATAATTTGCTATAGTCCCATTGCTAAAATTTTATTTAAGATTTTTGCATCAATATTCATTAGGGAAATTGGGCTACAATTTTTGTTGTCTGTTTTGGTTCTTCCCGGTTTAGGTATCAGCACCATCTTTGTGTCATAAATGGAGTTTTGTGGAACTCCTTTCTCTACTATTTTTTTAAAATAGTTAATGCAGAATAGGAATTAATTTTTCCTTAAATGTTTGGTAGAATTAACTTATAAGTCCGTCAATAACTGGAGACTTTTTAAAGGAAGTTTATGGATGGTTTCTTCAATTCTTTTTTTGTGAAATGGTGTGTTTAAGTAATTTATTTCCTCTTCTGTTAATCTGGGCAGTTTGGAATTTTGTAAAAAAATTCATTCATTTCACTCAAGTTGTCCAATTTATTGGCACATAGTTTGGCAAAATAACTCCAAATTGTCTCTTAGATTTCCTCCTCATTGGTGGTTAGTTCACCCTTTTCATTGTTGATATTGGTAATTTGTTGACATTGGTAATTGCTAATTCTGTATTTCCCACCATGCTATTTATTTTCTTTCCTTTTTTAATCAGATGAAACAGTTTTTTCTATTTTATTGACTTTTTTCATAAAGGGAAAATACTCACAAGGGGGTCACAAGGGGGTGATATCAAGATATCCTGATGCTATATTTAAAGAACTTTAGAATTGATTGCATAACTTGGGAGACACTGGCATAAGACTGCTCAGCATGGCATGCCCTCATCAGTGAGGGTGCTGTACTCTATGAGGAAGGCAGAATTGAGGCAGCTCAGAAGAAACATGATATACTTAGGTTTAGACTACCCATTCCATTCGTTCACATGGTCCATTTGTGCCCAACCTGTGATAAAACATTCCAAGTTCATATTGATTTGATCAGTTTTACAGTTGGACACACTGTAATTTGTCTCATAGTGATGACACTTTGGTCTTCTTGAATGTAGGAAAGGAATCACCAAATATAAGCACCATATTGGTGTCATAAAAGGAATTTGATAGAAGTCTTTCTTCATCTATTTTTAAAAATAATTTATTTTGAAGTGAAATTGATTGTTCTTCATTTGGGAATTCATCTCCCACTGGAGAGTTTATCCTTAGGTAGTTCATTGTTGAAATGTGCAATTGATTTTCTTTTCTGAAATGGGGCTATTTTAGTATTTTATTTCCTTTTCTGTTTATATGGGTAACTTATACTTTCTGTAAATATTCATTCATTTCACTTATGTTGTAAGATTTGTTGCCATCAACTGGGGAAAATACCTCTGAATTAACTTTAGTTGGGAGTGATTGGGAGTGAATTCAACCTTTGATATTGGAAATTTTATTTTCTTCTTTATTTTTCTTTTTTTAGATCAACCCTAGATTTATCTATTTTATTGTTTTTTTTAAAACAAACTCATTTGTTACTTCAATAACTCTTTTTACTTTCAATTTTATTGATATTTCTTTCATTTTCAGATTTTTTAATTAGTTATTTGATTGGAGATTTTTATTTTTTCTTATTCTAACTTTTTAGATGCATGTCCACAATTCAATGAACTCTTCTTTCTCTAATTTATTCATGTAAGCATTTGAGATATAAAATTTCTGCTAAAACTGCTTTGACTATATCCCATAAGTTTTGGATGATGTCTCATCATTGTCTTGGTAGAACTTGTGTGTGGTGTGTGTGTGTGTGTGTGTGTGTGTGTGTGTATGTATATGATTTATTGTTTGATTCAATCATTGTTTACAATTAGTTCATTTAGTTTCCAATTAATTTTAAGTTAATCTTTCTATAGACCTTTATTTCATACAATTTTTATTGCAACATGATTTGAAAAATTTGCATTTAATATTTCTGCCTTCCTGCATTTGATTGTGGTATTTTGATGACCTGGTACATATTCAATTTTTCTGTATAGTCATGTAATTCAGAGAAGATATATTCCTTTTTGTCCCTACTTTTTTTCTCCAGAGATCTATATAATATATATATATATATATATATATATATATGTGCATATATATATATAACTTTTCTAAAATTCTATTCACCTTCTTAACTTTCTTCTTGCTTATTTTATGTTTAATAATTTCTGAGAGAGGGAAATTGAGGAGTTCCTGTAGTAAAATTTGTTGACTATGTCTACCTGTAACTCATTTAGCTTTCCTTTTGGAATTTAGATTCTATATCACTTGGTTCATATAGGTTCAATATTGATATTACTTCATAGCTTAATGGTACTTTTTAAGAAGATGTAATTTCCTTCCTTATTCCTTTTAGTAAGCTCTATTTTTGCTTTTGCATTGATTAGATCTACTCTTTTTTCTGTCCCAGGAGAAAATCTGTCCTGAAGGTTGATTGATTTGTTGATTGAATTATTTGTAAGCATCAGTTCTTCATGGTCACTTCATACCAACAGCCTGTGTCCAGGTACACTTACCTCATTTGTCCCATTTGAAGTACAATACTCAAGAACCATAAAAGATATCGAGTTATAATCAATTTATACTCACATCCTATTTCTACAAAAATTCCCTCCTTTTATCCCTATATAAACACAACCTTCATGAGTATCATATAAATCAAAATCAATTCATGATGTATGTATACTCACAACTTCAAAGTATAGTCCCTCAAGCAGTCCCAGAAGAAATACAGTCCTGATGAGTTAAAGAGTCATGATTAGGAAAAATCACTTCATGATTTGATTTTGTCAAGTAGTTAATTATTGGTTGGAATACATGGGTCTCTGCCTTCCTGAATATTATATTCCAGTCCTTTTATCCTTTTAATGCTGATGCTAAATACTGGATAATCCTCTCTGTGAGTTCTTTATATTTTGGAATTATTTCTTTCTCTGGTTTGAGGATACCAGGGTAGTTTTCCTTGATGTTTTCTTGAAAGCATCAATAAGTCATTGTCCCTTTTCACTTCTGAATAATAATAGAATTAAGTATTAGAAATGAAAAAGATCATTAAATACAACCTTCCATTAGTTTATTCCTAGGTCATTCTGGTAACTTTAATGCTTCAAGTTTCTTGTGGGAAATTATTATTGTTTTTTATAAAACTGACATTTAAACGATTTTATGGATGACTGGAGGAAGTTACAAGTTCATCATGACTAATTCTATTAAATTCCATATTATCCATGGTGTCTCACTATTGCTCAGAAATTATTTATTCATCTTACTTTGCCTCTTAATCACATACCCCACAGGACTGTTTAAATCTTTATTCATTTTTTGTTTTGTTTGTTTGTTTGTTCACATTTTTTTGCAAGGGGTTAAGTGACTTGCCCAAGGCACACAGGCAATTATTAAGTGTCTGAGGCTAGATTTGAATTCATGTCTTTCTGATTCCAGGGCTGGTGCTCTATCCACTGTGCCACCTAGCTTCCCTAAATCTTTATTTGCAAATATTTTCTTCTTTGCCTTTTTCTCAAGTTCTCAACCTAATCTCCACTTAGTAGAAACTTCCCTTTCCTGTATTATTCACATCTAATCTCCATTCTATTTTTTCCCTGTACTCCTATTCTTCTCCAATGCATTTCTTCATCACTTTTCATTTGTAATATGAGAATGACCTTTTTTTTTTTTGAGTGTTTTTTTTGGAAGGCAATGAATGGGGTTAAGTAACTTGCCCAAGGCCACACAGCTAGGTAATTATTAAATGTCTGAGGCTGGATTTGAACTCAGGTCCTTCTGACTCCAGGGCCAGTGCTCCATCTACTGTACCTACAACCTAGCCATGCTGAGAATGACCTTTTGAATAATTTTCCTGATTTTAATTTCTAAACTAATATTTCTGTACTTTAACAGTCCATTCTTCATCTATCTACCAAAATAACAATTAATATACAGATCTGTGAATGTCATTATTCTTCTGAAAATACTCAAAGAGCATATCTAATATATTGGACAAATTAGAATGACAAGCTTAAAAATTAAAATATTTGTCATACAAATTAATTTAAAAGGAAAAATCATATTATGAATAGAGCTGTTCAAATTCCATTAACTTTTCCAATTTTGATTTTCTGAGTAAACTTCATGTTTACCAAGTTTTAGAAAACATGCATTATTCCTGACCTTATCTTTTACTCTGTCACCTATCCATTCCTAGTCATCTTGTGATATCGCTCCTTCTTTAAGGTCATCCAATATTACACAAACACACACACACACACACACACACACACACACACACACACACACAAATACACTTTGCCTGTGATGTCATTCACATTGGGGCCACTCTTTTGTTCTCTCGGTTCCCTTTTTTATTTTCATTTCTATCTCTACATATTTTTCAGTTATTTAGTATTCTGTCTCTCTTTGCTTTTTTCTCTCTCTAGTAAAACACAAAACCACAAAGACACACATATATTAAATTAATTAGAAGGATAGGTGCTACCCTCTGTATGTTATAATGACCAATACAAAAGACTAATCTTTGAATTTGTATGACTTAAATCTTTGAATTCATACTAGATCAAGCCAAAGTCAGAAAACTTAGTCATCTAACTTTCTGGAATGTAGGGGAGAGGCTATCATTAAGCTAGAATCAAATAGAGGCAGAAAACTATTAGAAGTCAATGAAAAAAGTATGTCTGTGAGTATTAGAAGAATAATAAACAGAAACAGAAAACTGAGTGAGTATATGTGTATATGAGAGAAACACACAGAGATTTAATGATGAAGAGAGGCAGAAATCTCCTAAAGGAAGGGAAGTATAACTTTTTTATCTTTGTCATATGTTTGTGTGTGTGTGTGTGTGTGTGTGTGTGTGTGTGTGTGTGTACACATAACTTTTCTAATATTAACCTCATGAAAACTTGCTGAATAAAATTTTTGGTAAATATACACAGGGATATTTATAATCTTGTCATTTGGGGGGAATGGGGCAGTATTATATAGTAAGAGATGCTTTATTTTGTTTTTACTATTTTTGATAGCTGTCTTAAAACAATGAAAGTGGCTAGAAATATAGTATTAGTCATTTTTTATACTCTAATAGTTGAAGAGGCTGTCATACCTTAAACCATATAGAATTGCTGCATCTTTCACTTAAATTTTCAGTACATTTTTTTCAGTTTTGAATTACTAAATATTTTCCTTCACAATTTTTTTTGAATTAAGCAGCAAGTAAGAAACCGTGGCTTAGTAGATTCAGTGTTTAATTAAAGTACAGATATCAATGTGTACAAGTCTCCTACCACTAACTGTGAAATTATGATCCAGTCACTAAATGCCTGCAATATAACAACTCTAAGATTTGTAAACCATTGTATAGATGATTCAATCCTTATTCCCTTTCCTTTCTGTGCATACTCATATTTTCTCCTAATTCTAAGATACTTTTACAACTTTAAATGTTAACAGGAGGATCTTATTTCCTTTCAGAAAGCTAGATAAGCTATTTTTTTCTATTTGAACTTAGTCTGTGATTCAAAGCATTATAACATAATTCTTTCACATTGATCCCATTCATGGAAAGTAGCATTTACATTTATAGGTAATCCACAAAAAGTATTTCAGTATTGCATCTCTCCTTCAGCTAGAATGACCACAGGAACTTGTGGTAAGTATTCCTCTAGTATTCCCCTCTTTTAATTGCTCTGTATATAATTTTCATTTTAACATGGCATCCCTGATAAATGGAAGTGAAACAATGATAATGTGATAAAATAAATGACCCTCAGTAGGAATGAATCAAAGAATACTACCATCTAGTGGTTAGTGGAATACAAACCAGCTTCTGCAAAAGCATGGCTTTGCATAACCTTTGATATGAAATTTGCATTTGGGTTCAACTGTGTAAGAGATAGGCAAGCAATAAATGTTTAAAGATTAATTGACTATGGAATTTTCTTAGTGAAATAGGTTAGTAACTTTTATAAGCTATATAAATGATACTATGACTTTTTATTCAGAGCTTTTCCAAATAAGTTATGACCTTTCTTCAGAATTTATTTACAGTTTTTATATAAGATGCTTCTCACATCCTACAGGGATTATTTTGTTTGTTTTCATCATACTCCTTGAGATGAGATATGGAATATATATTAAAATTTCATTGTCAAGACAAGTGGCCTGTTGAAAGAAGCATTTGGTGCTTCAGTTTGAATGTCACTGTAAATTTTCCATTAACTCTAGGACATGACAATGAAATTTTCATCTCCATCATCTTAGGGACCAAGTGCGTTTAAATAAAAGGAGAGTTATAACACTGACCTTAGTATTGAAACCTTAAAATTTTATTTTTTATCACAAGATGCATTATAAATAATGTTTCTGCAGAAGGGGGCTCCTTGGAGCTATCTCACTTCAATAGCAGAAATCTTCTTACTACATTTTAATAAATGCTTTATAGAAATTTACATCTAAGAGTTATTTGTACTCTCTTCTTGAAAGTACTGAGTTTATTTTTTTTTAAATTATGCTTTATTTTGAAACTTCTACCAGGAGATAATTAGTAAAGATTTTAATAACATTTTCTGAGGAAGAGCATAAGGAGTTAAAGCATCACTTGGGATTTGGTTCACTGAAAATGCTATATCTGGATTCAGGGAACCTGGACTCAAACCATCATTTATTACTTTTTGTTCTGATCTTAGACTTTCTCATCTATTAAATGGAATTAGTGAACTTTTTAGCAGGTCAAGTAAATTGTTCAAGATCCCTACCAGATTTAAATCTATAATTATATAAAATGGAATTTTGACTTTCCTTTATTGCTACTGTTGAAGAAGCATCTATAGATAGAAGACTGATCATGTTGCATATTCTTATTTTCTGATTTATTTACTCATAAGAGGTCTTCTGATCTAGAGTTGAAAAAATGTCAGCTTTAGCTACAAACTAAAGTCTTGGTGTTCTAAATATTGTCTTGAGTTGTATAGCTTGAAATTTATATATGTATATATAAATATGCATATATATATATATATATATATATATATATCAACATCATAATATGATGGTTTTTGATTCCATAATTGTTCTACTTCTTTTCCTGAAATTTTCAGGTATATTCTAACATGTTCTGTGTTATAATCCCTCAAGAAAAGGAAGCTTGTTGAAGACAGAGGATATTTTTAATTTAAAATTCTAGTACTGCCTTGTTCCTCATATTTTAATAAATATTTGTGAGGTTGAATTAGATTGGAATTGATGTATATATACCTATGATTTTGAGTGATATAAATGAGATAATAAATTAATCACAAAATACAGTATGAAAATCTTGCTTGTCTCCCTGCCCCTCTCCCCCTCTCTACTGTCCAGATAATTGTAGGAAACATTTTTCATCCAGGATATTAAAGGATTTTAATATTGCTATAATATCGAGTCCTTTGTGAATATATATAAAATATGAGGGGTGAAAGTCCTGACTGGACAAAATAACATGAAATGAATGCTCTCAACAGTCTTCTTCAACTTAGTCTTATCCATTCCTAATTTTTATGAGGCTTTTTTTTTATTTCAGATGTCAGCAAAGGTGTTATTATGCCTTTCCCAGAGGCTCACCAGGGCTTCTCTTGCCTGCCAAAAGGACACATTAATTTCTGGGAAACAAATCAAGGTCTTCCTAAGGTTATAATGAATTGCAAACAAGTAGAAAATGGTGTGATATTGAGATATGTGTGTGTGTGTGTGTGGGGGGGGTGTTCTGATTTTATTTGATCCTTATTTAAATATTGGAAAGGAGTGACAATGATCCCATTGAGGGATCACAGAAAAGCTAATACTGCCAGAGCTGTGTCAACATGTACACTGTTAGAGTATAATCTTCAGGATCATACTTATGTTTGTCATTTCTACATGATACTCTACTTTGAAAAGAAATAATAATTATGTTTTTTCTATACACAGTGCCCAGAGACATCATTTGCATATAGCAAACACGCTATAAATTCTTATTGAATTAAATGAGTAGAAAATACAATATGCCACCAATTTATTGTACATTTCAATTTGTAATTTTTGAGATTCTAAATTAAATTTTTTGAGGCTCAAAGATCTTAATTTATTATCTTAAAAATTTAAGATTTTCATAGTATTTGTCCCTTCTCTGATATAAGATGATATGCAAAGTCTGTAGGATTTAATTAGAAAATGTAATTTTATGATCAAGAATTTAGAAAAAGACAATTTTGTTTAATTTCTGAGACATTTTATAAATTAGCTTTTATTATACTTTTAAAAGTCTGATTCCTTTTATTTTTAAATTTATTCATTTTCACTCATTTTACATGCCTATTTCCCTCCATCCTCCCTTCCCACCCCACTCCCCTCAGCAGAGAACAGTCATTTTAGCATTTTACATACATATTTTGTTAAACATATTTGCAAATTAGTAATTTTTGGCATGAGAAATTAGGATTAAGGGAAAGAGATACATAAGAGATAATTTTTATGAAGTTTGCATCATATTCAGAAGGGTTCTTTTTTGTTGTTCTGTGTGGTTTTTTATGTTTTGTTTTATTTTTCTTCCTCTGGTTGGGAATAATACAGTTCATAACCAGTCAACTAGGGTTGTCCAAGCTCAGACTGTAGAGAGTTCCTGCTTTCAACAAAGTTGTTCATCTCATAATGTTATTGATGTGTACAATTGTTCTCCTGGTTCTATTCACTTCACACAGCATCAGAACCCTTAAGTCATTCCATGCATCTTTAGATGCACCATCTTTTAGAAAATTTAGAGTCTGACAATTTATGGTTTCTTATAAAAACAATAGTATTCCATAGCATTCATGCACCAAAACTTGTTTAGCCATTCCTCAATTGATGGGCAACTCCTCACTTTCCAATTCTTTGCCACTACAAAAAGAACTGCTATGAATATTTTTGAACATGTAGGACTTATCCCATTAATAACAATTTCTACTGGATATATTTCTAGAATTGGAATTTCTGAGTCAAAGGGTATGATAGTTTTATTACTCTTTGACATGCTCTTATTTACATCATTATTGGCTAATACTGAATTATGAAGAAGAGTGATAATTTTTAAAAAGAAAAAACATTAATTCATTATTTAACTAATGAAACAATGATAAAACAATATTTTAATGCAAGGCATTATCAATGACTATAATTTATATATAAGTGATATATTGATATCTCATATATGCATTTTTTAAAGGCCTTCTTCCTGATATGAAAACTCCTGTTATAAACATTCCTTTGATTTCTCTTCTAAAACTTATATTGATAAAGAGTCATCTTGGCCAATGAAAGACTGTCAGTAGCATAGGAACACACAACCAGTGCAGTGTATACCAAAGCTAGGAACTGAACCTAAGCTTTCCTATTGTGAAAGTAAGCACTCTCTCCAATTTGAAGTATATTCAAATAAGATTTAATTCTATGCTTATATCTTTGTGTGATGGAAAATTATTCCTATGAGTGAATAAATGGTACATATTTTAGGTTTTGAAATTTGAAATACCATTGCTTTGCACTTATGATTGGGGGTTTGGGTTTTTATGCAAAATTTTGAATGTGTGTGTATGTGTGTGTGTGTGTGTGTGTGTGTGTGTGTGTGTGTGTCCATGCATGTTCAAGGCATTTATTTCTAACTCAAGATCTATTCAAAGAATATGTTATAAGTGTATATGTATGTCATGAAACACTATTGTTCTATTAGAAACCTGCTGGGTGAGATGAGCAGGACCACAAAAACACTGCACACCCTAACAGCAACATGGGGCCAATGATCAACCTTAATGGTCTTGCTCATTCCATCAGTGCAACAACCAGGGACAATTTGGGGCTCTCTGCAATAGAGAATACCATCTGTATCCAGAGAAAACTGTGGAGTTTGAACAAAGACCAAGGACTATTACCTTTAATTTAGAAAAAAAAATCTTTGAAAACTGATATCTGGTATCTTTGCTATCCCTTATACTTTGTTTCTTCCTTAAGTATTTAATTACTCTCTCATCACATTCAATTTGGATCAATATATACCATGGAAACAATGTAAAGACTGGCAAATCATCTTATGTGGGGGGTGGGTAAAGGGATGTAAGATTAGGGGAAAAATTGTAAAACTCAAAATAAATAAAATCTTTTAAAAAATAAAAATAAAAAAATCACTATTAGTAGGAACAAATTAATAAGTTATATTTTCTAAACCTTTCAAAAAAGAAATGATTCATTTCAAATGAAATATCTGAAAAATCCTTAACATAATGTCTTTTATATGATATATATTTAATAAATTTTTGTTTCATTTCCCTGCTTTAAGAATAAATAATTTCATTTATGGTGCAGGAGGAACTTTTTTTCCACAGGTTCAAACTGTAGTTTTTCTAAAGATTATAGTATTATTTGGGTTTTTCAGATTAGCTGTAGCTGAAAAATTCATAATAGTCACAATTTACTGAATACAACTAAATAAATGCTCAAGAAAGAAAGCTGTCATCTACCACTAGTCCCATATTTAAAACCTTTATTCCCTTAGCTTTTAGCCTGAGAATCAGGTGTGGCTGCCATTTATAGGAGTTGGAAGAAAAAAAGAGAGAAAAAGAAACTTTAGTACCCCAGTGGACCTCAAAGTGTTGACTGAACATAGAGCACACATCTTTGGGATACTGGTGATGGCAAGAAGCAAATTAATTACTTTATGATAGTACAACTAGGAATGGGAAACAAAGATTTTAATCAATTTGAGTAAATAAATGTGGCTTTTATAATTGCCTCTGAATGTTCAATATGAAGGACAAGATATAATTATAATGGGCCAACTTTCCAAAAGTCCAAAGACATTCTGGCACTGAAACAGTAACATTAAGTTTAAACCAACACTCTAGATTAATTTCTACAAGTTTCAGCTATGCTAGAGTTGGAAGAGATAAGCAGTGTAATTGAATATAACGAAGGACCATTTTTATAGCAGTGAGGAGCAACCAGGAATGGGATCAGTGGTAACTACAAGCTGAGAGAGTATTGAAAAATAAAAAAAATATGGAAAGTTTGGAAGGAAAAGGTTCTGGAGAAATAGTATCTACTTTGTCACAATATCCCCAGAAAATTCCATAGTAAAGGCAGGATAACACATTGTGGCACTGTTAGATACACAATCCAGAATTGCTATTTTTTGATTGGACCCATTTGAGGAAGTACTATCAATATTGAGAAAGCTATAAACCATTAAGTAAGACACAAAAAATGGAGTAGGCATGTAGGTGGACTTTAGGTTTCTTGTTTTGAATTCATAGGTTCAGATGTTTATAATTACTTGAGGACTTGTTGCCCTCATCTCTTTTCTTTTTATATTATTGCATTTGGTGATATCTTTCCATCCCACTGGTTAAATTACTGATTATCTATAAATAATTCTCATATTTGTAGATTTGGCCAAACATTTGAAATCTAATTCCACTTTGCAACTTCCTATTAGCTATTTCTAATTATATGTTCCATTACCATCTCAAGCTCTGCATATCAAAATAATTCATTAACTTTCTACCAAAATTTATTTGTCTTCTGAGCTCTGTCTTTTTTTTTCTTTTTTAATTAAGGCTATTACCAATCTTCCAATTACATTGGTTTGAAACCTCAGTATAATCTTAAACTTTTCTTCAAGGACAATAGAAATCAAATCTTTACAACTTTTATAGATTTTAACTTATATGTGATAGTTTACTTATGCTCACTTCTCTTAAAAAAACCAGCACTCTAGTTAAGGACCTTCTACAAGGTCCTTTTGCATATAGTATCATAAATAGGCTTTCTATCTCATTTCTTTCCACACATTCATCATGCACATAGTCATCAAAATGATTTTTTTCCCTAAAGCACAGGTCATATATTGCTATTTCCTCATTTAACAAACTCCTTTCCTATTTAAAGTGAATCCTGCATTTGACAAACAAGGACATATAACATCAACAACAACAAGCAATATCCTGTCCTTTTTCCCCAAAAGTATCATTATTGCTCAGAGAAAAACTGTCCGTTTATATCTCCTCACCTTTGTACCATCAGTTCTTCATACATTGAATACATACTTTCTCTCAAGCTCAATCTCTTGACATCTCTCCTTCTTAAAAGCTTAGTTTAATCATTGTGTTCTCAATAAAACCTTTCCTCATCATCTCAGTCACAAGAGCATGAACTCTACTTTTATGAGGTTAACTTAAACCTATTTGGAATGTGTCTGCCTTAGAGCTATATCGGTACATGATGCCTATTCCATGAGTTTGAAAGTATTTTAAAATGAGGGGCTGTTTTATTTCAGTTATTTTATATTACTAGTACAGAATCTGGCCCATTTATGGAATTAATGCATTGTTTGATATCTTATAAATGTAAGACATATAAGCAACAAAAATACAAGAAGGTAAACAATATCTAGGAGAGAAATAAAGATCCTGGAATTTCAATATTGTATTTGGGTGGGCTGAAATAAGAAAAAGAAGAAAGTATTCTTTTCTAAAACGCTATCAATTCCTTTTACTCAGAAGGGGGTAATTTGGCACAAGAAAGTCAGTGATATAGATTAGAGGGATTTGCATGAACTGATGCTGAGTTAGATGAGCAGAACCAGAAAAATTGGAAGTCAGTATGGAGGAAACTTAGATTAGTCTAACACCTCATACCCTATACCAAGGTAAGATTCATTTTTAGAAATGAATACTTTCTTCTTTTGCTTGTTTCAGACAGAGATAGATTAGATGTCTTTCATATTAGGCTATATTTTGAGGCAAGATCATTAAAAAAGGAAGTATTCATTACAATTTTCTGAATCACAAGCACTCAGTATTATAGATGAATCTTTTGTCAAAAAGTTGCTCTCATTAATAAAATGCAAAGACCCCTTCACTAACCCATACACCTAGGTTAAGGGATATAATGATTTAATTTTCTTGAAAACTAAAGATTAAAATCCTTTCACATAGTTCAAACCTTATGGAAAATATATCTTAAAAATTTATCAGATGTAAAGCATTTTTAATGATAATATTCAAAATCACTGTGTGAAAAGTTCCATAAAGAAATATAGGTAAAGATGCTGAGATTTTAACCCAAATAATTCTTCTATACAGATAAATAGTAGATAGATAAATCAATATAATTTTATTAATTAGTTATTATGTTCCAGACACTGTACTAGACAGAAAGGTATAAATTACAGCAAGCAATACAGTTTCATCTTCAAACTGTTTGTCTTTTAAATATTTGATAATAATATATAATGGAGACTTAAAAGTGATAAGTTTAAATATATCAACTGGCAGTCTGATATTCAAGTCAAGTTCGATTCGGCCCATATCAAGTTAAAATCGTACCTGTCAGAAATGTGACTCAGAAATGTAGTTGATTTTCAAGATAATGAACAGATGCTGATGGGTTGGCTAGAAAGTGGTATGAAATTCTTATTCTGAGGGAATAAATAAAGTTTCACATCTTAGGTTTCAGATTTAGAGGAAGTAGCTATCACCTAAATAATCTTTAGGGCGAAAGAGAGAGAGAGAGAGAGACAGACAGACAGAGACAGAGACAGACCTAGAGACAGAGACACAAAGACAGAGAGAAACAGACAGAAAGAGACAGAGAGACAGAGACAAACAGAGGGACAGAGCTAGAAAGAGAGAGAGAGAGAGAGAGAGAGAGACAGAGACAGAGACAGAGACAGAGACAGACAGAGACAGACAGAGAGAGAGAGAGAGAGAGAGAGAGAGAGAGAGAGAAGATAAAGAGAGTTGGGAGGTAGTAACGTTTTTATATCTTGAGTTAATATATTGCTTTCAGAAAGATTTAGATAGAGATCTATGTAGATATCTATACACACGCACAAAACACATACACATATCCTTTTTTTAGAAAGATTTTATATATTTTGAGTTTTATAATTTTTCTCCTAATATTGCTTCCCTCCCCCCCACTACCACCACCAGAGAAAGCAATTTGTTAGTATTTACATTGTTTCCATGGTATACAATGATCTACGTTGAAAGTGATGACAGAGAAATCATAACCCTGAGGAAGAAAAATAAAGTATGATATGGTAAAATCACATAATAAGATAACTTTTTAGTTTCAAATTTGAAGGTAATAGTCTTTGATCTTTGTTCAAAGTCCATAATTCTTTCTCTGGATACAGATGGTATTCTCCATCACAGATAGCCCCAAATTGTACCTGTTTGTTGCACTGATGGAATGAGCAAGTACATTAAGGTTGATCACCTTCACTTCCTTCTGTTAGCTCCCTTTTTTATCTCCCTCCCCATCACCCCTCCCCTTTCCCCCTTTTAATGCTTAAAAGGTAAGATAAATTTCTTAACTTAACTGAGTGTGTTTGTAAGTTAACTTTAAGCCATGTCTGATGAAAGGAAGATTTAGGTGCTTCTCACCTCCTCCCTTCTTCCCCTCTATTACAGTAGGTCTTTTGTATCTCTTAATGAAATGAGATTTACCCTATTCAGTCTCCTTCATTTTCCTGTCTCCTTACTATCCCCCTTTTTAGGGAGGTATTTTTTTAAAATCATTCTATTCAAGTCACAGAAAAGTCATAAGTGTACATTACTTCTGGCTAAGTATATTCTCCCTAATAGACTATCAATTCTCAAGAGTTATGATAATCTTTCTCCTAGGTGGGGATATAGCCAGTTTCATATTATTGGGTAATAGTTTTTTTACCCCTTTACCATTTTTTTAACTTTTTCATGCGTCTCTTTAGCCTCCTGTTTTTTGTCAAGATTTTCTATTTTGCTTTGTTTTTTTCAACAGGAAATGTTGGAAGTCCCCCATTTATTTAAATGTCCATCTTTTCCCCTGAAAGAGAAGGCTTAGCTTTGCTGATAGTGGATTCTTTGCTGTATTCCAAGCTCCCTTGCTCTTTGGAATATCTAATTCCAGGCACTTCCATCCCTTAATGATGGTACAGCTAGGTCCTGCATAATCCTTACTGTGGCCCCGTGATATCTATATTATTCTATTCTGGCTACTTGCAGGATTTTCTCTTTTATCTGATAGTTTTGGAATTTGGCAACAACATTGCTTGGTCTTTTCATTTTAGAACCTCTTTCCTGGAGGGGATCAATGTATTCTTTTAATAACTATTTTGCCCTCTGGTTCCATGATATCAGGGCAGTTTTCTATCTCTAAATCCTGTAATATTAAATCCAGGCTTTTATTTCTCTTCAGTGATTTCAAGAACTTCAATAATTCTCAGGTTGTCCTTTCTCAATTAATTCTCGAGGTCAGTGGTTTTTGATGATGAGGCATTTTGCATTTTCTTCCATTTTTTTTATTTTTATGGTTTTAAATCTCTTGTTGTCTCATGAAGGTATTATTTTCCACAGACTCCATTCTATTTTTTTAGAGATGTATTTTCTTCTTTTATCTTTTGAGACTCTTTTTCCAATTGGTCAATTCTATTTTTATATGAATTTTGAGGTTTTGAGTGAATTATTTTCTTTTTGCATTTGCCCAATTGAGGATCTGAGAGAATTATTCTCATTTTGTATTTATCCAATTGTATTTTTCAAGGATTTGCTTTCTTGTTGCAAGGTGTTAATTTTCCCCTCCCAAATTTTCCAATTGATTTTTAAACTCCTTCCTGATTTCTTCAAGGAAGTCTTTCTGCACTGGAGACCAGATCATATTCTCCACAGAAGTTCTCTTTTCCCTGAGTAGGAATTTTTCTATGCCCCCATCAGCCCTTTCTGCTGGTCTTTCTTCATTTTCCTAAGACCTTGTGTTTGGGAGGGACTGGTTCACAGAGATTTGGTTGGATTTCATAGTCTTTACTCACTTAACTCCACATGGGCCATCCAGCAGGGGACACTGGTTGCTTTTTCTGGAGTTTCTGTGATCTTGATTTAGGTCTTCTACTTTGGCCTGGAGGGGATAGTTAAAGCTGTTGAATACTTTTACATATTGAACAATGGTGGGCTTTCTCCTAAGGCAAGGTGATTGCTCTCCCTATTCACATCTGAGGGAGCTCTGCTACTCACACCTGAGCCTGGGGCAGAAGTGGGCTGTAATTGTATTTGTTCTGTGAAAAGGCCTTAGCTGAAATGAAGGTATGGATTCTGAGTTCCTCTGGACCAGAGGAGCCCAGGGATCAATGTCTGCAACTCTCTTGCACTGGAACTCACACTCCAGCCTGACTGGCAAGCTCCAGACAATAAGTGCCACCACCATAGCCTCTGCTACCCAGTTGACCTATGCCCCTGAGGAACATCAGGCAAGTTCTGCACTAAGGCTCTCACCTTGTCCTGTGCTTTTCTGGGCTCACCCAGCTCTGCTGCTTACAACTGAGCCTGGGGTAGAGGTGCACTGTCATTGTGTTTGTGCTGGAAAAAGGCCTCAGCAGAAATGGACATATGGACTCTGATTTCTTCTGGCCCAGAGGAGCCCAAGGATAGATGTCTATAACTCTCCTGCACTGGAACTCACCCTACAGACCTTGAGGTAGATCTTCACCTAGCTTCCCTTTCTGGGTTTTGTGTATCAGATTTCTATTAAGAGGTTTGTTTCATATGATTTATGAGGGAAGATCAGGACACTAACATAGTGCCTATCTTTTCTGCCACCTTGGTTAGGAGTCCTTAAATATATATATATATATATATATATATATATATATATATATATATATATATATATCCTTTCTTATCTCTAAATTTTTGGGGTTAGTGAGCAAATGGTAAAATGATCAAAAAAGGATCATTACTTTGGGAATTTTTCTATGCATTTGAAATGTGATTAATTAATATTGTTGCTATGTGGTGGATGAGGTTTCTTAGTGCCTTATCTTTTCCGTCTACACCACTTTAGTCTTGGTTACATAGAAAACAAAATATTGTGCTTTCATGGCTTTAGAAAACCAGTATTTTTCTTTTTACCTTAATTTCTTGTTGTGCATTATTTATATAATAACTTAGTATTAGTGTGAAGTTATCATGCAGCTTTGTGAGTCCATCTAAAGGGTGCATAGAAATGAATTATGCAATATATTCTGAAAATACAAATTATGGAATAAACTGGAAGTCTGATATGTAAGGATCTGACATTTTAGGGATTTCAGTTATTCAACCCTCACTTCTGATAAATACTTAAAAGAATTGTGTCAGCTGTGATTTGCTGTCCATCATAATTTTCAGACCTCATAAATGGTGAATTCATAGCAATTGTTTTCTTGGTCTCTTGCTTGATAAATAATACTCTCTTTCATTCTACTGTTCTGATGATTGAGAGTGAAGATGTAGAGTAATGGAATGAATGTTAACTTCATTGGAGTCAGAAGACATGGACTTGGTGTCCTTCTAAGTATGTGGCAGATAGTACCCCATAACTCAATATTTTCAGTTACAAAATGAGGAATATTTTTATTGTGAGTACAGCAGTAGGTATATGTAAGACAATATCATTTTAACAGAAAAAATCTTTGAAATATTTTGAGATAAATATAGTAATCACCATATTGGCTTTAAAGTCATCATTATGTGTTCTTGGAAAAACAATTACAATAACAAACCAGCCTTTCAAGCCAAAGAAAAAAATAAATATTCTGAAGATAAAAAAAAGAAGTTAAATTTGAAAGGGAAAGATATTGAATTAATCAATAAAATTGGACAAGAAAAGACAACACATCAAAAGAAAAAAGCCAAAGCAATTGAATTTAATTTTTTTAAAAAACATTTGAGCAATTGCTAACAAATCTTAAAAAAACAGAGAAAATGAATGCTTAAAATATAAAATGCCCATAATAACAAAGTAAGAAATAGATTTTATAGTCAGTATCAGAAAAAAAAATCTTTATATAAAGGAGATTTCAAAAGAAAAAATATAAGGCATATGGATTTCAACTGAATTCTATTCAAAGAGCAATTTATTCCAATATCACATAACTGATTTCAATAATAGGGGAAGTGGGGCCTGTAAGCACTTTCAAACAGATTCTGTATGAGCACGGAGAAACTTCCTGCCTTACAAACCTCAGCTGGACTAGAATTAGTAACAAGTATTTTACACATAAGAGGAGCCTAATGACATTGAAAGTCTCTTCTTCTGTTTGATGTTTGGCTAGAGAGAGATTAACTTCTCCTTGAGGGATATAGTCAGTCAGAGGCTTCAGCACACAGTTAATGTTGATATTTTGAGGACACTGAATATTTTCATCCCATCTTTCTGTGATCATGCACTTATCAGCACCTTGTATTCCCAAGTCCTCTCCAATCCAAGCACTAACTAGAACCCACCCTGCCTAACTTGTGAGAGCAGACAAGATTGGGTGCACTTCAAGGTGTTGGGAGTGAAGAGGTATTAGACTGATACCAAAATGAAGGGCTACAGAGTTGTGTTGACCTCATTTCTATATAGCTGTGAAACCTGGAAAATCTACCAGGACCATGTCAGGAAACTGAACTACTTCCATTTAAATTGTCTTGGAAAGAGTCTGACAATCACCTGGCAGTAGAAGATACCAGACACTAAGGTCCTTTCTTGTGCTAAACTGACAAGCATTCCAGCATTACTTCAGGGAGTGCAACTATGATGGGTTGGACACATTGTTAGAATGTCAGACATATACTTGACTTAAAAAAACAAAACAAAACTATTTTATGGAGAACTCACATGGATAAGCGCTCACAAAGGAGTCATAAGAAGGGATACTGAGATACTCTGAAGGTCTCATTGAAGAACTTTAGAATTGATTGTTCAGCAGAGGAGACACTGGCACAGGACCACCCATCATCATTGAGAGTGATGCAGTCTATGAGAAAGCAGTTCAAAGGAAACATGACATCCATAAGTTTAAAGTATCCACCCCAGGTGATCACATGGGCTATTTGTGCCTAACCTCTGGTAGAATATTCCAAGGTTGTATTTGTCTGATCATTCACAGTTGTACACACTGCAATTTGTCTCAAATATAATGATATGATTTTGATCTTCTTCAATAACAAATGAAAAGAAGCAACCGAACAGTTTATCATTAATCAATGTGAAGCCATCAGTATCAAATTGTGAAATGTACTATAAATCTTTGACCCATAAATAGACTTCAGCACATCATAAAAGTACTTCGGTTTGATTCTGTCACTGTAAAACTAAATTTCATCTGCCTTTTTATTGAGTCAAGGACTTTGCATCTCTCTAATTTCCTCTTATCTTTAACTTTTGAAGGAGTTAAAATTTGCCTTCTTAGAGAAGGATATACTATCCTGCTTGCCAACCCAGTGGCATTCTCTTTTTGTAGTTATCAGTTTCTGAATTTTCATATCAGATTCATCAAGCCAGTCTTGATGGCAAGTTTCCCGAACAAGATGAATAAATGCAGTGATGAATAAATGCAGTGCCATTATTATTATGAAAACTGCCATACACTTTATTTTCAAACATTGCCATATGTTTGCCTAAAAATATTTTATGGATAATTCACACAAGACACATTCTCACACCAAGATCATATGAATTGATAAAAGGACATTCTAAAAGTCTCTCTGAAGAACTTTGCATATGATTGTGAAAAATGGGAAATACTGACACAGGACTACCAAACATGAAATGTCTACATTAAAGAAGACTTTATAGTCAATGCTGAATTTCAGTAATTCTAAAAAAAAGGAGAAATGTGTTTCAAATAATGTATCACTAGGACAATATATTATGATCAGGTAGGCTTTATGCCAGGAATTCAGCGTTTGTCAAATATTAAGGAAAAATATCAACATAATTAACCTGATATATCAATAACAAAAACTAACAGAAATCATATGATTATCTCAATAGAGGCTGAAAAACTTTTGACAAAAGTACAACACTCATTCCTATTAAAATACAAGAGAGCACAGGAATAAGAGAAGGTATTCTTTAAATTGATAAACTCTCAAAAATGAGCATGAATTATATATGATGGGATTAAATTAGAAGAATTCCCAGTGAGATCAGAATGCCCATTATCAACACTATTATTATATATTGTTCAAGAAATGCTAGCCTTTACTATAAGAGAAGAACAAGAAATTTAAAGAATTAGAATAGACAATGAGGAAATAAAACTCTCATTCTCTGTAGATGAGATGATGCCATTCTTAAAGAATCCATGAGAATCAATTAAAAAAATCATTTGAAATAAGAACATTTAGCAGTGTTATAGGATATAAAACAAACACATATAAATCATGAGAATTTTTTATATATTATCAACAAAGACTAGCAGCAAGAGATAAAAAGAGAAAA
This sequence comes from Macrotis lagotis, assembly GCF_037893015.1. Taxonomy (NCBI): domain Eukaryota; kingdom Metazoa; phylum Chordata; class Mammalia; order Peramelemorphia; family Peramelidae; genus Macrotis; species Macrotis lagotis. Next base: position 573,926,737 of record NC_133666.1, read on the forward strand.
TTCTTTTAAATAATTGTAGATGATATAAAATATTTGGGAGACTACCTGCAAAAACCCAGGAATTACATAAACACAATTCCAAATTTTTTCACACAAATAAAGTCAGATTCAAATAATCTGAAAAATGCTAATTACTCAGAAGGAGACATAGTATAATAAAATGACTATTTCATCTAAATTTATTTATTTATTTAGTGTTCTATCAATTAAAAAGAGGCAAATATATTTTAGACTTAAAAAATTAGCAACAAAATTCATTTGGAAAGCAAAAGATCAAGATGATCAATGAAATTAATGGAAAAAAAAATCAAATAAAGCCTAGTAATACCAGATTTAAAGTTATTTCATAAAGCAGAAGTTACCAAACTGTTTGGTATTGGATAAGAAATAGAGTGATGAATCAGTGGAATAGACATGTTACAAAAGAGGCAATAGTCAATGACAATAGTAATTTATTATTTGATAAACCCAAAGACACCAGCTTCTGGGTAAAAAATTCATTCTTTAACACTACAGCTGGGAAAATTTGAAAATAATATGGCAGGAACTAGGTGGAGATCAAGATAACAGAAAAATGAATATATGATATAGACATATATGGTGATACTATAAGCCAATCAGAAGAGAAAGGGATGGTTTATGGAGAGGAAAAGAATTTATAACTAAAAGATAACATTATAAAATGAAAACTGAGTATTTTGATTATAATATATTAAAGAGGTTTTGTTCAAGAAAAATCAATGCCTTTGAATAGAAGAAAAGCAGAAAACTGACATAATTTTTGCAACCAGTGTTTCTGATACAGGCCTTATTTGTCAAATACATAGAGAACTGAGTCAAATTTATAAGAATATAAATTATCCTCCAATTTATAAATGGTCAAAGGATAACAACAGGAAGTTTTCAGTTGAAGAAATTAAAGTTATCTCTAGTCATATTAAAAATATTCAAACCCACAATTGATTATAGAAATGCAAATTAAAACATTTCTGAACTACAACCTCACAACTAACTGATTGGTTTATATGGCAGAAAAGGAGAATGATAAATATAGAATGAAGAAAATTAGTACATAATGAATGTTTTGTAGAGTTGTGTTACTGATCTTACCATTTTATTGAACAATTTGGAGCTATCCCCTAAGGACTATAAAATTGTGCATACCCTTTGAACTGCAGTACCACAACAAGGTCTGTATACAAAAAGATTTTTAAAAAGAAGAAGGACCTACATGTGCAAAGATATTTATAGCATCTCTTTTCTGTGACAATTGGAAATTGTGGGGATTTCCATAAATTGAGAAATGACTGAAGAAGTTGTGGTATATGAATGTAATGGAATACTTTTGTTCTATAACAAATGATGGACATGTGGATTTCAGAAAAACTGGGAAAGATTTGCATGAACTGATATTGAATGAACTGTGCAGAACCAGGATATCACTTAAAGTAATAGAAACATTGTGTGATTATCAACTATAATAGACTTAGCTCTTCTCATCAAATCAGTGATCCAAGACAATTCCAACAGACTTGTTATGAAAATGCCATCCACATTCAGAAAAAGACTATGAAATCTTAATGCAGATTAAAGCATATTATTTTTACTCTTTTAAATTATTTTTTTCTTTCTAATGATTTTCCCCTTTTATTCTGTTTCTTTTTTTACAACATGACCAATATAAAAATGTTTAACATGACTATGCTTGTATAAAATAAAATATACTCTTGAGATACAAAATATAAAGACATCTTAATTCCAAAACTCCATATATATTATTGGTTACCTATCTGTGATAGAGACTTCCAAGGACATAATAATCTGATTGATGATCACAGGTGAACACACTATACCTTGTCTCCATCATTGTGATGCTCTTTTGATCCTCTGTGATCATGAAAAATAACCAAGAAACCTTTGTTCAAAGTATAAACTTGACATATAAACCAAATAGAGAAAAGATTGGAGCAATGTCCCTAACATAAAATATTACAAAATTTTGGTAAATTATTTGTAAATAGACCATAGTATAAATGTTTGAGAGATTATACCTAATGATTAAGTCAGATTTATAATAATGTCATAAAAATATGTTCATTACAAAAACATCTGCCTATATTAATTGATGCAGGTTTTTATAAAATTAACATGTGATTAAATAAAAAAAATATTTATGGCATGGGAATAAACTAATCATTCCTTAGCATAATAAATATACTTTAAAACTAATAGTAAACATCAAATGTAAGGCACAATGTTTATAAGACATATCCTGTAAAATAAGGGGTAAAACATGAATTCCAAATACCAAGTCCATTATCTAATATGATTCTAAAAATACTTGCTTTATCAAAAGTCAAAAAAGCGAATTAGAGGGGGAGGGATATAGATAAAGAGGAAATAAAAGTGTTATCTTTGGAATTTTTATTTTATTCAGAAGATATTCATTTGAATTATATTTGAAAAATGATGATTTATTTAGAAATAAACATTTGAATTCTATCTTTTGATACTCATTTTCATCAACTATGAAGCCTGAATAATGTTGCTATCATACTTTAAGAAAAGTTCCTGTAAAGTTACTTAAAAAAAAAGAGTGGGGGGGAATAATCTTAATTTATCCTCCTTATTTAATGGGATAATGCATGTAAAGAAAGATGAAAAGCTTAAAATACTAGTCATTAACAGGATTTATTGAGATTTGTAGATCAATTAATAGATCATCAGATTTGGAAAGAGTCAGACCTAATTTGAAATCTGGTCTTAGAAACTTAACTATATTCATAAACCTGAATAGCTGATTTAACTACCGTGGTTTTTCAGATAGCTAAAGACACTTTGTCTATAAATTGGGCAAACAAAATCATTGGGAAGTTACAAGGATTGAATGAGATAATGTTTAAGTGTTTCATATAGGGGTTGACTCATAGTAAACTTTAACTAGATATTTATTACTTTCAATTCACAAATAACATTTGTTAATCATGTTCCAGGCATTATGTTAAATAGTGAAGAGATAAAGAGGGAAAAGATAGAATATCCCTGCCCTCATTTAATTTACACTCTAATAATGAAAGGAAGATAAGATGCCAAGAAGCTAAAAAGTAAGCAGGAAGTATAGTGGGATGGGGAAAGGCACCAGAAGGAACAAAGCCTAGGGGCATGATTTTATATGGAGTCAAAACTATGTTGAATTTCCTCCTACTCTAGAATACATTTAGCTCAAGCTTCTTATTAAACATATAGGGGAAATTAGATACAAAAATAGTTTATTAAATTGTAGAAAATATAGGAAAAACAGCAGAAAATATAATTGAACTGAAACAAGAAACTTGGTCAAGTACTATGCATGTCTTCTTTTGTTTTCCATCATAATCACACATTTTGTTAATGACATCCACAAAACATAAATAAATCTGTATAAAATTAAGAATTAATTATTGTGTTCCAAACATATATGCTTAATAAGAACTTTTAATTAAAAGTTTACTATATGGAGCAACTAGGTGGCACAGTGGATAGAGCACCAGGCCTGGAGTCAGGAGTACCTGAGTTCAAATCCAGGCTCAGACAATAATTACCTGGTTGTGTGGCCTTGGGCAAGCCACTTAACTCCATTTGGCTTGCAGGAACTTAAAAATAAAAAAGCTTACTATGGGTCACAGACTGTGTTAGGTATCAGGAATAACAAAAGAAATACCATTAAGATGTCTATCAACAATATTGTCATCATATGGTATTTTAAGGTTTATAAAGCACTGTACAGATATTATTTCATTTTATATTCACAAAACCCATGGGATGCAACTGATGCTATTATTCCTGTTTTATAGGTGAGGAAACAGATATAGACAATTTAAGAAACTTGCTTAGGGTCACAAAGCTAAAAGTTTCTGAGGGAAGATTTGAACCAAAATTTTTTTTTTTTGATTCTAGGCCCTGCTCTATTCCCTATACCATCTAAATTCTCAGTAAAGACATAAATGAAAACCCTGCCTCAAAGAAATTTTATTCTCTTAGGAGCTGAGAAAGGGAGTTCTACACAAATATATAAAAAAACCATTCAAAGTAAACAAAAAAATTGAAATGATGAGACACTGACAATTGTCAGAATTAGGAAAGTCTTTTTTATTTATGTGGAATTTAAATGAAACCTTGAAATTTTCTAGCTTGGAAGTTAGGAATAAGATTAAGCTCAGAATAAATATAATAAATTACAATTTGGACATATTGCATGTGAGAAATAAATTGGCCATCTACATTGGCATGCACAAGACGTAGCCCTGGACTCTAAAGAAAGGTGAGGATTGGATTTTAAGTCAGGTGAAGTTATAAATAAGGGAGAGATCTAGGAGTCCCAGGAAGGAAGACCATAGGAAGGATAAAGAATCCAGAAATGGGGGTTAGTCATTCAAATGAAATATTGCAATAAGGGGCAGCTAGGTGGCACAGTGGATAAAGCACAGAACCTGGAGGCAGGAGGACTAGAGTTAAACAGGACCTCAGACACTTAATTTCTTAGCTGTGTGACCTTGGGAGAGTCATGTAACCCCACTGCCAAGCAAAAACTGGAAAAGATGGATGACAACTGAGAAATTGTCTATAAAAATACTCATCAGGGGCAGCTAGGTGGCGTAGTGGATAAAAGCACCATCCTTTGGAGTCAGGAGTACCTGGGTTCAAATCCAATCTCAGACACTTAATAATTACCTAGCTGTGTGGCCTTGGGCAAGCCACTTAACCCCATTTGCCTTGCAAAAACCTAAAAAAAAATACTCATAAGAAACATTGATGAATGCATGAAATATCTAATAGGCTTATGCATTATATTTATGCATTATTTTCTATCAAAATGAACATCTATTTCTATTAGTTTGCATCTCACAATAAAATTGATAATACTATTTCCTATCATTTTATAGATAGATGTCCTATATTATTCCTATATGGATTAATTTTTATCTTATCAGCTATTGTCGCTGAGAATGCAATTTTAGGAAATTTAAGAAAAAAACTTAAGAAACTGATTTAATTGAACAATTAGAAGATACAAACAAAAGGGTATGGAATTTAATGGATTTTTGAAGCTGTTTAACAGTCTTATAATATCACCAAAACTTGCATTCACTTCATACAAATTCATGAAGTTCCTTTTCTGCCAGAGCAATTACATGCAAATATAATTTGTCAATACTGTACGATTTAAATATCCTTTTCTCTTAAAGAACAATGGATATTTTAGTTACCTCACAGTGTTGTGTATCTGTTTACTTTCCAATTTAACACTTTATCTTGCAGAAATAATTTTTAATTACACTTTCTTGCAAGTCATATATCCCAGAAACATATTCTTCTTATTATGAATAAAATAAAAGCTCTGAATATTTCCAAAAGCAAGGTAGTGTAAAGAAGATGATGCAGAGATTGAAATGAGTGACAGAGTGATGTGCAATGAATTGATAGGCTAATATTTTGGTGAATGAACAGGTTCTATAATTATATAGGGAAGACGCTCCATGTACATACATATACAAGAAGCTCTCTTGCCTTTGTCTCTTCATATATGTATGTATACATATACTCAACACATTTACACAATAAAACAGAGAGAGACAGATAATGAGAAAAAAACAGACATAAGGTCTTCCTTTTCATTGCTTAAAGCAATGTAAAATGTAGAAGTCCAGTTATAATACAAATAATTTAAAGATAGTGAATCTTTTCTTAGTATTATCTTCAATGCAACAATTTTTTACGTTTTCTTGTACTGACGTTTGTTGTTTATCTGTAGAAAAAAATACTTCATTCATTTTTGCTGCCTGAGGGGTAGGAGTGAGAATGAGGGAAAGTGTGAGGGATGAAGCACCAGCAACATCAATAATTTCAGATAACCATATTAGCATTCAACATGTGCACTAGCACTCAATGATGAGGGTCAGAATCTGTATCACAACCATCCAGATGTTTTGGCAAGCATTATAAAATCACACATGGCTGTCATATTTTAATATATGATTGTTCCAAAGTGACTGTTCAGCATTCTGAGAGGTCTTGAGTTCATTATATTGCTATCAGTTGAAGAAACAGTATGTTTAGCATAGAAGAAGGACAATTTGAGGAATATTTGACAATGGTCTTTGAATATTTTATATATACTGTCTCACTTAATTTTCTTCCTCTGTTAATAAGGAACTTCGATAGTAATAGAAATCTTTCCTCCAAAGTATCTTCATTGGTGTTGGAGCCAGAGTTGAATATAAAATTTAACTATGAAATACAAAATTCAAAAGAGACACGAGAAGGTAAACAAAAAAAAAAGTCATAAGGGATTTTAAAATGCTAAATCATTTACATTCTTACATGGGAAAATTATACTTGCATCTCCTAAAAATTTTCTCATTAATGGAGCAGTTAGAAGGATTATACATAGATAGAGGGAAAGGCTGAATGGAATATGAAGGAATGATTATCTAAAAATAGAATTAAGGTGTAAAAAAGAGGAATGCACTGGGAGAAGGGGAAAGGGAGAGATAGAATAGTATCTTATATAAATGAGGCATGAATGATATTTTTTAAGTGAACAGGAAGATGGAAAAGGTGGGTGGGGGGTGAGCATGATTATTACATTCATTGGAATTGGATGAAAGAGGGAATAATATAAAATATACCTTTGCATATGGTTGAATATTGAAAAAATATTTCATAACATGCTTTTGGAAAAATAAAATATCAATCTAAAAAGAGAATAACATACTTTCTCTTGGGTATATAATTCTATCTTGTCTTATGAGGAAGTAGGAGATAAAGGAAATAAGAAAGGGAAGAAAAAGTCAGGTAAAAGAGAGGGTAAATTGACCATAGTAAAAATCAGAAACAAAACACTGATGGAAATGGTGAAAAGTGGAAGATAGAAGGATAACAATTGAAATAATAGGATAAAGAATGTATAGTTTTCATAACTGTAAAAAATATAGCAAGTGTTCTTAAAAATCTAATTTCCTAAATATATATAGAGAACTGAGCCAAGTTTTTAGAAATGACATTTCTCTACTGATAAATGATCAAAGGATATGAACAATTAGCTTTGAGATGAAGAAATCAAAACTATTCACAATCATTTAAAAAATGCTCTAAATCACTAAGGAAAAAAGAAATGCAAACTAGATCAATCCTGAGGTACTCCTCCTCACCTATCAAATTGATTCATAAATAGAAAAGGAAAAAAATTTGGAGGGGAAAGTGGGAAAATTGAACACCAACGCATGTTGGTGTAGAGCAATTCAGATCTATGTCTAAAGGGCTATAATACAATGAACTCCCTTTGACCAAGGAAAACCACTTCTGGTTCTAATTCAAAAGAAATTTTAAAAAGTACTTATATGTATAGCATATCAAATAGCTTGCTTTCTCGGTGAGATAAAGAAGAGGCAGGATGTAGGAAGATAATTTAGATAAAAAAATTTTAATAATGAATGTTGATATTTTTCCTGTGCTATTGAGGAAAATAAGATATTAAATTAAAATGAAAAATGAAAAATTAACTTGTTTGTGGTACCTTCAAAGGACTTTTGAAATTCCTAATTGTTCCCAAATATCTTTAATAATTTACTTCTTACCCTTAAAGCCTAGTTTGTGTGCTTCTTCTTCCTTTAATCTCTAAGACAAATATAATTTTAAAAAAATTTGTTCTTGATGTTTTATGAAAGGCTTTCTTTAAAACTCTTCCTGTCTCTTATATTAAATTTTATGCTGCAATTATTTGTTGATATCTTATCTCTCTTAGACTATGGTCTCCTTGGAGATAAGAAAAATTTTATTTACTTTATAGAAACTCTGAGTGAACTAATGTCATATTAAATTCTTAATAACATGTTTACTAATTAGTAATTTCTGACATGAGAGATTAGGATTAAGGGAAAGAGATACATAAGAGATAATTTTTATAAAGTATTCACAAGGTTCAAAAAAGTTATTTTTTTTTTGTTTGTGTTTGTGTTTTGTTTTTCTTCCTCTGTTTTGGGGATACAGTTGTCCTGGTGCTCTGAACTGCCAAGAGTATCTACTTCTGTCAAGGTTGTTCATCTCATAATGTTGTTGTTGATATGTACATTGTTCTCTTGGTTCTACTTAGTTACTATTGCTATGATTGGAATCTAAAATGACTCATGAAACAAAGATTTGAGTTTTTGATCATATATATTTATGAAGCAATGCATACCAATTGCATAAGAAATTAAGAACAAGCCTCCTCAACTTTCCATTATATACTGAATAAAGGGTGAGACAGATTTTTATGAATTTAAAGAAAATAATTAACAGGATATAAACCAGGATCAAAGGTTAGGCGATCTGATTCCTCATTGGAAGAAAGATTAGGAGCTTTCCAGATTACAAGGGGTAGAGTGAAGAGTGCAATACCCTGAAATTAGAATAAAAAAGGGTTGTCTCACTATCTCCTAAGTGTTTGTAGTCAATCAAAGGAACTAGGAAATATTTACTGACTGGCCAGTCTGGAACTGGTTTTCAGACAAAATATTTGAATTGTTTGAGATAGTTAGTTTGAGATAATAGATAATAGATGATAGTTTGAGATAATTTTTGGAAAGCTCCATATATCAATCGTTGATGCCAACTGGGTTTCTGAGCATAATGTGGATCCATAATTAAAGGTCTCCAAGGAATGGGAGGGGGGGTGATGTCTATCCTCCTTGTCATGCAGGACTGCAATAGTTTTCTCATAATTCCCTTAATTGAACGAAGCTTTCTCAAAAGACAAAAATTGAAATTCATCCATAACTAAATACAAAGGGAACTGAGCTAACTCCAGCAATGAGTTTCAAAATGTAGTCAGTATGGTGCCCTAATTTCTCATAATTACAATATATTAAATTTGTAATTTGTTCTATCCTCATACTTTGACTACTATTCTGCTCTTTTTTTCTATCTATTGTCAAACTGCTACTTTTAAAAATAAAAGCATATACTTGAGAAAAGGTGTCAGATGGTTGGTATAATGAATTTGATTCCTCTCATATCTCTCATTTTTTCATGATTTACCTAATTTGACAATGCACACAACTGATAATCAATAACTACTCGATGACTCATTTTTCATGCAGCCAAAATTGTAGCCCAGGAGATGTGAATGCTTCTCCCACACCAAAACTTTTGAGTGCAGATTTGTTATTTGCACAAGCCAATTTTTGAATTAGGTTGAAAAAACTTGTTTTGTTACCATTCCTTTTCATTGAAATAATAGCTAATCCTTACCTTGTTATTTATGCCTTATAAAATATTATTTTTAATTTGATGCTCATCATAGCATGTGATGATGATATTACAGTTAGACAAGCTGAGATTCAGAAAGACTGCTTACTTAAAGTTAACACTGGCATTATGTTCTACTGGAAAAAATTAAACATAGTTATGCCTGGTCTAATAGATTGTTATCTCCTTGAAAAAAGTATAATTCTGCTTTTATCTTTGCATCTTCAACATTTTCCCTTACTGGTTTATATTAAATGTTTAGTAATTTTTTGAATTGAGTTGAGATAAAGATAAACACGTTTATTGAACAGAACACTTCTCAATATTTTTCTGACTGTTAAAAATGTTCAAAATTTTACAAATCTCTTTGTTTATATGTTCCCTTGCAAATCTTTTGAAAAGATATCCTTAAAATTAGAAATAATATTTCCTATAAGAAGTTTAATGAATATATGAAATCATGTACTCTGAATTGTTTTTTCTTTTTTTATAGTTTTTTTTTTTTGCAAGGCAAATGGGGTTAAGTGGCTTGCTCAAGGCCACACAGTAGGTAATTATTAAGTGTCTGAGGCTAGATTTGAACTCAGGTCCTCCTGACTCCAGGGCCAGTGCTCTATTCACTGCACCACCTAGACATCCTGAATTGCTTTTTCAACACATACATATGTTGATATGTTGACCATGAAATTTACTTTGCTTGATATTATCAAGCAGAACACAATACTGCTAGATTAAATTCTTGCATAAATCTACACTGTTACTATGTTTCTTTGGCCCTTCCTTATCTCTTTCAGTATCATTCTAAGTAGCAGGTATTGTAGCTGTTGTGGTTTTTCTTGCCATTGGTTTCTTTTGGAATCCCACATGTCTCAGTATTGTATTCTGCTCTACGAAGTCCTAGAAGGGGATAATCCCAATTATTTGTTATTTGAGAAGGTAGGATATCTTTATTTTTCACTCATCCTTCGTTTTTGCTGAGATTTTCCTTTTCTACATAGCTAATCTATTCTCAAATGGTAACCTCTTCCAATACCTTTTTGTAAAACTTCCTTGGAAATGTTCCCTGTGAAATGTGAAGACAAGTAACTCAAAGTTATTTGATAAATCTAGGTCTGCATTCTGTATAATAGCTATTTTCTAATTATACTTGTTAGCTGACATAGTATAAAAATGTGTGATTCCTGGAGCTATTATTGCTACATATAATTATAACAAATTTCACAAGTCTGCAATAGAAAAGGAAGGTATAATTTCATTCTTAAAACTTTATATAGATTAGAGTGTTTATCATTTTATATGGCAGAATATCTTTTGTCTTAATTTAATTTAGCATTTTTTTCTTACCTGCTGATATCTTTAAGATTGTACAAGGAAGCAAAGAAGTTCTTAATTGTTAGCAATTTAACAACAAAAAGAAAGATTTTGTTTTCAAAAATTCCCTTCAGAAGTATTGGTACTCTTTGCTTTAAAAGGGAGTTATTCTTCTTTTCTAATTCAAGCAAAAATAATCTCATTTACTTTTGGGGAAGAATTGACATAATAGAAACATTGGATTTATTTGAAAGTGGGGAAACTCATCTGTGTGGGACCTTAATTTCTGAGCTGTATCACTTTGTGCCAATATTTATTCAGTTAATTAAATGTTATATCACTTAGATCTTGAAGACAACCATTTTCAAACACAGTGCAGGTCACTTTGCTTTTTTATTTTTTGCATCATATATCTAATGTCTCATTTTAATTTTAACATCAAACACTTACACAATCTGAGGTGGATATAGTAATGAATTGGATCCAGCTACCATTAATTCTTCTAGCACAGGGATGCTAATTGAAAAAACTAATTGCCAGGATGAAGAGATGAGATACAGATAATGTCAAATGACAGATAATCCATGAAACACCTATTAAGAAGCAGCTAAAATTATTGAAACTGGAACAATTATAGATGACTTTTTGTTGCAGGGGACGAATTTTTCTTACATTTTTTCTTGAAATCAATAACATTTATTAAATACCTATGATGTTCCTGAAACTTTGATGAGAAATAGATTAATGATGAAGTTTGCTAGAATTTCACATGCATACTTAATGAATGCAATTATTTTTGTTATATTTTAATGTGAAATTTTGACTGTCAGTGTAAGTTCCTCCCCAGTGAGAAAAATCCACTCCCAATATAGCCTGGAGAGTTATATGCACTTTATTTTCTTAGAGAAATATGTGAGGTAAAGGAACTAAGGACTTACGTCAATTATTTATGGTCATATACGTAATACATATCACAAAAGTATCTTGAATCCATGGTTTTTCTGATAAACGAGGTCCATTCATTATCTACTATGTCATGCTATTTCTTATGTATGTGAATATAGCTCTGTGTGTGTGTGTGTGTGTGTGTGTGTGTGTGTGTGTGTGTGTGTCTGTGTGTTGCCATTTGGTCTTGTCTGATTTTTCATGGCCCTGTAAACAGAACCATGGTCATACTGTCCATGTGGTTTTCTTTGCAAAGATACTGCAATGGATTGCCATTTCCTTCTCCAATGGATTAAGACAAACAGACATTAAGTGACCTGTCCCAGAGTCATACAGCTATTAAGCACTGACTTTATTTGAACATAGATCTTCCTGACTTCACAGTATTCTATTCACTGAGCCATTTAACTTCTTGTATGTATAGATGCCCATATATGCATATATATAAGCATACATCTTCATGAACATACAATATATAAAGTTAAGAGAATATTATCTCCACAATTAAATGCAACTTTCTAATATATGAATTTTTTGTTATACTTTCCTTCATGTGCACCTTACTTGTTTACAGATTAACTGATAATACAGACTATTTGACATTTCCAAGATTTTGCACCCAAGAGATATTTACTAAATATCTTATGCAGTGATTTTCGATTTCACATCCATGGACTTTAAAAAAATGATAAAAAAATACTTCAAAATAATTGCCGTTGTAATATTTAGTAACTTATTTCCTTAGTAAAAACATTTTTTTGAGAAGTCATATGATGATGATGATGCTTGCCTTTAATTCTCAAAGAAGACCATGATATCAGAGAGGTGATGCCATGACAAGCCCATGAATTGATTTGAGTGACGGGTGGTGTTCCAAGTCACCAGCCTCACTTTCTCCTCTGGAACCATTTGAGTCAAGTGGCCAGATATGAATCAAGATGACTGGAGATGGACCTGAATGCAATGAATTTGGAGTTAAGTGACTTGTCCAGTGCCTCATGGCTAGTAATTGTCAAGTGTCTGAGGTCAAATTTGAACTCTGGGTCTCCTGACTCCAAGGACAAGTGAGGCTCTATCCATTGTGCCACCTAGAGTCTATATTAGACTACCAAAAGGATCCATTCAAGGGAAAAAATTCTAAGGAACATTGATCAAAGTGAATGTGTTAAATCTAGCTAAATCAGAAACAGTGAATTAAAAAGAATTGTTGTGTGTAATAATATAGCATTTAAAGCTTTCACTTAGAGTAAGGTTGGCAGAAGCAGTAATATACACCCCTCTCACTTCCCCTGCCAGATGAATCATCATTCTCTAGTTGTAACGATATTAAGGGGTTTATTGTTTACTTTGAATGTGGATTAGATTGCTAACCCCTCAAATATGAGATTTCTTATTAATTATTATTTTTGAATTGTTATTATGAATTCATTTAGCACTTCATATGTAAATGAAAATTTTTGGAAAACAACTTTTTCAATATTTTTTCTTATATTTTGTCCTTAGACATGGACCCATCTTTTTTATTTTAACCCATCTGTTTTTGACCATTTTCGACAATGGAAAAAGTATTATTATTCTTTTTTACTTTTTTTTCTTCATGAGATATTCATGTAAATTGGTCACCTATTTGGGCACTTTTAAAAGGAGTAGTAATGTGCATCAGGTGACAGCTAAGTCTCAAGTGGTGGAAGGTTCAAATAGTTTACCCACCAGCTAGGAGGAGCAATACAAAGACAAATGGGCATGGAATCAGGATGCCTGAGTTCAAATACGGTCCCAGTAAGTTAGGAAAACTGTGAGCAAGAAATATAATCTTTCTTTGCCTCATTTTCCTCAACTGTAAAATGAGGATATTAATAGGACCTACCTCTAAAGATTCTTCTAAAGGTCAAATGAGATTATACTTTTAAATCACTTAGAAAATTGTTTTCTAAAGATTTTATCAAATTATGCACTGTATAAATGTCACTTTATATTATTATTAACTATAAGTGAGTACCCTGGTTCAAAAACCCTTTGCATGTGGAATATTTTATCCTGAAATTTAAGAGAACTTGTATAAACAAAAAGTAACCTCTCACAACTTTAGGGGAATCCTTGGTATTTTTTCAAATAGGTCTATTTTCTACACGTTTTTCTACATTTTCTTCATAGGTTATGTTTCTTCTATGGCCTTTGGTGTCTAGATATTTTCATGAAACATTTTGCAATGATTAAACCATTTTCTCTATATTCAGTTTTGAATGACTAAAATTGAAAGAAACTTTTTTGGTTTTTATTTTTATTTCTTATTGTTTTCTTTTTTCTCATTACCATAAATTAAAATTTACTTTTAATTCTTTCCTCTGGGATCAAATGGTAGGGGTGGAGGTGGAAGGGAGATTCTCTTTGATCTTTCCCCCTCTTTTCTATTTTTTAAATTTTATTTATTTAAGGCAATGGGGTCAAATGATTTGCCCAAGGCCACACAGCTAAGCAATTATTAAGTGTCTGAAACTGGATTTGAACTCAGGTTCTCATGACTCCAGGGAGGGTAATTTATCCTCTGTGCCACTTAGCTGCCCCTTATGTATTTATTTATTTTTATTTTATTTATATCTTGCCATTCTTTCAAATATAGCAACTTATTTTAGTTGCATGACTGGGAGTGAGGGGTGGGGAGAGGGACATCCTTGTAAAGGCCATCAACACTTGATGCTGAGCTCGATTTTCACAGATGCACTGAGGAAGCAACAATTTCTGGAAACCACCATAAAAACCCTTCAAAGTGGAAAAAGTGGTATTTTTTTCAAAGAGTCAGTCTGTGGGTACATTGCCTCATAGGCAAATCTATATTTGGAATGATGTCATCTGGAGTGCAAAATTGTATTGAGTACAGGAATACCCTTGAAAGAGAATTACTTAATGAAAATCACTTTGAAAGCTCTCTGAGGGATAGACAAAAATGGAGAGACTTGAAGTAAAGAGATCAGGAGTGATAAGGGACTTATGTTTTCCATCATTTCCATGAATTTCTAAAATCTGAAGACACAGAAATCAAATTATTGCAAAGGTAGTTTGAACAAGGTAGTTTATCGACATACTATCACCATCATAGTCCTGGAAATCTCTTTGAGCAATCTAAGAACACATTAGTTTCTTGACTGTTATATCACAGTATTCAGTAATTTTGAGTTTATTGTTCAGTAAAATCACTGAGGTCATATTTAGATGAACTTCTCTCTAGCCTTACCACAGTAAAGAAACCATTAGATATGCTTACTGTCTTCTTTTCTAGAAAAAGGAATGTTTCAACAATATTTGTGTTATTAGGAAGAAAAAAATTTCCTCTCCAATTATAGAACAGCAAAGGGAGAGAATATGAAAACATATTTTGGAGATTTTGAAAGTTACAGGTCAATCTTTGCCTGTGTCAGGAAGTTATAGTTAGTGAGATTATAAGGAGAGAAGCCAAATATAATTAAAGTTCAAAAAGGAGAGGAGGGGAGAGGAACAAAGGAAGATCAATTTGAGAGAGAGCCGGAGCCAAGATGGCAGCAGGAGAAGGGCCTTTCCTAGGTGTTCTCTCCAAAATATTTCAAAAATCTTAAAATTATGAATCTAATTAAATTTTTGAGAGCCAGAACTCACAGAAAGATGAGGCAATTCTGCAGTCCAAGGTAACCTAGAAAATAGTGGAAAAACTCATTTTCATGGGGTTAGAGGGGCAGCCCACTAGAGTGATGAAACTTCAGCCTCCCGGGAACAGTACCAGAGTGCCAGGGCTCTGCCCAGAAGCAGTTTCCTGACTTGCACCACAAGAAGCACTGGGCACAAAATGGAGGATCAGTGCGAGACCTCTGCCAGAGCGAGTTCAAAGCACAAGCCCTCAGGGTGGTTGCGGCAGTCAGCATTCCCAGATCCAGAAAAGTACGAACCAGAAAACAGGATCCTCCAGGCAACTACACCCTGAGTTCACAGTACACTGAAGGTAGGGGAGTGGAGGGAGACTTCGAGTTCTGTCTTCTTTCCATGGAAGAGGACTCTGCGCCTCTAACCACATTCAGATCCTGGTCACAGTCTAGGCCTTCCCATAGAACAGGGACGCCCACTCCCAGGCCCGTGGCAGAGGGATGTCTTGTGGTCATTCACAGACCAGGAGAGCAGTCAGAATCTCACACACTGAGGTCCTTGTAGGGGGGGGTGTCCTAATAATACTCAAAAACTCTGGGAAACACCCTAAAACCAGGCACAGGCTGGGAAAATGAGTAATCATAGATAAAAGAGGAACCAGACCAGTGACAAATACTTTGTCTATGATCCCAAGGAGGATCAAAATACTCAATTGGAAGATGAGGAAATACAAGTTTATGCATCTAGAGTCCAAGAAAAATGGACTCAGGCCTAGAGATCAAAAAAAGCTTTTTAAGGTGTTTTCTTTTTGCAAGGCAGATGAGTTTAAATAGCTTGCCCAAGGCCACACAGCTGGGTAATTATTAAGTGTCTGAGGCTGGATTTGAACTCAAGTACTCCTGACTCCAGGGCCAGTGCTCTATCCACTGTGCCACCTAGTTGCTCCCCTTATTGATTTTCAAAATATTTTTTGAGGGATGATATCCTGATATCCTAGAAGCAGAGGGCAAAATAAAAATTGAAAGAATCCACCAATCTCTCTCAAAAGAGATCCAAAAAAACCCAGGAATATTATGGCCAAGTTCCAGGACTCCCAAGTCAAAGAGAAAATACTACAAGCAGCCAGGACACAATTCAAATATCATTGAGCTACAGTCAAGATCACAAAGGATTTAGCAGCAACTAAATTAAGGGCTCATAGAACTTGGAATATAATATTCTGGAAGGCACAAGTGCCTGTAATGCAACCAAGAATCAACTACCTGCAAATCTGAACATCTTATTCCAGGGAAAAAGATAGACTTTCAATGAAACAGGGGACTTTCAAATGTTCCTGTTGAAAAGACCAGAGCTGAACAGAAAGCTTGACCTTCAAATATAGGACTCAGGTGGAGCATAGAGATCAGAAAAGGGTAAATTATGAGGGACTTTATGATGATGAACTGCATTTATTCCTGCAAAGAATAATGATACTGATAATGTTCATATGAATCTACTCATTTGGTAGAGCAGGCAGAAGGAGCTTTTATAGATGAAACACAGGAGAGAACTGAATTTGAAGATGTAATATATTGTAAAAATGGAATCAATGGCTAAAAGGGAAATGTATGGGGAGTAAAAGAAAGGAGAGGTGGAATAGGCTAAGATAATTCATGGAAAAGTCATTTTTCTTTTGCAATGAGCTTTTGCAATATTCAAGGGGTGAAGGTGAAGGGGAATGAGGGAAAATTCACTCTTATCAGAAATGGCTCAGAGAGGAAACAGCATACACACTCAATAGGGTACAGACATCTGGAGTAAGGAGGAGAGAAGGTGGGGGTGGGGAAAGTGGGGGGAGGTGGGTTATGAAGGAAAGGGTAGATTATGGGAGAGTATAGTCAGATATAACGCATTATTATTTTTTTTTTTACTTTTTGCAAGGTGCTGGGATTCAGTGTCTTGTCCGTGACCTTGGGACTGGGTGCTTGCTGAGTCTCTGGGGTGTTCTGTGGGCTTGGGGACCTCTTAGCCCCAGGGCCAGTGCTTTGTTCACTGTGCCACTTGGCTGCCCTACAGCACATTTTGGAGGTGGCTTCTGTGATGGACTTATGATGAAGAATGCAATTCACCCGAGATAGAGCTGATAGTATCAGAACACAGACTAAAACACATTTTTTTCTCTTTCCCTTATTTTTCATGAGGTTCTATGTTTTTGTGGGGGATGGGTATTATGTTTGCTCTTAAACAAGAATATTTTAGCAATGCATAAAGAGTTGTGGAGTTTGAACAGAGAGCAAAGACTATTACTTTTAGGATATGATTTTTCTCTCATCCCATTCAACTTGGATCAATGTATACTGTGTAAACAATGTAAAGACTAGGACTGCCTTCTGTGGGGAGTGGGGGTGAAGCAAGATTGGCAGAAAGGTTGTGGAACTCAGAATAAACTTTAAAAAAAATTGGTAAATTAAAAAGGAGAGGAGCTTGTTACTGATAAGGAAGTGGATAATAAAATTATAATCATTTCTTCTAGTATTTTTATAGTGAAGAAGAAAAGAAAAAATGAGAGATTACTAAGTACAAAATAAGATACTAATTTTCTTTGAGTAAATTTTCTCTGAATAAAAGAGTATTTTTTGGAATAGATTAGAATCACATAATAGATGAAAGGGAATTGTACCTACATTTATCTAAAGAAGTCCAGATAAAGAAATTCCTTCTAGCAAAGCAAGTTTCCAACTTTGTTGCAACTTTGAGTCTTAGAGAACCTCCTTGAACAATAAAAGACAAAATGACTTGCCAATTCATCACACAGGTCTTATTGGTGAGAAGTGCGAATTAATTCCAAGTCCTTTTGCTTTCAAAACTAGTACTCTAACCACTATGCCACCACTATATTTAATTTTATAAATCAGTAGAAAGGGAGAAACTAAAAATAAATGAGGGAGAATAATGAGGGAGAATTGCTGACAAAAGGTTTCTAGAGAATTCCAAATGCTATGGTATCAGGAAGACAAGATATAGAATTGATATTAACAAGAGAAACACTTTTCTTGATTTGAGATGAGTGAGGATGAGGAAACATTCTGATTCTGGGAACACTTTTAAAGGGTAGGCATATTTGTAAGGATGTGAAAAGTGGATATATTGCTACAGCTAAAATAAATGCATAAATAAACACTTCCAACTATAAAAATAATCCTATTAGAACATCAAGCTATGTGGAGAACCATCCATATCCTCTGACAGATAAGAAATCTGCATTTCTTTCTGCAATTGTTTACTTATTTCTGAGTTTGGAATGCAGATTTGAAAATTTTTTAAAAATATTTTTTGTTGTGATTATTTTCTTTTCCCTTACAACCTTCATTTTGCTCAATATCTGAACACTCTGAATACACATACATACACACACAGACACACAGACACACATATCAGTGGTCTTAGGAATGGGTTGTATTTTTATTCTGTTTCTGACTTAATTATGGGTGCACAGCAAAAAGCTATAGATTGAACATTTCAATTCTCTCTCACATCATTTTACTCAGACTTTTTAAAATGAGTAACTTGACATCTGATTTTTGGGTCATTGTGTTGATTGAAGAATGGTGAAATTAGAACAACTATAATTCAGAATATCAAGTGATACCTACATTTTGCCTTTCTAACTGCTAATATGAATGAGATAGCACATGCTAACTTAAGAATTATAAAAATTAAAGAGTTTTATATGGGTGTATATTCTAGTTTATGTTCATCTAACCTACACAAATATTCATTTCAATGTGACACAGTCACACTGTTCAAAGCAATTAACACCAAAGCTATACAATTGTGTCACTGTGAAGAATTATTTAATAATTGTTGGGTATGTACTAGGCTTTGCACTAGGTAAAATTTTGAGGTAGGGTAGGATAAAATACAAAGATATGTAGTTTTTGCCTTCACTGAGTGTACAATCTAGTTGAGGGATGATTACCTATAAACTAATAAATTCAAAGGAGAGTACTACACAAAACTGTTTTGAGGCTATATGGGACAATGAAAATTCAGTGACTAACAAATCAGATCACCAAGGTTCAAATCCTGAAACTGATGGTTATTCCTTATATGAACATGGGCTAGTTATTGAAGTTGCCTATGTGAGAGTTTCTTAATTGGTAAAATAAAGTGGACTTCAAAAATTTCTGATTCCCTTACAACCATAGATACATGATTGCAATACATGATTCTATGTCTTTGCTTTTAGGAATCCTGGAGACACTACTAGAATACTGAGGTTTTAGGGAGTTATTTTAGGTCAAAACGATTAAGTGACTTTCTCCAGTCATTTAGGAAATGAAAGAAGAGCAGGATTTGTCAGAATATCTTCCTGTGTATTTATGGTAATAGAGGCAAATGAGCTTCAGTAAAAAATGGAAAATGGAATAGTATATGTCTGTCTCTACTGTGTCAATGTACCATCTATTCTATGACTTAAAGTATTGAAACTTTACTTCCTGCTGCTCCTGCAATTTCTCTGATGCCACAATTGTAGCCTTTGGGCATTTCTTCTAAAGGCATAAAAGAAGTAAAACAAATACTAATTAAACAAAGCTTCATGGTCAGATAGTGAATGCCCAAGAAACAGTCATATTCCCACTTCTTAGACAATAAACACCAAAAAAAGAAATAGAAGAGGTCAATAATGATGGCTATGCCACCCTACTTTGAAAGTATAAATGTCACTAATATCTCACTAATTCACTTTACTTTGCATTTTGCATCTAGAACACTCTGCATTACTTTAAACAAAAATTACCTTTTTCCATAATATCTATGTTATACTAATAATTGCTTGTGGAGTTGATTGTGTAGTTATAAAGACATAATAAAAAAACCATTATGTAATTCCATAAAAATATCTGTCATTCTTGGAGACCATTCTAACTCATCAGGAAAAATGAAGATCTCTTAAGGAACTCTCTAATGTTTAACTCCATGCAACATGAACTCAGTATTTTCCTACTGGACATATCACTAAAATTTCCATGAACATAGAAAGTCAATACATAATATAACAGGGAACCTTGGGGGCAAAATGCATTATTGAGTTAGGGACGAGACATTACTTCTCTCATAATTACATAGCTGATCTTGAAATAAGATGGTTCAGTATGCAGTTTAAAGATTTTTAATTTGAAATATTGGAAAACCAAATGCTGACCATTTCAGTTCCCAGTCTAAAAAACAAAGATTCATTCATATCCTATACATTATTTTGGTAATTCAAAATTTAGTGCATTCAGAAGATGACGAGGAAGACAAATATGCAACTAGACTGACTTAGTGGATAACATCTTGTATTCTCTATGGAAATGTGTTACCTTACTGTTAACAGAATGGAAGTTCCTCAATATGGAGATAGCTTTACAAGTCAAGATCTGTGATTTTAGGTATCTGATTTTCCTGGGCTGGTAATATTATCTTTAAAAATCATCTTGAAAATTATGAAATAAAATATGAAAACATGTTTCATGTCCTATGGTCATTTTTTTCTGTCAAAAGAGCTTTGAGTTGTTTTTAAATGTCAGAAATATGCCTATAATTTTTTTTTTTTAGTTTTTGCTAGGCAATAGGTTTAAGTGTCTTGCCCAAGGCCACACATCTAGGTAATTATTAAGTGTCTGAGGTCAGATTTGAACTCAGATACTCCTGACTCCAGGGCCAGTGCTTTGTCCACTGCACCACCTAGCCACCCCTGCCTATAATTTTTAAATGAATAAGAAAATATTCATAAAATATTTTGACTGCATTGCTAAACTGAAAGTTAAGAAATAATGTTAGAAAAATGTTTTGCTTTTGTATTTCAAAATATGTTCCTGTGATATTTACCTGAATTATAAAATAAAGTATCCTGAGAGATTATATTCCAATCAATTTCTTTAGTAAATTGTAATCATTTTGATCTTTGGATATTGCATTACTTAATTTATAAGTTACATATCTATATACATACATACACATACATATGTACTAAGCTGATAACATTCAATCTTCACTACAAAGAGTGCCAACTACAATGAGCTGACCACATTATTTGAATTACAAACATATGTGTGACAAAAATAGTTTTTTATGGAAAACTCATGCAAGGCAACCACTCACAGAGGATCAGACAAAGCAATACTCCCAAGGTCTCTCTAAAGAGATTTGGCATTGATTATGCAGCATTGGAGACAATTGCACAAGAATACCTAGTATGGCATACCTTCATCAGAAACGATGCTCTATGAGCAAAGCACAATTGAAATAGATCAAAAGAAATGGGAAATTCCTAAATTAAGAGTACCCATCTATGTTGTGCATGTGAAATATTTGCCTTTCATGTGGCAGAGCATTCCAAGCTCAGATTGAACTGATCAGTCACAGTCAGACAGACTGTAACTTGTCTCTAATATAGTTATATTGTTTTGGTCTTCTGCAATGATGGACAAGAATCAACCAGCTGCATGCACATACATAAATGTATACATGCATATCTTTCTATCTATATCAAAATATAGATATGAATATGTATATATGCATCGATATATTTATATGTATATATATATATATATATATATTTGTACATATACCCTTTGAAAGAAGACCTCTGTCTGATTTTGCATAGTAAGAAATACTAGACCAAATGAATCATCTTGCAAAAGACATACTGTGAGAAATGAATGAATGAGTCTATAGATGATGAATTCAAAGTATAATGAAAGCAATTTTGCATGTGGAGGCAGAAATCCTGGTTTCTTAATATCGTCTTGAATATTGCTTATCATATATGTAAAATGTATGTTATGCAGGTCTATATGTGCATATGTATTTGAATATATAAATTTATTTGCATGTATGTAAAAAGGCTTCTACACATGCTTCTATATATGTATTGCTATTTCAAATTGCTCTTATATACATTGGACTCCCAAAGGGTAGCTGATGAGTTTCTATGGGTTACCCTGTACCCTGGTATTTAGAGCTATAGTTCACAGTATACTAACACCTTATTTTTCAATAATCTCTTTTTTTTAAGGGTTTTTTTTTTTTTTGTAACACAAACAGGGTTAAGTGGCTTGCCCAAGGCCACACAGCTAGGTAATTATTAAGTGTCTGAGACCGAATTTGAACCCAGATACTCCTAATTCCAAGGCCAGTGCTTTATCCACTACGCCACCTAGCTGCCCAATAACATTCTAAAAGTTAAATTAATTAGCATTTATTAAGTTAGCGATTGAACAAGGACCCAAACAGTTAGAAAAGAAAGCAAGAGTCAATCTCAAACACTGTAAAGACTAGCAAATTCCCTTCTGTGGACAGTGGGGGGAGGAAAGTAAGAGTAGGGGAAAAAATTGTAAAACTCAGAATAAATAAAATCTATATAAAAAATAAAGGTTAAAAAAAGAGTCAATCTCACTCTATAAGGGTACCTGAATAAATGATCTTATTTCCCAGTTATTTACTGAACGGATTAGAAAACTACTTCCTCCTAAGTACTTTGATGATAACAACATCCAAGGCCCTCAATAAAAATTTTAATTGGTCTTGAACTATGGAAGAGTTTAAAAAGGATTTTGAAACTCAAGTAAGAGAAAAAGAGGGAAAAATTTGGGAAGATGAATGAGAGCGGTATAAGAAAATCAGGAAAAAGCTAGTCAACAGCTTGATAAAGGAGACATCCAAGAGAGGAACAAAATTATATATTATATATTGTATATTGTATATTGTATATTATATATTATATATCACATATCATATATCATATATTATAATACAATGATATGTTATATTGCATTATATATTATATTATATTATATTATATTATATTATATTATATTATATTATATTATATTATATTATATTATATTATATTATATTATATTATATTATATTATATTATATTATATTATATTATGTTATGTTATGTTATGTTATGTTATATCATATTATATCATATTATATCATATTATATTATATTATATCATATCGTATTATATCATATCATATCATATCATATCATATCATATCATATCATATCATATTATATTATATTATATTATGTTATGTTATTATATTATATCATATTATATCATATCATATTATATCATATTATATCATATATTACATCATATATTATATCATATCATATCATATCATATCATATCATATCATATCATATCATATCATATCATATTATATTATATTATATTATATTATATTATATTATATTATATCATATTATATCATATTATATCATATTATGTCATATTATGTTATATTATGTTATATTATATTATATTATATTATATTATATTATATTATATTATATTATATTGTTGTGTTGTGTTATGTTATGTTATGTTATGTTATGTTATGTTATGTTATGTTGTATTGTATTGTATTGTATCATATTTTATTGTATCATATCATATCGTATCGTATCATATCGTATTATATATTGTATATCATATGTTATATATCATATGTTATAGATTATATATTAAATATATATTATATATTAAATATATACTATATTATATATTTAAAAAGATAATAATGTTCCTTTGAAATTGGAATTGAGCAAATGGAAGCTGATGATTTCTTTTGAGAAATTATGAAATAATAAAAACACAACCAACAGAAAGGAAAAGATAGAAAACTGTGAAATATCTGACAAAATATAAACAACTGTCCTGGAAAACAGATTCAGGAGACACAGTTCAAAAATAATTGGACTACTTGAGAATCATGACCAAACAAAGAGCCTAGACACAATTTTTCAATAAATTCTCAGAGAAGAAGCAAAAATGACAGATAAAATGCAGGGACTCATGGATGTTCTCCTCCACACCACTCCAACTACTTTTAAATCATGACTCTAACCAATTTCTAGAGTGGCAGAAGCCACAATAAGACTGAATGAAATTATTTTCCAGGCCAAGAAAACTTGAAAGATTCATGTGAAGGGTCTTACACTGGGATTAGAAAGGATCCACAGAGCAGCTTGGGTTGTGCCAGAAAGAGCCAGTTCCAGCCACCTGGGAAGAGACCATGAGGTGCCTGGGTCTGTGACTGTGGTGGCAGTTTCCAGACCTCTTAGACCAGGGATAATCAAGGATAATTTGGAAGGTCAGCAGGAAAACTCTTGCACATCAGTGAGAGAGTGGAACCCAGACAGTCCAGTGCAGGTCTCAGAACAGACCCAACACCAAGGAACCTGGAACAGGCATTCCTCCTAGGAGGGAGTCATCAACAAGCTGCTTCCAGCCAGCTCAACCCAAGGATAGTAAGGGAGTTGGGGGAGATTTCAGAACTCTCTTTGCTGCCCTTGAGTCAGGACTCTATCACTTTGTCCATACTCAGATCCAGGTCAGTCTGAAGCCCCATTCTAAGGAAAATGAAGCACAAGCACAACAGAGCTTACTGCCTTCAGTGGAACAGGGACTCTTCTTGTGGATCCAGGACAGAATGTAGTTCTTGGGGTCATTCACAGAAAAGAGCACAGACCAGGAAAATAGTCATAGCCTCTCTTAAGATCTTAGAGAAATTGAGAACTTCCAGGTCCCTGTGGCATATCCCTGAAAACAGTTTCAAAACCCCTCAAAAACTTGGGTGTGTGTCCTCCTCCATAGAAGTGTTACCCCACCTTAACAAAGAGTTAAAATCAATTCATAGATTGCAGAAATGAGCAAAAAATATATAGACTATTACTTTTCTATGGAGGATGAAAATGCACACTCAGAACATCACAAAGTCAAAGCTTCTGTATCCAAATCTTCCAAGAAAAATATGAATTTGTCTCAGGCTATGGAGGAGTTCAAAAAAGATTTTGTTTATCAAGTAAGGGAATTAGAGGAAAAATTGAGGAGAGAAATGAGAGTGATGAGGGAAAATGATGAAAACCAAGTCAGCAGTTTGGTGTTTGGTGAAGGATATACCAAAAAATACTGAGGAAAAAAAACTTCTTAAAAACCAATTTTGGTCAAGAATGCATCAATAAGCAGAACTGGTTGGATGGAAAAGAAAATACAAAAACTCTCTGAAGAAAATAATTTCTTCACATGTAGAACAAGACTAAGGAAAGCTGTTGACTTTGTGAGAAATCAAGGGATAATAAAACAAAACCAAAAGAATGAAAAAAAAGAAAATGTGAACAATCTCATTGGAAAAAAAATTGATCTAGAAAACAGATCCAGAAAAAGATAATTTAAAAATTATTGGCCTACTTGAAAGCCAAGACAAAAAAAGAGCCTAGATGTCATTTTTCAAGCATTTCTCCAGGAAAATTGCTATGTTTTTCCTGGAAGCAGAAGACAAAATAGAAATTGAAATAATCCACTGACCACCTCCTGAAAGACTTCCCAAAATGAAATCTTATTGGGAACATTATAGCAAATTCCAGCACTGCTATGCCAAGGAAAAAATATTACAAGTATGTGATTTAGAATATGGTGTTCCAGAAGGCAAGAGTTTGTATTACAACAATGAATCAACTATCGAGTAAAGTTGATGATACTCTTTCAAGGGAAAAAATGGGCATTCAACAAACAGGATACTCTCAGACTCTACTGATAAAATGACCAGAGATGAAAAGAAAATTTTCTCTTCATATTCAGGACCCTGGTGAAGCATAGAGAGAGTAAAAAGCAAAGGCAAATCATGACTTAAGATGCTGAGCTGCGTGTATTCCTGAATGGGAAGATGATACTGATAACTCATATGAACCTTCTCATTTGTTAGGGCAGTTAAAAGGAGCATATATAGACAAGGCACAGGAAGGAATTGAATTTGAATGTATAATATCCTAAAAAGATGGTTTTAATGGAGGAGAAAGGAATGTACTGGGATACAGAGAAAGGAGAGGTAGAGTAGGGTAAATTATTTACCTAAAAATGGCAAGAAAAATCTTTTGCCATTGTGTGGAAGAGAGACAAGGTGAGGGTAGTGAGTAAATCTTACTCTCATTGGAATTAGCTCAGAGAGGTAATAACATAAATATTCAGTTGGGTCTAGAAATTTACTTTACTCTAGAGCAGGGCTTTCCAAAATGTGACCTGTGGAAGCATGCAGTTTAGAGTGTGATTTTATGAAGCACCCTGTGGGTTTACTAAATGCTTTAGTAAACAAAGCCAAGCTTCCCCAGAGCTCTCCCCAAAATGGCAAATCAAAAATATATTGTCTATTGTTTCAATTAAAACTTTTAAAAGTATGTTTGGATAGTCCTGACCTAGAGCAAAAGAAAAGAGAAAGGGATGAGAGAAATGGGGACAGAAGGAGAGATGTGGTATTCAGGTGATAGAAGAGAAGGAAGATCATGGGAGATGGAGTTAGAAGCAACACACTTATGAGGAAGGTCAGGGTTAGAGGTGAGAGAAACTAGAGTAAATGGCAATGGGGAAATAATGTGAAGGGAAATAGAGTTAGCAATTGCAAGTGTAGGAGGAAAAAAAAAACTATTGAAGCAGTTTCTCTGGTGAACTTATGATAAAGAATGATATCTATACCCCCCACAAAAAAGTGATGAGAAGGATGCTCTCAGGAAAACCTAAAAAGACTTCCATGAACAGAAGCAAAGTAAACTGTACTGCAGACAAAAATAAGATGATCAACTGTGAGTTATTTATGTGTAATGATTGAAAGCAACTATGAAAGACTGATAATGAAAAAAATGTAATCCATTCTAAGAGAATAAACTGATGGTTTCTGAATTCAAATTGAAACACCTTTTTTCCCTTTCTTTATCTTTATTGATGGGTTATTTTTATTTTGGTCTGTTTTCTTTCAGAAAATGACTATTTTGGAACTCTTTCATGCAACCCCCCCCACAAATATATATATATATATATATATATATATATATATATATATATATATATATATATA
Organism: Macrotis lagotis; assembly: GCF_037893015.1. Taxonomy (NCBI): domain Eukaryota; kingdom Metazoa; phylum Chordata; class Mammalia; order Peramelemorphia; family Peramelidae; genus Macrotis; species Macrotis lagotis. The sequence goes on from NC_133666.1 coordinate 573,953,761, forward strand.
TATATATAATAGCTTTCCTTTTCATTGGGGCATAGGGGAAGGAGGGAGGAAGGACTAAAATTTGGAACTTAAAAGTTTAAAAAAATGTTATTGTTTTTACATGTAACAGGAGAAAAATAAAATATTAAACTAAAAAAATTCTCAAGGAAAAATATCCTTATATTCTAGATCTAGAAGGCAAATTAACTGAAAGAAGTCATCATTTACTTCCAAAAAAAGAAAAAGTTGCAAGAATATTATAGCCAAATTTCAGAACTCTCAGAACAATATGAAAATATTGCAAGCATTCAGAAGAGAAATAGTTCAAGTATGAAGTCAAAATTGCTAAAACCCATCATTTAGCAACTTCTATGTTAAAGGAATGAAGGGGATGAAATATGATATTACAACCCAGAATCACCTAACTCAGCAAAACTGAGTATAATACTTCAGAGCAAAAGATTGAAATCCAATGAAGGGGCAACAGATGAATGTTCAGAGAGAAAGGGAAAAGGAGATGTAGAATGGTGCAAATTATCTCACATAAGAGATACTAGAAAAAAGTTTTACATTGAAAGAAAGGAAAGGGTAGATGACAGAGAATGAGAGAAGTTTAATTTCACCAGAATTGGATCAAAGAAGAAATAACATGAAATTTCAATTAGGCATAGAAATCTATTTCATCAAACAGTAAAGTAGGAGAGAAAGAAGACAAGAGGAGAGGCAGTGTTAGAAGGGAGGAAAGTTAGGGGTGGTCAGACATGAAACCCTTTTGAATACAGTGAGAGAGAGAAAAGAATGAGAAAGTGAAATGATATGGAGAAAAAGTTAGCAATATTACCTATGAAAAAGAACATTTGAAATAGATTTCTCTGAAAAAGTGTCATTTTGCAAACATATAATGAACTCAGTCAAATTTATGAAAATAAAAGCCATTTATCAATTGAGAAATGATGAGGAGTTATGACGTTTTCAAATGAGGTATTCCAAGCTATCTAATGCTGTATTAAAATGTCTAATATGGAATTGTTTTACTAGAACCTGCATACATAAACTTTATCAGATTTCTAGTTTCTCAAAGCAGAAGGGTGAGCAGCATGGAATGGAGATAATTTGGATCTCAAAGCTTTAGAGGCAAAGATTAACATTTGTTTTACATATAACTGGAGAAAAATAGAATACAAAATATGCTAAAATATCCAAAAATGAGAAAATTATCTTTGGATATCTGTATGTGTATGACTGTATTGCTCTGAGGACTCAGGAAATTAATGATTTCCTTTTCAAACTATCCTAGAAAAGTATCTGATCCACTTATAACATATTCTTTGAATAGATCTTGAGTTAGAAATAAATGCCTTGAACATGCATGGACACACACACACACACACACACACACACACATACACACACATTCAAAATTTTGCATAAAAACCCAAACCCCCAATCATAAGTGCAAAGCAATGGTATTTCAAATTTCAAAACCTAAAATATGTACCATTTATTCACTCATAGGAATAATTTTCCATCACACAAAGATATAAGCATAGAATTAAATCTTATTTGAATATACTTCAAATTGGAGAGAGTGCTTACTTTCACAATAGGAAAGCTTAGGTTCAGTTCCTAGCTTTGGTATACACTGCACTGGTTGTGTGTTCCTATGCTACTGACAGTCTTTCATTGGCCAAGATGACTCTTTATCAATATAAGTTTTAGAAGAGAAATCAAAGGAATGTTTATAACAGGAGTTTTCATATCAGGAAGAAGGCCTTTTAAAAATGCATATATGAGATATCAATATATCACTTATATATAAATTATAGTCATTGATAATGCCTTGCATTAAAATATTGTTTTATCATTGATTCATTAGTTAAATAATGAATTAATGTTTTTTCTTTTTAAAAATTATCACTCTTCTTCATAATTCAGTATTAGCCAATAATGATGTAAATAAGAGCATGTCAAAGAGTAATAAAACTATCATACCCTTTGACTCAGAAATTCCAATTCTAGAAATATATCCAGTAGAAATTGTTATTAATGGGATAAGTCCTACATGTTCAAAAATATTCATAGCAGTTCTTTTTGTAGTGGCAAAGAATTGGAAAGTGAGGAGTTGCCCATCAATTGAGGAATGGCTAAACAAGTTTTGGTGCATGAATGCTATGGAATACTATTGTTTTTATAAGAAACCATAAATTGTCAGACTCTAAATTTTCTAAAAGATGGTGCATCTAAAGATGCATGGAATGACTTAAGGGTTCTGATGCTGTGTGAAGTGAATAGAACCAGGAGAACAATTGTACACATCAATAACATTATGAGATGAACAACTTTGTTGAAAGCAGGAACTCTCTACAGTCTGAGCTTGGACAACCCTAGTTGACTGGTTATGAACTGTATTATTCCCAACCAGAGGAAGAAAAATAAAACAAAACATAAAAAACCACACAGAACAACAAAAAAGAACCCTTCTGAATATGATGCAAACTTCATAAAAATTATCTCTTATGTATCTCTTTCCCTTAATCCTAATTTCTCATGCCAAAAATTACTAATTTGCAAATATGTTTAACAAAATATGTATGTAAAATGCTAAAATGACTGTTCTCTGCTGAGGGGAGTGGGGTGGGAAGGGAGGATGGAGGGAAATAGGCATGTAAAATGAGTGAAAATGAATAAATTTAAAAATAAAAGGAATCAGACTTTTAAAAGTATAATAAAAGCTAATTTATAAAATGTCTCAGAAATTAAACAAAATTGTCTTTTTCTAAATTCTTGATCATAAAATTACATTTTCTAATTAAATCCTACAGACTTTGCATATCATCTTATATCAGAGAAGGGACAAATACTATGAAAATCTTAAATTTTTAAGATAATAAATTAAGATCTTTGAGCCTCAAAAAATTTAATTTAGAATCTCAAAAATTACAAATTGAAATGTACAATAAATTGGTGGCATATTGTATTTTCTACTCATTTAATTCAATAAGAATTTATAGCGTGTTTGCTATATGCAAATGATGTCTCTGGGCACTGTGTATAGAAAAAACATAATTATTATTTTTTTTCAAAGTAGAATATCATGTAGAAATGACAAACATAAGTATGATCCTGAAGATTATACTCTAACAGTGTACATGTTGACACAGCTCTGGCAGTATTAGCTTTTCTGTGATCCCTCAATGGGATCATTGTCACTCCTTTCCAATATTTAAATAAGGATCAAATAAAATCAGAACACCCCCCCCACACACACACACACATATCTCAATATCACACCATTTTCTACTTGTTTGCAATTCATTATAACCTTAGGAAGACCTTGATTTGTTTCCCAGAAATTAATGTGTCCTTTTGGCAGGCAAGAGAAGCCCTGGTGAGCCTCTGGGAAAGGCATAATAACACCTTTGCTGACATCTGAAATAAAAAAAAGCCTCATAAAAATTAGGAATGGATAAGACTAAGTTGAAGAAGACTGTTGAGAGCATTCATTTCATGTTATTTTGTCCAGTCAGGACTTTCACCCCTCATATTTTATATATATTCACAAAGGACTCGATATTATAGCAATATTAAAATCCTTTAATATCCTGGATGAAAAATGTTTCCTACAATTATCTGGACAGTAGAGAGGGGGAGAGGGGCAGGGAGACAAGCAAGATTTTCATACTGTATTTTGTGATTAATTTATTATCTGATTTATATCACTCAAAATCATAGGTATATATACATCAATTCCAATCTAATTCAACCTCACAAATATTTATTAAAATATGAGGAACAAGGCAGTACTAGAATTTTAAATTTAAAATATCCTCTGTCTTCAACAAGCTTCCTTTTCTTGAGGGATTATAACACAGAACATGTTAGAATATACCTGAAAATTTCAGGAAAAGAAGTAGAACAATTATGGAATCAAAAACCATCATATTATGATGTTGATATATATATATATATATGCATATATATATATACATATATAAATTTCAAGCTATACAACTCAAGACAATATTTAGAACACCAAGACTTTAGTTTGTAGCTAAAGCTGACATTTTTTCAACTCTATATCAGAAGACCTCTTATGAGTAAATAAATCAGAAAATAAGAATATGCAACATGATCAGTCTTCTATCTATAGATGCTTCTTCAACAGTAGCAATAAAGGAAAGTCAAAATTCCATTTTATATAATTATAGATTTAAATCTGGTAGGGATCTTGAACAATTTACTTGACCTGCTAAAATGTTCACTAATTCCATTTAATAGATGAGAAAGTCTAAGATCAGAACAAAAAGTAATAAATGATGGTTTGAGTCCAGGTTCCGTGAATCCAGATATAGCATTTTCAGTGAACCAAATCCCAAGTGATGCTTTAACTCCTTATGCTCTTCCTCAGAAAATGTTATTAAAATCTTTACTAATTATCTCCTGGTAGAAGTTTCAAAATAAAGCATAATTTAAAAAAAATAAACTCAGTACTTTCAAGAAGAGAGTACAAATAACTCTTAGATGTAAATTTCTATAAAGCATTTATTAAAATGTAGTAAGAAGATTTCTGCTATTGAAGTGAGATAGCTCCAAGGAGCCCCCTTCTGCAGAAACATTATTTATAATGCATCTTGTGATAAAAAATAAAATTTTAAGGTTTCAATACTAAGGTCAGTGTTATAACTCTCCTTTTATTTAAACGCACTTGGTCCCTAAGATGATGGAGATGAAAATTTCATTGTCATGTCCTAGAGTTAATGGAAAATTTACAGTGACATTCAAACTGAAGCACCAAATGCTTCTTTCAACAGGCCACTTGTCTTGACAATGAAATTTTAATATATATTCCATATCTCATCTCAAGGAGTATGATGAAAACAAACAAAATAATCCCTGTAGGATGTGAGAAGCATCTTATATAAAAACTGTAAATAAATTCTGAAGAAAGGTCATAACTTATTTGGAAAAGCTCTGAATAAAAAGTCATAGTATCATTTATATAGCTTATAAAAGTTACTAACCTATTTCACTAAGAAAATTCCATAGTCAATTAATCTTTAAACATTTATTGCTTGCCTATCTCTTACACAGTTGAACCCAAATGCAAATTTCATATCAAAGGTTATGCAAAGCCATGCTTTTGCAGAAGCTGGTTTGTATTCCACTAACCACTAGATGGTAGTATTCTTTGATTCATTCCTACTGAGGGTCATTTATTTTATCACATTATCATTGTTTCACTTCCATTTATCAGGGATGCCATGTTAAAATGAAAATTATATACAGAGCAATTAAAAGAGGGGAATACTAGAGGAATACTTACCACAAGTTCCTGTGGTCATTCTAGCTGAAGGAGAGATGCAATACTGAAATACTTTTTGTGGATTACCTATAAATGTAAATGCTACTTTCCATGAATGGGATCAATGTGAAAGAATTATGTTATAATGCTTTGAATCACAGACTAAGTTCAAATAGAAAAAAATAGCTTATCTAGCTTTCTGAAAGGAAATAAGATCCTCCTGTTAACATTTAAAGTTGTAAAAGTATCTTAGAATTAGGAGAAAATATGAGTATGCACAGAAAGGAAAGGGAATAAGGATTGAATCATCTATACAATGGTTTACAAATCTTAGAGTTGTTATATTGCAGGCATTTAGTGACTGGATCATAATTTCACAGTTAGTGGTAGGAGACTTGTACACATTGATATCTGTACTTTAATTAAACACTGAATCTACTAAGCCACGGTTTCTTACTTGCTGCTTAATTCAAAAAAAATTGTGAAGGAAAATATTTAGTAATTCAAAACTGAAAAAAATGTACTGAAAATTTAAGTGAAAGATGCAGCAATTCTATATGGTTTAAGGTATGACAGCCTTTTCAACTATTAGAGTATAAAAAATGACTAATACTATATTTCTAGCCACTTTCATTGTTTTAAGACAGCTATCAAAAATAGTAAAAACAAAATAAAGCATCTCTTACTATATAATACTGCCCCATTCCCCCCAAATGACAAGCTTATAAATATCCCTGTGTATATTTACCAAAAATTTTATTCAGCAAGTTTTCATGAGGTTAATATTAGAAAAGTTATGTGTACACACACACACACACACACACACACACACACACACACACACACAAACATATGACAAAGATAAAAAAGTTATACTTCCCTTCCTTTAGGAGATTTCTGCCTCTCTTCATCATTAAATCTCTGTGTGTTTCTCTCATATACACATATACTCACTCAGTTTTCTGTTTCTGTTTATTATTCTTCTAATACTCACAGACATACTTTTTTCATTGACTTCTAATAGTTTTCTGCCTCTATTTGATTCTAGCTTAATGATAGCCTCTCCCCTACATTCCAGAAAGTTAGATGACTAAGTTTTCTGACTTTGGCTTGATCTAGTATGAATTCAAAGATTTAAGTCATACAAATTCAAAGATTAGTCTTTTGTATTGGTCATTATAACATACAGAGGGTAGCACCTATCCTTCTAATTAATTTAATATATGTGTGTCTTTGTGGTTTTGTGTTTTACTAGAGAGAGAAAAAAGCAAAGAGAGACAGAATACTAAATAACTGAAAAATATGTAGAGATAGAAATGAAAATAAAAAGGGAACCGAGAGAACAAAAGAGTGGCCCCAATGTGAATGACATCACAGGCAAAGTGTATTTGTGTGTGTGTGTGTGTGTGTGTGTGTGTGTGTGTGTGTGTGTTTGTGTAATATTGGATGACCTTAAAGAAGGAGCGATATCACAAGATGACTAGGAATGGATAGGTGACAGAGTAAAAGATAAGGTCAGGAATAATGCATGTTTTCTAAAACTTGGTAAACATGAAGTTTACTCAGAAAATCAAAATTGGAAAAGTTAATGGAATTTGAACAGCTCTATTCATAATATGATTTTTCCTTTTAAATTAATTTGTATGACAAATATTTTAATTTTTAAGCTTGTCATTCTAATTTGTCCAATATATTAGATATGCTCTTTGAGTATTTTCAGGAGAATAATGACATTCACAGATCTATATATTAATTGTTATTTTGGTAGATAGATGAAGAATGGACTGTTAAAGTACAGAAATATTAGTTTAGAAATTAAAATCAGGAAAATTATTCAAAAGGTCATTCTCAGCATGGCTAGGTTGTAGGTACAGTAGATGGAGCACTGGCCCTGGAGTCAGAAGGACCTGAGTTCAAATCCAGCCTCAGACATTTAATAATTACCTAGCTGTGTGGCCTTGGGCAAGTTACTTAACCCCATTCATTGCCTTCCAAAAAAACACTCAAAAAAAAGGTCATTCTCATATTACAAATGAAAAGTGATGAAGAAATGCATTGGAGAAGAATAGGAGTACAGGGAAAAAATAGAATGGAGATTAGATGTGAATAATACAGGAAAGGGAAGTTTCTACTAAGTGGAGATTAGGTTGAGAACTTGAGAAAAAGGCAAAGAAGAAAATATTTGCAAATAAAGATTTAGGGAAGCTAGGTGGCACAGTGGATAGAGCACCAGCCCTGGAATCAGAAAGACATGAATTCAAATCTAGCCTCAGACACTTAATAATTGCCTGTGTGCCTTGGGCAAGTCACTTAACCCCTTGCAAAAAATGTGAACAAACAAACAAACAAACAAAAAATGAATAAAGATTTAAACAGTCCTGTGGGGTATGTGATTAAGAGGCAAAGTAAGATGAATAAATAATTTCTGAGCAATAGTGAGACACCATGGATAATATGGAATTTAATAGAATTAGTCATGATGAACTTGTAACTTCCTCCAGTCATCCATAAAATCGTTTAAATGTCAGTTTTATAAAAAACAATAATAATTTCCCACAAGAAACTTGAAGCATTAAAGTTACCAGAATGACCTAGGAATAAACTAATGGAAGGTTGTATTTAATGATCTTTTTCATTTCTAATACTTAATTCTATTATTATTCAGAAGTGAAAAGGGACAATGACTTATTGATGCTTTCAAGAAAACATCAAGGAAAACTACCCTGGTATCCTCAAACCAGAGAAAGAAATAATTCCAAAATATAAAGAACTCACAGAGAGGATTATCCAGTATTTAGCATCAGCATTAAAAGGATAAAAGGACTGGAATATAATATTCAGGAAGGCAGAGACCCATGTATTCCAACCAATAATTAACTACTTGACAAAATCAAATCATGAAGTGATTTTTCCTAATCATGACTCTTTAACTCATCAGGACTGTATTTCTTCTGGGACTGCTTGAGGGACTGTACTTTGAAGTTGTGAGTATACATACATCATGAATTGATTTTGATTTATATGATACTCATGAAGGTTGTGTTTATATAGGGATAAAAGGAGGGAATTTTTGTAGAAATAGGATGTGAGTATAAATTGATTATAACTCGATATCTTTTATGGTTCTTGAGTATTGTACTTCAAATGGGACAAATGAGGTAAGTGTACCTGGACACAGGCTGTTGGTATGAAGTGACCATGAAGAACCGATGCTTACAAATAATTCAATCAACAAATCAATCAACCTTCAGGACAGATTTTCTCCTGGGACAGAAAAAAGAGTAGATCTAATCAATGCAAAAGCAAAAATAGAGCTTACTAAAAGGAATAAGGAAGGAAATTACATCTTCTTAAAAAGTACCATTAAGCTATGAAGTAATATCAATATTGAACCTATATGAACCAAGTGATATAGAATCTAAATTCCAAAAGGAAAGCTAAATGAGTTACAGGTAGACATAGTCAACAAATTTTACTACAGGAACTCCAATTTCCCTCTCTCAGAAATTATTAAACATAAAATAAGCAAGAAGAAAGTTAAGAAGGTGAATAGAATTTTAGAAAAGTTATATATATATATATATATGCACATATATATATATATATATATATATATTATAGATCTCTGGAGAAAAAAAGTAGGGACAAAAAAGGAATATATCTTCTCTGAATTACATGACTATACAGAAAAATTGAATATGTACCAGGTCATCAAAATACCACAATCAAATGCAGGAAGGCAGAAATATTAAATGCAAATTTTTCAAATCATGTTGCAATAAAAATTGTATGAAATAAAGGTCTATAGAAAGATTAACTTAAAATTAATTGGAAACTAAATGAACTAATTGTAAACAATGATTGAATCAAACAATAAATCATATACATACACACACACACACACACACACACACACACACACACACACACAAGTTCTACCAAGACAATGATGAGACATCATCCAAAACTTATGGGATATAGTCAAAGCAGTTTTAGCAGAAATTTTATATCTCAAATGCTTACATGAATAAATTAGAGAAAGAAGAGTTCATTGAATTGTGGACATGCATCTAAAAAGTTAGAATAAGAAAAAATAAAAATCTCCAATCAAATAACTAATTAAAAAATCTGAAAATGAAAGAAATATCAATAAAATTGAAAGTAAAAAGAGTTATTGAAGTAACAAATGAGTTTGTTTTAAAAAAAACAATAAAATAGATAAATCTAGGGTTGATCTAAAAAAAGAAAAATAAAGAAGAAAATAAAATTTCCAATATCAAAGGTTGAATTCACTCCCAATCACTCCCAACTAAAGTTAATTCAGAGGTATTTTCCCCAGTTGATGGCAACAAATCTTACAACATAAGTGAAATGAATGAATATTTACAGAAAGTATAAGTTACCCATATAAACAGAAAAGGAAATAAAATACTAAAATAGCCCCATTTCAGAAAAGAAAATCAATTGCACATTTCAACAATGAACTACCTAAGGATAAACTCTCCAGTGGGAGATGAATTCCCAAATGAAGAACAATCAATTTCACTTCAAAATAAATTATTTTTAAAAATAGATGAAGAAAGACTTCTATCAAATTCCTTTTATGTCACCAATATGGTGCTTATATTTGGTGATTCCTTTCCTACATTGAAGAAGACCAAAGTGTCATCACTATGAGACAAATTACAGTGTGTCCAACTGTAAAACTGATCAAATCAATATGAACTTGGAATGTTTTATCACAGGTTGGGCACAAATGGACCATGTGAACGAATGGAATGGGTAGTCTAAACCTAAGTATATCATGTTTCTTCTGAGCTGCCTCAATTCTGCCTTCCTCATAGAGTACAGCACCCTCACTGATGAGGGCATGCCATGCTGAGCAGTCTTATGCCAGTGTCTCCCAAGTTATGCAATCAATTCTAAAGTTCTTTAAATATAGCATCAGGATATCTTGATATCACCCCCTTGTGACCCCCTTGTATTTTCCCTTTATGAAAAAAGTCAATAAAATAGAAAAAACTGTTTCATCTGATTAAAAAAGGAAAGAAAATAAATAGCATGGTGGGAAATACAGAATTAGCAATTACCAATGTCAACAAATTACCAATATCAACAATGAAAAGGGTGAACTAACCACCAATGAGGAGGAAATCTAAGAGACAATTTGGAGTTATTTTGCCAAACTATATGCCAATAAATTGGACAACTTGAGTGAAATGAATGAATTTTTTTACAAAATTCCAAACTGCCCAGATTAACAGAAGAGGAAATAAATTACTTAAACACACCATTTCACAAAAAAAAATTGAAGAAACCATCCATAAACTTCCTTTAAAAAGTCTCCAGTTATTGACGGACTTATAAGTTAATTCTACCAAACATTTAAGGAAAAATTAATTCCTATTCTGCATTAACTATTTTAAAAAATAGTAGAGAAAGGAGTTCCACAAAACTCCATTTATGACACAAAGATGGTGCTGATACCTAAACCGGGAAGAACCAAAACAGACAACAAAAATTGTAGCCCAATTTCCCTAATGAATATTGATGCAAAAATCTTAAATAAAATTTTAGCAATGGGACTATAGCAAATTATTACCAGGATAATACACCATGATCAAGTTGGATTTATAACATGCAAGCAGGGATGGTTGAACATTAGGAAAATACTCAACATAATTAAAGGTATCAATAATAGGGTGGCTAGGTGAGGGAGTGGATAAAGTACCGACCCTGGAGTCAGGACTACCTGTGTTCAAAACCTGTCTCAGACACTTAATAATTACCTAGCTGTGTGGCCTTGGGCAAGCTACTTAAACCCATTGCCTTGAAAAATCAAAAAAAACAAACAAACAAAAAGATATCAATAATAAAATCAATAGAAATTATATGATTATCTCAATAGTTGTAGAAAAAGCGTTTGATAAAAAACAGAATCATTCTGAATAAAAACACTAGATTATTTAGAATAAATGGAGTTTTCCTTAAAATAATAAATAGAATATATCTAAAACCTTCAACAAATATTATATTTAATGGGAATGAACTCAGAGCATTTCTTGTAAATTTAGGGGTAAAACAAGGATGACCATAATCACCATTGCTATATTAGAAATGCTAGCAGTAGCAATAAGAGAAGAAAAAGTAAATGAAGGAATCCCAGAATTGACAATGAGAAAGGAAACCTTTTACTCTTTGCAGATGATATGTTGGTATACCTAGAGAATATGAGAATATCCTCTAAAAACTCCTTGAAACAATTAACAGATTCAGCAAAGCAGCAGGATATAAGATAAACCCAAATAAATCATCAGCATTTCTGTATATGAGCAACAAATCCTAATAACAAGAGATAGAAAGAGAAAATGCACTTAAAATAATTGTAGACAGCATTAAATACTTGGGAATTTACCTCTCAAGACAAACCCAGAAACTGTATGAACACAATTATAAAGTTCTCCTCACCCAAATAAAGTCAGATCTAAATAATTGGAAAATGTTAAATGATTAGGTCAAACTAATATAATATAAATGAAAATTCGACCCAAATTAAATTACTTATTCAGTGCCATACCAATCAAACTACCAAAGAACTACTTTTCTGAGCTAGAAAAAAATAGGAACAAATTTCATCTGGAGCAACAAAGGGGCAAGAATAGCAAGGGAACTGATAAAAAAATGTAAAGGAAGGTGGCCTAGTTCTAACAAATCTAAAATTCACCATAAAGTAGCAGTCATCAAAATTGTCTGGTACTGGTTAAGAAATAGAGTAATGGATCAGTGGATTAGGATAGAGTCAAAAGAAACTTCAGTGAATGACTACAGCAATCTACCATTTGACAAACCCAAAGACATCAGCTTCTGGGATAAGAACTAATTATTTGATTGAAATTGTTAGGAAAACTGTAAAATAGTATGGCAAAAACTAAGCATATATCTATATATCATACCCTATACTTAAATTACATCAAAATGGGTACAGGATTTATATATAAAGATCAATACCATAGATAACTTGATAGACCAAATAATTCCTTTTCTATCTAATCTATGGAAAAGAGATAAATTTATAACCAAAACAAGAATTAGAGCAAATTATAAACTTCAAAATGAATAATTTTGACTATATTAAATTAAAAATGTTTTGCACTAATGCTGCCAAAGTTAGAAGAAAAGCAGAAGGCTGGGAAAAAATCTTCACAACTAGGAATTCTGATCAAGGTCTCATTTCTAAAATATATAGAGAATTACATCAAATTTGTATGTTCACCAGTCATTCCGCAACTGATGAATGGTCAAAGGATATGAACAGATAGTTTTTCAAATGAAGAAATTAAAGCTATGTACAATCACATGATAAAATGTTCCAAATCACTATTGATTAGAGAAATGCAAATTAAAGCAACAATGAGGTATCATCTCAGACCAATTAGATTAGCACAGAAGAGAAAAAGGGAAGATGATCATCAATATTGGAGTAGATGTGGGAGGATTTAGACATTGATGTCTTGCTGGTTGAGTTGTGAACAGATCCAGCTTTTCTGGAGAACCATATGGAATGATGCCCAAAGACCAATAAAACTGTTCATATCCTTTGACACAGCAATTCCAATTCTAGGACTATATCCAGAAGAAATTGAAAAAATTGGGAAAAGTCTTACATGTTCCAAAATATTCATAGCAGCTCTTTCTGTCATGGAAAAGAATTAGAAAATGAAGGGATACCTATCAATTGGGGAATGGCTAAACAATTTGTGGCTCTTGAATATTATGAAATAATATTGTTCTATAAGAACCCATAAATGGTTGAACTCTAAAGAAGTACAAAGGACTTAGGGGATATGATGTTGAGTAAAGACAGTAGAGCCAAGAGAACAATGTACACATCAACAACATCATGAGATGAATGGCTTTGATGCTTGGCACTCTAAAGAGTTTGAAAAAAATGTATTTTAATGGTCATGGATTATATTATCCCCAGTCAGAGGGAGAAAAACAAAAATATACACAGGAAAAAAACAACCCTTCCTAATATGATGAATATTTTATAAAAGTTATCTCTTATGCAACTCTTTCCCTTAGTCCAAATTCCTCATGCCAAAAATCGCTTATTTGTTAATGTATTTAACAAAATATGTATGTAAAATTCTAACTGGACTGTTCACTGCTGAGAGAAGGAGGCTGGGGAGGGAAATTTTGTTACTTGGAAATATGCATGTACAAATGGATGAAAATAAATAAATAATTTTTTAAATGGTATGAATCAGGATAACTGGAGATGACCCTGTACACGAGGCAAACAGGGATGACTTACTTGCCCAACATAAGTGGCAAGTGTCTGAGAGTGAATTCTAACTCTTATCCTCCTGTCTCCAAAGACATTGCTTTATTCACTGTGCAACCTAACTGCATTTATATATACATATATATGTATATATATATACATATATATATACATATATGTGTGTATGTATATAATGGGCATATATTAATAGAATTTTCAATAAGATCAGGTTGAAACACGGATGTCCATTGTGAACTTTATTATTTAATATCTTATTAGAAATGTTGTCTTCAGCAATAAGAAAAGAAGATGTGAGGTAATTAGAATAAGCAATGAGGAAACATAACTTTCAATCTTAGCAAGATATCCTGAGAAAACACTAGAAAATAAGCAACCAAAAAACTGCTTGAAAATCATTAACAATAGCAATATTGTTTAGTGGGATATGAAAGAAACCCACATAAATCATCAGCATTTTATATGACCAACAAAGCCCAACAAAAAGACATAAAAAGAGAAATTCAATTTAAACGAATTGTAGACAACATAAAACACTTGAGAATCTACCTGCCAAGACAAACTCAGAAACTATATGGACACAATTATAAGACGCTTTTCATACATGTAAAGTTAGATCTAAACAATTGAGAAAGTATCAATTGCTCATGGTTAAGCCAACCTAATATAATAAAAATTACAATTCTAACCAAAATAAATTACTTATTCAGTGTCCTACCAATCAAACTATGAAAAGATTTATTCTACAGAGCTGGGAAAAATAGTAATAAAATTCATCTCGAGCAATATGAGTTCAAGGATATTGATGGAGTTGAAATAAAATACAAAAGAAAGTGACTTATCTATAACATAACTAAACTATAATATAAAGTGACTGTCATCAAAGCTGTCTAGTACTGTCTAAGAAATTGAGAAGTGGTCACTGAAATCAATGCTACAAAAGAAAAAGTAGTAAATTACTATAGTAATCTATTGTTTAACAAAAAATTTTGGTTCTGAGAAAAGAGTTTACTGACAAACACTGCTAGGAAAACTGGAGAGCAATATGCCAAAATCTTTGCAGTGACCCACATCTCACACTCTATACTAAAATAAGGTTAACCTATGTACAGGATTTAGAAATAGACCTATTAATAAAAGATGAAATAGTCTAATTGTCAGAACTATATAAGGGGATAAGTTTATGACAAATAGATCATTATAAATTGCAAAATAAATAATTTTGAATACATAAAGTTAAAAAGAGTTTTGCACAAGCAAAACCAGTTTAACCAACAGTAAAAGGAATGAAGGAAACTGGGAAATAATTTTCATAGTTAATGTTAGAGAACAAATATATAAGAAAAAAGTTATCCTTCGATTGCAAGAAGATCAAAAGATATAAACAGACAGATCAGATGAAGACATTAAAGATGTTTATATTCATATATAATGTTTCAATAATAATTGATAAGAAAAATATAAATTAAGACAACTTTGATGAATTACCTAATACATATCAGATTGACTAAGGTGGCATAAAAAAGGAATATGATCAATTTTGGAGAGAATGTGGGGAAACTGAGACACTAATACACTACTGGTTGATTTATGAACTGATTCAACATATCTGGTGAGCAATTTGGAACTATACCCAAAGGGTAATACAAATGTGAATACCTTTTCAAACAGTAGTACCATTACCAAATATTGATCAAATAGTTCATAAAAAGGGGAAAAAACTGTCATATTCAAAAATACTTATAGCAACTATTTGTGAAGTGACAAAGAATTATAAAAATTGAAGAAATCTATCAACTTTGGAATGGTAGACCAAATTATGGTATAAGAATATTATAGAGCACTACTATTCTGTAAGAAATCATGATTTGTCAGACTTCAGAAAAGCCTGGAAGGGACTGCATGAACTGATGCTGAGTAAAGTCTACAGAACCAGAAGAACAATGCACACATTAACAGCAAAATTATGAGATAAATCAGATACAATAGATTTTGCTCCTCTCAATGGTTCAGTTATCAAAGAAAATCCTGAGGGACCTGTTATGGAAAATGTTATCCACAACCATAAAATAAATAAGCAGAAAACTATGGAGTCTGAATGCAGAATAAGACATACTACGTTCATTTTTAAAATTTTTTCTTTACTTTTTTCTGTCCTTCTCATGCTTCCCCCCCCCCATTTCTAATATCTCTTTTACAATATGACTAATTCCTTATATCCAGATGGGGTCAAAACAGGTATATATATTTTAGACATAAGTAATAATGCCATTAGCCAATTTGGCGATTAGAGAAATAGTTTATCTGTCAGATCTCTATAAAAAGGAGCAGTCTAGAGAGAGAGAACATTATGAAATGTAAATAGGATCATTTTAATTACAATTATTTGAATATCTTTAGCAAAAACAAAACCAATGCAAAGAAGATTAGAAAGGAAGCACATAACTGGAAATCAGTTCTCTAGTCAAAGCTTCTTACAAGGGCCTCATTTCTCAAATATATAGATTAGTGAGTTAAACTTATAAGAATACAAGTCATTCTCCAATTGACAAATCATGAAAGGATATAACTAGGGAGTTTTCACTTTAAAAGAGTTAGGGGTGTATATAGATACAGATACAGATACAGATACAGATACAGATACAGATACAGATACAGATACAGATACAGATATAGATATAGTTATATAAAATGCTTTAAATCACAATAAAATAGAGAAATGCAAATTAAAACAACTATAAGTTTGTGGGTCACTATTATATTAGCAGATATGAAAAATGTAAAATTATCAATGTTAGAGAAGATGTAGAAAAATTGAAATACTTGTATATTCTTGTGGGAGTTGCGAACTTATGCCAACATTTTGGAAAGCAATTTGAAATTATGCACAAAGGGAAAAAAGCTATGGAACTGCATAACCATTGATTCAGCAATACCACCACTAGTTCTGTATCTCAAAGGGATCTTTAAAAATGGGAAAGTACCACCATGGACAAAATATTTTTCAATCCTTTTGGTAGAGGCAAAGAAATGGAAATTAAAAGGTGATGCCCATCAATTGGGGAATGACTGAATAAGTTGTGGTATGAATGTAGTGAAATACTATTTTTCCAGAAGGAATGATATTTTAGAAAAACCCAGAACTGACTTACATGAGCTGATGTTGAGAGAAGAGAGTAAAACCAGTAAAACCAGAGGGTAAAAACATGCACAGTATCAGCAACATTGTGTAATAATTAGCTCAGTTAGACTTAGCTCTTCTCAGCAATACAGTGCTCCAAGATTAATTCCAAAAGACCCATGCAGGATAATGATGTTCACATCCATTGAAATAAATATAAAGTTTGATTGCAAATCAAAGCATTAATTTTTGCCTTTCTTTCTCCTGGTGTTTTCTTTTGTTCTGATTCTTCTTTCACAATATGGGTGATTATGGAAACTATTGTTTGTCCTTCATTCCCAAAGAAGACCCCATTCTGGATAACTAGGGATTAAACCCAACGTGATATAAAAAAAATGTGCATACCCTTTGATCCAAAAATGTCACCAATAGTCTTTATCTCAGTGAGATTATAAACATAAACAAAACTATTTTTGAAAGTCTTTTTGATGTGAGAAAGAATAGGGAAAATAAAATACTATCACATACAAAAAAATCAGCAGCTAATTATCAAAAGACTTTCAAGTTAACTTCTTTTCCAAAATCATAAACACATTAATTCTTTCCAAATGTAATAAATGATTATTTTTGACATATCCTCTAATGAACATTTCATTCATAGGTCATATTTAGGTCATTATCTTTTTATCATTTGCCCTTTCAATTCTCATGATGACCTATTATATTTTATTTGTCAACTTTTGTGTCTACTTCACAATAAATAACCATCTTTGTTTCCACTTTTTAATCTTTCCTAGCACTACTTGAAAATCATGATGCCAATCTCTCCATTTTGCTTTAAAGACACTGTACTTACATTGAAATGGGATTGGACTCAAATGACATAAATGTACTATATGCCTTTAATAACTATTAGTAAAGTGTTTTTTCATAATTCTAAAATAAGCCATACCATCAGTTTATTTATCTGTAAAAGAAGAGAATAATAATACTTATATTGACACTGACTCATATGAAACAGAAATGCTTTATAACCCACAATGTTCTATGTGAAACATGTGAGTGTTTTCTATTACTGTAAATGATATCATAGAGTGAGAGGTAATAAGAGGGAATGGAAGGAATAACCATTTATAAAACTTACTACATGCCAGATGCTGTCCTAAAAACTATAAATTTTACAACATCTAATGTTCTCAACAATATTGTGTCCCTTGTAGTGTTATTATCCCCACTTTAAAATTTAGGAAACTGAAGCTAGTATTGTTTGTATGACTTACATGTGATCAAATAGCTAGTATCTGAAAATGGATTTGAACTCTGGTCTTCCTGACTCCAGACCAAGAACTCAAACCCTTGGAAGATCTATTTTCCTTTGTTAGATTAAAGCTAAAATTAAAAAGAATAATTTTGTTGTACCTATACCCTTATCAGTTTTCCCAGTTCTGTCACTTTACTATAATATTTCATCTTCATTTTAATTCTTCATGCCTTATTTATTAGCTCACAAGTACTTTTTTATTCTTTCATAAAAGCTTTCTATTTATTTTGCATTCTCATAGCTGTTTCTTTTAAGTATTAAAATATTGGAAATTATATAAATCTTATCAACTTCATAATTCAGTAGTTATAAGTTAACTACCATCTCTCGTTTATCAAGGCAGATATGAGATGGTCAGTGCTGTTAACAGTTTGTTATTCAAACATGAAAGAGAAGCCAGTGAAGTCACTACCATCATCTAATGACATGTATGTACCCAGTCCACCTTCAAGAAGAATGAATTATAATATAAAATGGAAATGTTAACCTTATTCTACATATATTTTGATTGTAAAGCATATGTTAGAGTTGCTAGCCATTACAACAGGTAAGGATTAACCAAATGAGTTGTTGTGAAAGTATAAGTACTTGGTATTTTCTCTGTTTTACAAAGGAATGAAATGAGATTCATAAATGAGTAGCTTGATAAAAACAATAGAATCAGACTAATTAATATGGGAGAATTAGAATTCTGCAGTTACTGACTGCCAAGCTAATGTCTGAACTATTGCTAGACCATGCTGCTTTTCCTTTCATCTTGTGTTCAACTGGTATCCCATAATGATTTTTAAGCTAATTGAAAATGCAAAAGAAATGTTTGTAATTGGGGATCAAAACAAGACTCCCATTGATTATATTGTACTGCTGAGGCAAAACAATTCAGAGGAAACTGGTTATAAATAAACATTCTAACAAATCCAGGCATTCTAAAGACAACATGGAAATTAGTATGAATTACACATCAATATTTTATGTGAATATTTTTACATTCTTTATTTGTTTATGTTACTTGCATAGACTTAATTTTCTCAAAATTAAAACTAATTAATTTTAGATCTAGTAGGGCTAAGCCACATTCTTTTACACTTTTTTTTTTCATTAAATCCCTGAAGATTCTCAACTTTTTATTTCTCCATATGAATTTACTTACAATTTTTTTCTAACTCATTAACATAATTTATTGGAAGTTTGATTCGTAGGGCACTAAACAAATAGTTTAATTTTGATAGAATTGTCATTTTTATTGTATTTGCTCTGCCTATCCATGAGCAGTTGATATTTGACCAGCAATTTAAATCTGATTTTATTTGTGTGAGATGTGTAATTGTGGAATTTGAACAAAGACCAAAGACTATTACCTTTAATTTTAAAAAAAATGTTATCTTATTATGCAATTCTGCTATATGTCATACTTTATGTTTCTTCCTTAAGGATATTATTTCACTCTCATGTAAAGACTAACAGACTGCCTTCTGTAGGGGGAAAGATTGGGGGAAAAATTGTAAAATTTAAAATAAATAAAATCTTTCAAAAAACAAAAAAAGACTAAGACTCTCATGTATGGAAAAGTAGTTAGCTAATAGTACTTTCAAAAAGAAATCAAATGCAGAGAAACCTTGATAATAATGGAAGCTATAATATGACGAGGTAAGATGAAGGAGATTTAAGGCTTTATTACATAAATAGATAAAAAAGAAAAAGAAAAAAATCAGTTAAAGCCTATTAGACCACTATCAAGGACAGTTCACTGAGTCAGAAGCAATACATATACATATAAATATACACATACACACACATATGCATACACACATATACATACCCATACACACATACCCACATATAAACATGCATGCCTATGAATATATGCATATGTGCATATATGTATGCATATACACATGCACATACACATACACATGCACATGTATAAACTTTATAAACCATATAAAACCATATAAACCATATATGTATGCATATGTGTAGACAGACACATGCACACATGTGCATATCCATATGCATATCCACATGCACATGCACACACACCTACATATGCATATGCATATACATATAAATGCATGTTCACATACATAGACACACCTATGCATACACATGCACGTGTGCAAATATACACATGCACACATTGTGCATGTGCATGCACATATGTGTGTGATAGGATTACAAACCAATTAGATTTAAAGAAGCCTATATTGAATGAAACCAAATGAAATAGAGACAAATGTATCATTCTTTTATTAGAGTTATGAACAGCTCAAAGATTGATGAGTGAATAGACAGATGATTTGTAAGATATTTATAAATTATACATCAAATGCTTAAATTATGCTGGGATGGACAAACCTTTGCTATGTATACATAATTATATTAAAGTAGTGATTTACATTTCCTATTAAGAGTCAGATTTAACCTGGAGAAAAAGATTCTCACTATTTATTAATAAGTATATATGAATTTAAAAAGAGAACAATGGAAAACTTTTATTAATTTTAATCACCTTTAAATCAATTAATATATTATTGATGAGAATTCTATCAGCATGTATTTGAAAAATAATGATATACAAATGAATATATGAAATAAATATTTTCTCAAAACTACAGTAACATGCATCTCACTAATGCAAAATATTTTTGTGGAACATGTTTTCTTTGCTATTAGAAATACCAATAGTTTTTGTTACTTGTGAGAACACATAGGTTCCTCTAAGTACTTCCTTCCAACAAAGTGCAATGCTTAGTGTTAGGCTGCAATTCCCCAGAGTCTTTTAAAAATGATTTGGTTTGTAGTTAGCAAAACAAACTTATGGCTGCTTCATTAAACTTTTAAGCAAAAGGAAGGAGTTAGCTAATATAAAGAAAATAAATTAGAGAAAAGAAATGGTTAAAGAGGAACACTCATGGAACAGGTGAGAGAATAGAATCAG
The DNA here is from genome assembly GCF_037893015.1 of Macrotis lagotis. Classification (NCBI taxonomy): domain Eukaryota; kingdom Metazoa; phylum Chordata; class Mammalia; order Peramelemorphia; family Peramelidae; genus Macrotis; species Macrotis lagotis. The sequence goes on from NC_133666.1 coordinate 573,974,727, forward strand.
AGGCTGCATTAAAGATTTATAACTTAAAAATGATGAAGACCTCTTTTTCTCATTGGAACAGAAGAAGAAAAAAGTGAGAAATTTTTGAGTTGATTTTGAAAGGTGGGTGATGTGTCTGTGTACATATGCATACATATTTAATTGTACACCTACATATACATACATGCATGGATACATATACACGCATGCATGGATGCATATATAGTATATGTTTGTTTAGATAAATGTGTATATATGATAATATTTGTTTATATATATGCACAAATATACATATATAACAAATTTTTTCAAAAAAATGTAACATAAATTTTGCAATGAATTTCATTTTGACCTTTTTTTATGCCTTGGAACCTTTGGTATTTTGGTGCAAACTTTAGGTCCTGTCTCAGGATTGTGTTTTTGAATGCATGACATAATATATGTAATATTACTGAATAAGCAAGTAATTATTGAATTAGATTAATCTCTCTCTCTCTCTTTGTCTGGATATGGATACATGTATATACATATATATATGCCTGCTGATATGTAACATGCTTATATACATATGTTGTGTATTGTGTATGTGTACATATGTCTGAACTTTGGTATGTGGTTAGATGTGAATGAATATATATGTATATCTTGATGTCTACATATTTATGTATGTACATATATATATATATATATATGTGTGTGTGTGTGTGTCTATATCTATAACTGTGTATGAGTATCCATAATTTGTGAAAAGTTTTAATGAAATAATTCATAATAAGAAAGTCAGCTCATACTCTCAAAGAGTTTACTATTTTAAAGAAAACACACAAAACAAGTTAGTAAAAATTGGGGGAAACAGGAAATTGCAAATTAACCCAGGGTCATGAAAGCAATTTGTTAAATAGATTTGAAATTAGAGAGATGCAAAGTAAGGAGAGCCAAGGTTAGTTTATGTCAAAGATAAAGAAAGGCATTGGGAGAGGAGAGAAGGCTGAGAGAGGTGGTATCAATCAAGAATTGAATGAGCAACACAGTGGTGAATTTAGAAGTGATGAGTTTATTTTGGGATGAAAATTCAATCTCATGGAGTTGAATGTGGCAGAGCAGAAGATGCAATGTGGAATTTGCATGAATTTTTTATTATGTAATCATTTCAGTTGTACTAGACTCTTCATGACTCTCATTTAAGAGTTTGTTTACAAAGATACTGAAATACTTTTCTATTTCTGTCTTTAGTATCTTTTGTAAATAAGGAACTGAGACAAACAGGGTGAAGTGACTTAGGTCATAGAGCTAGTAAGTATCTGAGGCCAGATTTAAACTCAGAAAGATAAATTTTCCTGACTCCAAGTCCAACATTATTCACTCTGATCCTGGATCCCTCAACATATATAAATATATTTATATAATAATTGGATATATGTATATATGCATATATATTTGTGTATTTATGTATACACATGTGCAACACTATATGTATTTATTTTTTTTTTCAGATTCCATACCAAGATCACTTCATGATAATGAAAAATAGCTTCTGTATTCTTGAATTTATAATTTTGTATTCTTCAAATCCTTTACCTTCCTGAGATATGGTCCCCAACCAGTGGAGCAAAAGATGCCAGTAGACTTTCTAGTTGTAGTTTCCAAAATGGCAGCTTCTTCCATAAACCGTCCACTTTGTGAGCTTGTTTGCTGGTCAGTAATCCTAGTCATTGGTAAGAGCATGGGAATTTGAGAGAAGGCAGAATCACAGTCCTAGAAAAAGTGCCTAGATTATTTAGTCTAGACCCTTCAGTTTGCATATAGGCAAATATATCTGGGACAGAAAAAGCAATTAAGAAAATTGTTGTCTGATGACAGAATGTAGACACTGGATTATAGAAACTTAAAGTTCTATAGGTAGTAATTTAGAGATCTGAGGTTAGTAACTATGACTTTTGATTACATGCCCAGTGTTTTTGTTTATTTTACACTATGCTAAGATGTCTCTTAGACTCTCAAATGCTGTCCAATGTCTCTCTGCATCATTTCCAAACCTCTTCTCATTCACCAATATTTGGAGTTTTAGGAAACAATAAAAGTTATTGCTTTACAAAAATATGTGACCCCTCTTTAATTATGACAGACAACATGGTAAAGAATAAATATTGTGCCTAAAAACAAGAAAGATCTACATTTAAGTGCTGTATTCTATACATGAGGACTGAACCTCTGGGAAAATTATTTAAATTTTCAGTGCTCTAGCCAAATCTCTAAGCACAAAGGAGTTACCAAGCTACATCAAATTATTCTCTTTACTAATGAAATCACAAGTTCTGTCCTTATTCCAGTTTCTAAAATGGAACATGTTGCTGCTTGTCATTCATTCTCAATGAAGAAGATGACATAAGGGAAATGATGTCACGTCATGTACATGACATGGATTTGAATGCTGCATCACTGTGCAAAGTCACCAGTCTCACTTTCTCCTATGGAGCTATTGGGGCCAGTGGCCAAATATTGATAAGGATGCTTGGAAATGATGCTGGATATGATACAAACAGTGTTAAGTGACTTGTGCATGGTCATGCACCTATCAGAGTTCAGATTACATCTCAGGTTGTCCTGACTCCAGGGCTGACACTCTATCGATGGTACCACCTAGCTGCAAATTAGTGTGCTATATTATATCTTATTTGTTTGCATTATTATATAAAACGGTAGCACATTTGCCTTTATAAGAAAGGGACAGCCTTGTGAAGACATCCATAACTAAATTCAGAAATTTAGGTTTTTACTGTAAAGCATCACAATAAGCAACTTAGCCTAAAATTCAATCATTCCAGATGAATTAATTTTCCTTCCAGATCTGAGAGGGCAAATTATGCTTAGAGTCTTAACTACAAAGACAGAAAACTGACCTGGTCATAGCACATATTTATGAAGAAAAATGAAACTCTTTTTAAATTATCTTTCTTTGAATGTAATATGAATTGTCTACCACTAGTGAATCATATTCTCATGTCCTTGTGGACAATAGGCAAAGATTGTAACAGAAATCCTCCTTATAGAGGATGATCTGCAGATACTGCAGAATTTGGAGTATCCTAACACAGAACTATGACAGGTCAATAGGGGAAAAAGTATAATCTCCCTGAGAAGTCCTTTTAGATCAAGAATGACTATCACATGCCAATATAGCTGACAAAGTGACCAGCAAACTGCAAGTGCCAGATATCACAAGGTGATTATAAAAATTTAAAGCTGTCAACTCTAGTGAAGATGAGTCCCATGGGTATGAAAGTAAAATCTGAGGATGAGCTGAGAAAGCATCCTAGATGGTGCCTTCTTTGATGAATGCAGACCAGGGATGTGAGAATGTCAGGGACAAAGTACAACAAAATGATTATAAAGATTTATAGCATATCTGTTTTTTAGAGTAATTCTATTACATATTAGATAATTTCCTAAGAACTTAAAAAGAACAATTAAAGTTAAATGTAGCTATTCATATAAATGAAAAAAATCCTTTTTGATTATTACTATAATTTTCCAGCAATATAATCTACCACAGAGTATTTATTCTTGATGTTGAGTGATATAGAGCAGATAGGGAAATGATGTTTGTGTTCCAAGGAGAAGGAGGTCACTAGGTGGTAAACATTTGATTTCAGTACACATGGAGACTTTTACTTAATAAATTGTCTAACATCTTTTCTGGGTATTTGTCTTTCTGAAAATTAAAGCTTCCAGTAACAGTTGTCTTCAGAATTAATCTCTTCAAACAATGTTTTATCAGGGAAATTATACTGTCTAGGGGAAGCTAGGTGACACAGTGGATAGAGCACCGGCCCTGAAGTCAGGAGTACCTGAGTTCAAATCTGGCCACAGACACTTAATAATTACCTAGCTGTGTGGCCTTGGTCAAGCCATTTAACCCCATTTGCCTTTCAAAACACCTAAAAACAATTTAAAAAATAAATTATACTATCCCTACATTAAAGCACATTGAAAAGTTCACAGTTTAACATATCATAAAGAATTTATTATTCCCTCAGGAAGATAAATTTTCTTATGGGGCATGGATGATATAATACAAAATATTTTAAATAGAAAAATGAATATGTAATAATTTCAATGATTATAATGAAAATTAGAATTATTTTTATGATGTTATACATTATGTTTTACATAAATTGTTTAATTCTTAAAATGGCCTTATGGGATAGATTCTACCGCTTATCTTAATTTTGAGGATGAGGTTAAGCGAGAAATTGTATCTTGCACAGAATCTGACATTTGATATATGTAATATGAGGGTTGAAAATGACCATAGTGGTGATGCAACTATTTAAAAAATTCAATGTAATATTCTTGTATTTACTTCTCATCATAGGGAAATTAGATGACATAAAGCACCATCCCTGGAGTCAGGAAGAGCTGACTTCAAATCTGACCTCAGATATTTGACTCTTTCTAGCTGAGTGACCGTGGGCAAGTGGCTTATCCCTGATTGTCTTGCAGTTAGGTGCATTTCCAGTCATCCAATTCATAAATGGCCACTTCCTCAGATGACCCCCAGAATAGAAAGTGAGGCTGATGACTTTGAACAGGCCCTCTTCATGAAAATCCAATTTATGTGAATGTCAAGACATCACCTCTGGGAAGTTATGGTCTTCATTGAGAACAAAGGAGAAGCAATATCTGATTAATATCAGCCTTAAATATACTACTAATAATAATCTCTTAAATCTGATTTGGAACAGTTATGCAATGCTTTACACTGAGTAAACTCTAAATAAGTTCTTTCTTGTCAATTTAGAGCAGTGCTATAAAATGAAATATCTATGAGAAACAGGTTTGTGACAAATCTAGCTGGAAATGTTGTAATTGTGAATGGTATCTTCTCATTTTTATCCTTTTTTAGAATTTAGTTTTTACTAACCTCTGTGTTAACCAGTGTATAATTTTACAATTACCAGCTCCAGATACTGAAAAGACTGGTTTTGCTCCTTCCATTAAACTATTTTTAAGTTGAATTTTATATTGTTAATAATATTTAAAATAAATAATTAACTCATAGAATATAAAAAAACAGTAAGAAATAATGGTGAGTGAGCAGGCCTACAGTCATGAAAGCATGATTTCATGTCTCATATTTAACACATGCTGGCTATATTAACTTGAACATCTCTTAATCACTCAGACAAATCTCTAAGATTGTTGATGTGTTGCTACTGTCAGGGATGATGATGATGAAGCCCTCACCTGGAGCTCCCTGAAATGATGAAATCATAAGTCTTGGCCCAAGAATATATATAATATATCTTAAAAATTATGATGCATGTTTATAGTTCTTATTGCTGGTAAAAACCAAAACATTTCATTTTCAATTTTTAAAGTAAATATTTTGGATGAACAGGCTTCTGTTTTATGAGTAATCTAATAACATTTTAAACACTTTGATAATTTAATTTGAAATAATATTTTATCTCTCTTTTTCATTTTCACTATACCCAATTACACATGGAAATAATCAAGGACCAAAGGGTTGGGGCAGTTAGGTGGACAGAGTACCAAGGCTGGAGTTAGTCAGGACTGAGTTCAAATCCAGCATCAGGCATTTAATACTTACTTTGCTTGTGACCTAAGGCAAGTCACTTAACCCCATTGACTTGCAAAAATGAAAAAAAAAAAAGAAAAAAGAACCAAAGTGTCATGGTGTTACTTTTTGGAGTAATATTAAGTTCATCAAAAAATTTTTCAACTTCTTCATTTTGTGTATTTCATGAACCAGGACCTATAGTTACTACTTTCAATATATCAAATAATTCCATCAAGATAACTACCTTTGGACAAGAAAATGAAGTAGATAATGACTTGGGTTCATAATTGAGAAACAAAGATAACAATTTGTATGATATGATAAATTATATAGAATTTTCATGGATACCAAACTTCTCTGTACAGCAAAAGATCTTTAATCTTAATCTGGTTTTGAGTCATAGATTACTATGGTTTCTGAAGCAAAATAAGAGTTTAAAATTTGCAGTTTAAAAATAACCTTGAAGATCACCTAGGAAATGTATTCTAATATCTCTGAGTACATCTGGTGTGATCAAGATCAAAATAGTTAACTTTTCTTGGTGGGTAGGAATATTAAACTAATGGTCAGGTAAGATACCTGAGCCAAGGAGGCTCAAGCCCTATATTACCTAGAAAGCAAAAAAAAAAAATTCTTTTAAAGATGTCATAGGAATCCAGTACTAAAGTCATAAAGTCTTACTAAAGATATGTCATGTTCCTAAACACTAAATTTTAATATACATAATATTGAAAGACTATAATGTCATGGAAATGAAGAAAACTGAGTTTTACATCTGTCCCTGTCACTGTGTTGCTGTGCACTGAAAATATTACCATCCTGAGGCTAGGTTTATTCACTAATTTAATAAAAATACACCAAAAAAAGTCAAGTTAAAACCTCTCCCCCAAGAGTCTTTCTGTGATACTTTGCAACTCCAAAGTTTAGAATGCATGTCCAACAAAGGGAAGAGTTGAGATAGGTATTTGTGTAGACACATCTAGGAGAGGGAATGGAATGTATATGATGTTATTTCTGATGTAATTTAAGCTATCCAAAATAGGCTCATTTTGAATACAATTCTGGATAACTGAGAAAATATTTCTGGTGGATCCATGGTATCTCTTCTCAGTTACTAACTTCTGAAGCTATAGGAATGCCTTGGGCATAATTTAATAATCTAGACATACCATAAAGATGATATTTAATATCATGTTGTACATTAAGTATTTATAAATTTTGTTGTTTCTTTTTTCAAATCTTTAATCATCAATTATTTGTGGAATTATGAATAAAATATTTTATCTTCCATAGCAAAAATTTTTCCTACTATAAGATGGGTCATAACAAATTGTCAAATTTTATTATACAAGTCTCCAGCTATAAAATATCAATTTTTCTTTCATTTAATTTTGAAGAGTGAAATTTTCAGAGTCAAAAGAAAAAATAATAAAAATATGAAAGTATAGAATCTTAATTTAAAGAGTAAAATATAGGAAATTCCCACCATTTTGTCAGTGTTATTATGATGGATCACAGAAGATTATTGATACTATAATGGTATCAAACAACTTTAATTTTCTGGCTCTCACTGATATTTGACTTTTTTATAGGACATTATTTTCTGACAACTTTCTATAGTACTGATTCCACTTATGAATATCTTTGGGTGTCATGGACTTGTGCATCAGGTCTATTTTACCAGAGGAATCCTTTATATATGACCTATCCTGTCTTCATTTAAGCATAAGACTCAGTTCATTGGTATCTCTGATAAGTTTCTGTCTGACAACATTATCCTTAATTTTCTCTAGGTCCCTAAACCCCAGGCTCCAAGAAAGGAATAAAAATGTAGAAAAATTTTTTCATCTCTGTCCATGATGCAAAAAAAAAAATAAACTATATGTACTAAAGGATCATAGAAAGATAAACCAAAAACTAGTAGGAAAATAAATAACTTCATTTTAAACAATAGGTGGATCAAATAGAAAATAACAGAAATGATCATTATATTAAAGAAAATGATACTGAGACATCATACCAAAATTTATGATATGCAGCCAAGGCAGTTTTGAGGAGAAATTTTTTATCTCTAAATGTCTATATGACTACAATAGAGAAAGAGGGGATCAAGAAAATGTATATGTAAATAAAAAAGAGCTAGTTAAGGAACAAATTAAAGATTCTCAATTAAAAAAACAAATAAAAAATTCTAAAAATCAAAGAGAGACTGATAAAATTGAAAATAAAAAACTACTGATCCCTTAAATAAAAAGTAAGAGTTGGTTTTATGAAAAAGTCAAAAAATTGGCCAATTGATTTTTCTGATTTGGTTCATCTTTGGTTAATGTGATTTAAAAAAGAAGGAAGATAAACAAATTACCAACATCAAAAATTAAAAGGGTGTAATAACCAACAATGAGGAGAAAATTGAAATTCAGAACTAATTTACTGAACTGTATGCAAATAAATTGGATAAACTGAGTGAAATGAATGACTATCTACAAAAATACAAACTACCCAGATTAACAGAAGAGGAAACAAATTGCTTAAATAATCCCATCTCAGGAAAGGAAATTGAAGAAACCATTAATAAACTCCTTAAGAAAATGTCTTCAGGTCCAGAAGATTTACAAATAAATTCTATCAAATATTTAAAGAATAATTAATTTGTATTCTACATAAATTATTTGAGAAAATAGGAGAGAAAGAATTTATGCCAATTCCTTTTTTGACATCAATATGGTGCTGATACCTAAACTAGGATGAACCAAAACAGAGAAAGAAAATTATCTAGGCAAAAATCTAAAATTAAATTTTAGCAATGGGACTACAGCAAGTTATCACTATGATAAAACACCCTGAAGAGGTAGAACTTATACCAGGTAGGAAGGGATATATCAATAGTAGGAAAACCCTAAAAATAATTGAACATATCAATAGTAAAGCCAACAAAATCATAGGATTATTGCAAAAGATATTGAAAAGGCCTTTGATGAAATACAACACCCATTCCTATTAAAAAACACTAGAAAGTTTATGAATAAGTGGAATTTTCCTTAAAATAATAAATAGATCTATCTAAAACATTAACAAATATTATATGCAATTGGAATAAACTTGGAGTATTTCCAATGAAATCAGATTTGAAACAGAGGTGCCCATTATCATCATGAGTATTCAATATAGTATTAGAAATGCTAGCAGTAGCAATAAGAGAAGAAAAACAAATTGAAGGAATAAGAATTGGCAATGAGGAATCAAAGCTTTCACTCTTTGCAGATGATATAATGGTATGCTTAAAGAACCTGGAAAAGAACTCAAAATCTCCTTGAAACAATTAACAAATTCAGTAAAGTAAGATAATATAAAATAAACGCACATTAATAATCAACATTTCCATATATGAACAATAAAGCCCAAGAACAAGAGATAGAAAGAGAAATTACATTTAAAGTAACTATAGACAACACTAAATACTTGGGAATCTACCTCCCAAGAAAAAAACAGAAACTCTATGAAGACAATTATAAAGCACTTCTCATTCAAATAAAGTCACATCTAAATGGAAAAATCTCACTTGTTCATGGTTAGGTCGAGATAATATAATAAAAATGATAATTCTACCCAAATTAAATTATTTATTCACTGCTATACCAATCAAACTACCAAACAACTAAATTACTGTGCTAGAAAAAAATAGTAACAAAATTCATCTGGAACAATAAAAGGGCAAGAATAGCAGGGAAATGATGAAAAAAAATTAAAGAAAGCTGTCCTAGCTCTACCAGATCTAAAACTCTACTATAAAGCAGCAGTCTTCAAAACTGCCTGGTACTGGTTAAGAAACAGAGTAATGGATCAGTGGATTAGGATAAGTTCAAAAGAAACCATATAGTAAAT